>NC_041396.2:83068412-83424245 GCF_900747795.2 Erpetoichthys calabaricus
ACATGTGCAATTAAACGTGTGCATTTACGGGGTGATTTCTCAGGCTTAAAAGCTCGCCTTTTACTAAAAGGTAAATGCAAAACTATTTTCAATCAGTTTATTGAAACGCTCCCGTTAAGGATTGCAATAACATATTCGCGAGAGAAAAGAACGAAGTAGGGGGAAATGGAGGAAGAGCCGCAAACAGCAAAAAATTAATTAAACAATTGAGAACGGAGCGAGTTAAGCATACAAGCATGTTCATAAGGGAAACAAAGCACGGTGTAAAACGTAAGTTTAAATTAAGTTTATAGAAACGCTCCCGCTGCGGATTGCAATAACATATTCGCGAGATAAAACTTTAATGACAGGCACGAGGTATAAACGAACCACACGCCGTGGCGCAACGTTAGGGGCAACAGTTTCAACCATTCTATGATCTGCTTCTCGCAACTGAAAGACGGCACATGGCGGATGTTAGCCGACTTGCTGACCGCAACGTTAGGGGCTTCAGCTATGGCGCTGACGCCACATCTCAGTGCCAACACTTTGCAGACTGTAGTTAAAAGACACGCCCTCCTCACTGGACAGTTAAAAACACCAATCAAACTAACGATGACATCAAGTATTACCCAATCAAAAGTAGGAAAGGAGGCATCTTCATAAAATGCGTGTGGGATGATTTGCATGAGACGCTGCTTTAAAAAAAAAAATTATAAAAAAAATTACGGGATAAATCCCGTCCAGTATTGATTCAAAACGGGACGCGCAATTTCATTCTCAAACGCGGCACGATTCCGTATTTTAAAGGACGGGTGGCAACCCTACAGTGCCAGGTAACCCACCCATACAATCACATTGTGATTCAGACTAGGAATGCAATGAATGTAATTACCCCCGATCTACATACAAGGCGAAAGTCTTGCAACATTCAAAGATGATGGTTTGGGATAAGTACACCATACAACATAAAAGAGCTTATGAAGCCTTGAACCGAAAAAAGCCAAGATCTCAGAGATCGTAAAAAAAAAAAAAAAGGACGGTAATGTCGTTTTTACTGGCTGTAGATTTTAGTCAAACATTACCAGTTATTCCACGAGGGAGACCAGCACATCAACTCAACGCGTGTTTAAAATCCATGCTTCTCCCCACGCTCGACTTATATGTCGCGTGTTCTCGGGTAGGTGCACCAAAACATTTATACATTTAAGCATGTAATGGGCAAACAAAAAATGAGGTATACCCGAAGGCACTGCAGTAGTACTTAATGTAACTTTACTTCTTAAATGTTAATGTTTTACTGTTTAATAATTTATACGCTTCTTATATGTTGTTCAAATTCTTTTATCAAAATACCACTGACAGCGCAATGCACGATAACATGGAGTGAATAACACCATACGCCATCCGCCCACGGCCCGCCCTGCTGCTGCGCAGATAGGAGTTGATTCTACAATAAAATAAAATAAACATAAAAAGATAGTAGACGTGACGTACTATATGTGTACCACATTTGAAGTGTATAGGTGAAACGGTTTGCGAGGTACAGGTCATTTAAAATCCTGGACAGGACACACAAATTGCCACGGTAGCAAATTACAGAAGAAGATTTTACTGTTTAATAATTTATATTTATATGAAATGTGCTTCTTATATATTACTTCATATTCTCATATGATAATGATGTTAATGTTTATATTGATTTCTGTGTTATTAAAACTGCATGTATGTGTGTATATGTATATAGAATATATATATATATATATATATATATATATATATATATATATATATATGTATATATATATATATACTAGCAAAATACCCGCGCTTCGCAGCGGAGAAGTAGTGTGTTAAAGAGGTTATGAAAAAAAAAGGAAACATTTTAAAAATAACGTAACATGATTGTCAATGAAAGCCCGTTTCAGGTCAGTAAGTCTTATGTGTGGGTTTATGTATGTGTGTATATATATGTAGATGTGTATATGTAGATATGTATATATATGTATATGTATATAAATGTTTATGTGTGTGTGTATATTATATATATTAATATATATAATATATATATATACTATATATATATATATATATTATATATATATATATATATATATATATAAAAAGACAGCAACAGTTATAACAATGACAACACAATTACATTGACAATCATGTTACGTTATTTTTAAAATGTTTCCTTTTTTTTTCATAACCTCTTTAACACACTACTTCTCCGCTGCGAAGCGCGGGTATTTTGCTAGTATATATATATACCAGCTGAAATACCCAGCATTGCCTGGGAGGAAAATAAAGTTTTTTTTTTTAATTGTTTGAGAAAAATATAATTAGAAAAAACACAAGTTTAAAAATAAAAATAAATATGAGTCGGTTGTTGAAACCCAAAAAAGCGATCATAATATGAGACCCCAACTTATACGCCCGTTCAAAAATGCAACACTTAAATTTTTTGCCTCCTCTAATCTTGCATCAGTTTCTTAGATGCATTGAATTGTGTGGCAGCAGCGCAGTTACCAATTTCTTTTGCCACTTCAAAGACATTTAATTTAAAATCAGCTTCATATTTTCTTCTGATCGAACGCTCCATTGTAGATAAGGGATGGTCTTACGATAAAAGTATATGAGGGTGTGAGATACAAAAAACACAAAACAGTGCAAATGTTGCTTCGGAATAGTTCGGGTATTAGCAATGTTGCTTCGGAATAGTTTGGGTATTAGCATGTGGTCACATAGGCATAATAGAGAAAGAGAGAGAGAGGTTAGGAGTACACGCTGATACAGCGCATTGCCTCACCTACAAAAAAAGGCAGTGTGTTCTGCGGTTACTATCTCAGGTGGGCATTAGCATATCATAATCTGTTAGATCAATAGCGAGAGTTTTCCGCTTTCGACTTGGACAACAGACGGTATAAAATACCATAATACCACGTAGCTCTGATCTCTATCTCAAAAACGTTAAACGTTACTCCTTAACAATCTGTAGATGATAATGTCTGTTGAACACACAGGTATCGCTAGCTAAGCGGAGGCAAGGTGCACTGCAACACGTGGCGAGACATGGAGTAACTGGAACAGAGGCTGGCGAGTGAATGAGGAAGGCCCCACCCCCATGCTCTGAGCCCACAGGCACTCTGTTGGATTTGCATAAATAAATCGATACCGCAAGTGAACTATGGTACTTAGTGTGACTATTTGAGACTTACTTTTCTGTTCAGGTACCCATTTCATTTATGTAATCCGCGGATTCTCCACTATTTTTTGTTCGTTTATTACGATTATAGTTATTTATTGATTCCCTTCTTTAGCTGACTGCCTGCTCATATAAGGTGCTCCGCTTTTTTTTTTTTTTGAACAGGTTTGATTCATCCAAGTGATCACTCGGGCTCCATTCATTCACTTCACGTGAGCCGCTGTCTCGCTTCTTATTCTTTCGCTGCCCCCTCAATTGTGTAATGAATGTTTTCTTCAGCGCTCTTTCGCGCTCCTCCTTGTTTTCTATGTATTGCCTTCACAGTCAGTTCACGTGATTACGTGGGAGGCGTGATGACACGACACGCAACTCCGTCTCCTACGGCCATCTTGCTGCCTTCCATTACAGTATATGGACAAAAAAGAGGTTCCAGTTACGCGTAGAATTTCAAAATGAAACCTGCCTAACTTTTGTAAGTAAGCTGTAAGGAATGAGCCTGCCAAATTTCAGCCTGCTACCTACACGGGAAGTTGGAGAATTAGTGATGAGTGAGTGAGTGAGTGAGTGAGTGAGTGAGTGAGTGAGTGAGTGAGTGAGTGAGTGAGTGAGTGAGTGAGTGAGTGAGTGAGTCAGTCAGTCAGTCAGTCAGTCAGTGAGGGCTTTGCCTTTTATTAGTATAGATAATATATAGTGATATATGGCTGGCAGTTTGTCCCGGCCAATACCCCCAAGCTGCCAGATGGAGCCATCTCTGCAACATGGAGGGGCCCCGAATTCCAGCAGGGAATCATGGAACTTGGAGTCTTGCATCACAGTCCTGTTGGATACCGTGGGGGCCGCCAGGGGACGCTGCAGGGAGGCTCAAGGACTTATATTTTCACTATAACCCCAAAGTACGTCCTAGTCACAGGGACAGAGGAAATGACGTACTTCTGGGCTGAAGAAAAAGAGTTTTCACCTGACCCAGAAGTGCTGGGGAATCACATGGACTGGGGAATCAGAAGCACTTCCGGGTTAAGATATATAAAAGATATATAAAAGGACCCAGCAGGGAGCTGAGTTGGGAGGAAGGGTGACTGAGCTGCTGGGTGGTGTAGACGGATTGTGTTTGATTTATTGTATTGATTAATTATTGAGTATTGTGGAGTGGAGGGTGCTTTGTGCACATTTGTTATTATAATAAAATAATATTTGGACTTTTACCTGGTCTTCGACGCATTGCCCGAGGGTTCAAGGGGACGACAGCGGCCCCTATCTGTCACTATATATATATATATATATATATATATATATATATATATATATATATATAAGCCAGTGCCGCATGTCTTTTTACGTTCCAAATTTGTGGATAATCTCAAAAAACCTTTCAACACTGCTTAGATATCTGGATTTGATCTTCAGGCTTAGGACATTTAACTTTGATTTTGGTTTCCATTTTGGCTTAGATGGGATTTATTATTTTCACTTCCAATATGAACCCTGTCTTTTTTTTATTAAGCATTATTTTGTAGTTCACTATTTTCTCTATCTGCCAGCCAATTTCCACCTTGTGGCAAAGTTGCTTGCTAGAGCCTACTGTAGCCTCCTTAGTGCTATGTTTACCCTGAGACAAATGGATTTTTTTTTTAACAAGAAAAAATTTTATTACATGTAACAGAAACATTTAAATATCAAAATTTCAAAGGGTATGTCTAATGTCCACTACTGCACTGACGCAGATTAAGTACAAGTCCTTCGTGTGACATGTTTAGAGACCATCACCAAGACACAGCCTGATATTGCAGTCGAGACTTGAAGCATGTTTCTTTATGCATTCTTTCTGTTGATTGCAGATGAGAAAGTTTAATATCAGTGCCTGATTTGCACAAGTGATGTGGCCATTATTTTATTGCATTCTACCACCGCACAAGGGTTAGTGACTTCCACATTTCCCCTGACATGAACTTTGACAGTTGCCGCCGTTTTAAGAATACTTTGGGGGCTAAAGTCTTGCTTGCCCTGACACTTGATTGAAATCATTTTGCCTTTTTGCCATGCAGTTACTGTCACACCACGGTGAAGCCTTTACAAGATCAAATTCTCTGGGCAATCATGGCATCTGTATGCATCAGATTCACTATTATCATCACTATGGCTCGATTAAAGCAGTGGTTCAGTTTCAGTTTGTTTTAAAACTGCCTTTACAGCTTTTCACTTGCCATTGTGTTTTTTTTGTTGGAGGCTCCACCCCACTCATGAATATTGATGAGTTACCTTTGAATTAATATAAAGTTTTTTTCAGCATGTTATTTCATGTGCACAAGATGGCAACCAAATACTGTCCCAAGAGTTATTTGGTCTTAACACTATCAAGTGTATAATCATTACATGTCACCCAAGTGTGTCTCTGGCTTAACCATAATTGCATAGGATTCTGAGCTTGAGTCACACTCATGATTAACAAAAACTGAATGAAATTTAAACAGAAATTAATGTATTAAATGCCACTTTTAGTGCAAAAGATCAACATTTGTTAAATAACTTTGTGTGTGTGCGTGTGGTGTGTCCATGAGTGTGTGTGTGGGGTGTGTGTGTTGGACAAGTGAAAAGCTAGTGCTTAAATAGTCTTACTTTAAAGAAAAAGGAAGAGAAAATAAGAGAAATATTTTGGAAAAAAACATTTTATTTTTATGTAAAGTGCATATGGGGGATTAAAGTGGCCCTGGTGCAAACACAAGAGCAATTCTGTGATTGGTTAACTGGCCTGAGGTAGTCCAGTGTTGAAACTGTGTGGGTCCGCCCCCCAACCCCAATGAGTTGGGCCTGCTACTGTTGAATTAAAGGTGAAGGTTTGACCCATTATTTTTTAGAAAAAGGGCTGCAAAGAGTTAAACCAATGGAGTAACTTTCCATCCAATTTCCATAGGGTGGTGCGCTGTGATGGTCACATGCAGGTGCTCCTCAACATATGGTTCTTCACTTAAGGTGAATCATTTGCCATGCATTTAAAGAAAAACAATGTGTAAAATCAAAAACTAATGAATTAGTATGCCTATTATGTTCTTTTCTGAATTTTGACTTTTTGTCTTGCGTTTCCTCTTCCTCTTTTGTAGTTTCTGGTCTCCGTTTAATTTTAATAGTTTTAATTAAATGTTTGGTATTTGTTTAAAGTGTTGCACTCCATTTGTTAACTATCTGAGTATTGTTTCAGATCCAATTAATACTCTTAGGTGTTGTAAATTTGCCATTCTGCCGTCCCACCCCAAAGGCTATAAACAGTTTGGTATGTCACTCATTTAATTGGAATGCCATTGGATAACTGTCAAGTCATTGTTGTTGCTTCCAGTTTGAATGCTCTCTTTTAAGTTTTGGAGGTCTTTTACAATTTAATCTTTTAGCTTCTGGCTTTTGAATTTCAGACTGGCTTAGATATTCTTGGATTTTGTATTTTTTAAATCTTTTTGATCTTCATTTTGATTCATTAAAATTTTGAAACTTGTTGAATGTTGCCCTTTTCTAGTTATTTTCTATTTAGTTTTGACACTTCTTTAAAGTTTTATTGCTTCTCCTCCTCTTTTCCTTTTGTATTTCAATACATTGTTTTGTTTGCATTTTTGCTTGTTTTGGAATATTTTCCCTTTTGTATTATTTAGCATTAGTTCATTAATTCTTCTCCATTTGTATTTAGTTATTATGTATATTTATTTTTATTTTAGTTTTAAAAGTAAATTGTTTTACATATATTTATATTAATTAAATTAATTATTAAAGTTTATAGCGTGGCCAGGGTTTTCCTAAATGGTTTCCCTCTCTTTTTTGCATTTTCTGGTATTAATTTTAGCAATATCATGATGATAACCAGTGTTACCACCCTAACTTTCAGCACAAACTTAGATCATATATCGAAAAAAACATAGAAAACATAGACAAGTTAAATAAGGTAAACATATAAAATGTCCTACTAAATACAATAGCAGTACACTTCTCCCATATATTCAGCAAAAATCAATAACACCTTAGAATGCTAACATTCATTACCAAACAATTTCCACTATGACGAACTTCAACAAAATGGCATCTGAGTGACAAATTGACAGAGCAACCTACGCAGTAATGCAGGTGTTGATAAGACGTGACAAGTCACCTGAGGGAGTCGTGATGTGAGGTCAAGACATGCTAAATATAATTTAGTGATGATAATTTTTAGTTAACACATATGAAATCATTAACAGATTGAAAAAAAGCAATTATATTACAAAAGAAATTTTAGCTTAAAAATTGCGTTAAAAGAATTACTGATTGGGACGAAAAAAAACCTAGATTCTGGAGACAAAAACACAGAAACATGGACAGACCCAGAAAAACATAGATCTATGTGGAAAAACATAGGAGTGGCTACACTGATGATAACATACATTAGGAAAATTAACACAGTGGTGATACTGTCACTTACAAGCATAGTGTCCCCTTGAACCCAAATTCAACATTATTGTCATATTTAACAGTACAATAGGATTCTCAGTTGCAGTTGTAGTGACAGCATGTATACTCTAAAGAGCAGACAATAAATACTGTGGAAAAAGACATAACCACCTAGTACCACCGCCTTGCACCATCACTGTAAAATGTCAATCTTCATTCCAAAAGAATACAGTTGGAACAAGACTACATTTTGTCTACAAGTTGAGTTCTACATTCTTACAACAAAGAAGGAAAGCTTTTCAGAATGATAGTGACTTTTGTACAGGTGATATACTGTAATCACTCCCATTTAGCCCTTCTGCACTCTTTGCTTGTCCATTAATCAATGTTGAACAGCAGTGGGTGTCCCGCTACTCTTTTTGAAAAAAGTGTTGGACTAATCAAATTATTAAATGTTTTGATTATTTCATTTTTGATAGGCTTTTAACTTCTGCCAAGCCAGTTTAATTCATATGTTGAAAAACAATCTGCTCTAACCATTCACCCTTGGTTATGAAACTAACTTGTCAGAGTTTTAAGAGTTTAATGTTGACTCTCTTTATCCGTGTGTGGACAGTCATTCCTGGCCCACTTTGAACCAATTGTGATCATTTTGATGTTTTTGAAACAGGAAGCTTTTTTCATAAAGTAAAGCACTGTCCTTATCAACAGTCGTAAAATGGTGTCATCTTTTATAGTGTTAACAGTCTTTTACCCGAACAATAGAACATAGGAAAGTTTACAAATGAAATTTCATTTGCTCCATGGCTAATAATAAACTTGTCGTAACATGTCATCCAATTACAAGGTCTGCTGCTTGAAAACAAGGCCAGACATGTTAAGGAACCTAAAATAACAGAAGCTCAATGCAATCTCAGAAACAACACGGCCAAGAGAAGAAACTGAGGGTCTGCAGAAAAATGGGCCAATCATTTTACATTTATGACATAATTAGTTTTGACAGGTACATATTAATCACCAACATGTTAATCTAATGGTTTTTAAAACTCTGTTAATTACAGCAACAAGAATTCAATTAACCTCCTTCACTCCACTCCTCACTCTCCTTTAGGCTCTCACGCTGTCATCTAGGAACATTGGTGGCATCCTAGGTTGCTTTTACACAACTGCACTAGGCCTGCCTAGATTTTTTATTCTTCACCTTTTTTCTTTACCTATCTTGCAGGTTGGTGATACGTTCTTGCACATCACTGCAGCAACTCAGTTTACCTGATCAAAGACAGCAAGATGTTCTGACAGAGGCAGTTAACTTTAAACCACAAGGCCGATAGTTCAATTTATGTCTCTGGCACACTCTGCGACCCTAAACAAATCATTTAACCTGACTGGTCTCCAACTGCAAAAAAAGCATGCTATTAATTTATAAATTATCCATATCTTGTAAGTCACTTTTAATAAAATGATCAGATAAATAGGAACAAGCAATAAAGATTTTTAATCCCTATGCAGTGAAATATAATTTTCTTTGATTATTTATCAAAAATGATGAAGGAACCTTCAACCTGCTGCTCAGAATCTACAAACACAGCCTGAAATAAATGCTGCCATGGAACTTTGACTTAATTAGGCCTGTAGCACTGGTTGGTGGTCTTGGCAACCATTTGGTCAACACAAGTGACAGCTATCTGAAGCCACTTCAGATGTGTGCAACAGAAGAGAAATCGGTGGCAATTATAGTTCAATCAAAGAAGAAAATAAAGTTAAACAAAAAGCAAACTTCAACACTTAGGTCTTTTTGACATGGTTCTTGGGCATTCTAGTGCTCTCTCTCTCTCTGTTGATGCCTACTGACCACCTGAGCTCTCCATCTCCTCCATAAATGCAGCTACCCAACTGGTGTATTCATTTCCTTGTTCCAGCCACTTTGCTCTTTCCACTTCCAGTTTCTGGTAGGATTCCGCTCAAAACATTTATTCTGACCTTCAGGTATCTGCAGAGCTCAATTTAATTAATTCAATTCAATTAATTTTGTATGCTTCTTTTCATTGAGATGAGCTCAGAATGCTTTAACATATTTACAATTATAATTCACAGATATTTCACCAAAGTAAAAATGTAAAGAATGAAGTTACAAGAACTGGGAAATGAAGAGGAAGACTCATCTTAAAAAAACAAATAAAGTCAAAGCCCAGTACTGACTCTATGAAAATATTCTTAAAGTAACTAATGATAAAAATGATTTCTGAAAATATCTACAATCTTGGACATCCACACTACCACAACCCTGACTTAAACATTACCACAGAGATCATGTCACACATCACAATTTCTGACTGTCACAAAGTAGCAATTGCATTATCAACAACAATGCTCCAGATGCACAAAATATTAGCACCCATAATAAAAAATAATGAAATTCAAAAGTCTAGAACATTTTAAACTCCTAAACTCACAATAACTAACAGTAAATTATTAAACCATACTACATGCATATATATTCATCCATTCATTTGCTAAACTCACTTATTCAGAGCAGGGTCATGGGGAAGCTGTTATCTATTCCGGCAAGCGTTGGGCACAAGGCAGGAGCAGTCACTTGATGGGGCATCAGCCCATTACAAGGAGAACACACTCACATGCAAACACATACACATCAGGGCCAATTTAGCATTATCAGTCCACCATACTTGTGTGTCTTTGGACTGAGGGAAGGATCCGGAACACCCTGAAGAAATTCATGGGTTCATGCATATACAGAAAATATTTATAAATAATTCACAGTAAATGTAAAAAATAAATCTAGGTGATTATCATAAATTTTTCTTTTGGCTGCTCCCATTAGGGGTTGCCACAGCAGATCATCTTCTTCCATATCTTTCTGTCCTCTGCATCTTGTTCTGTTACACCCATCACCTTCATGTCCCCTCTCACTTTTCCTCTTACATGGCAGCTCCATCCTTAGCATCCTTCTCCCAATATACCCAGCATCTCTCCTCCACATGTCCAAACCACCTCAATCTCGCCTCTCTGACTTTGTCTCCCAACCATCCAATGTGAGCTGACTCTCTAATGTCCTCATGTCTAATCCTGTCCATCCTCATCACACCCAATGCAAATCTTAGCATCTTTAACTCTGCCACCTCCAGCTCTGTCTCCTGCTTTCTGGTCAGTGCCACTGTCTCCAACCCATATAACATAGCTGATCTCACTACTGTCCTTTAGACATTCCCTTTCACTCTTGACTGATACCCATCTGTCACAAAGTACTCTTGATTAACATAAATCTCTCTATTATAAAAAAAAATATTGTGACTGTATGAGACTTTTTTCCTGTGATGAGATGTGATCTTTTGAAGAGAGACAGAGAGACATATTCACATCCCGCGAGAAGGTCAAGTCACATCATACTTACAACCTTTGGAAGCAAGTCCCATGATACACATGCAGAGCAGGTTAGAGATAATGGAAGTAGGAAAATTTGAAAGTCTCAAAAAAATGAGAGTAAAGATCACATTAGCACAAACAAACAGAAAATATTACTCTGTGAAATAACGGAACAGTGAAAAGAGATTGAAAAGATTTTGAGGATGTCTGGGGGAGAAGAGAGACAAGGCAGTGAGACAAAAGGACTGCTGCTGTACAGGGTTTTAAACGTTTGAAGTGCCGTACTAAATGCAGATCAAGCGGCACGGCAGCAGCAGCAACCCAGCAGCTGATCGAGCAAAGAGGAGGTAAAAAAACCAACTGTTATTTGTTTCCCATTGAATCACTGTTTAAACTTTTTTTTATTATTTTGAACAAATTCCTAACAAACAGAGCTGCAACACAACCAATCAACACATCTAATCACGGTCTGCTATACTAAAGTAATGTGTCTTCAACATGGATTTAAATGCTGGGACTATTATGGCATGTCCCTTATACAAGAAGTCAGATTACTCTATAGCAGGGGTCCTCAATCACAGTCCTGGAGGGCTTTCATGGCTTGTTGGTGCTTTAAGTCTGCCATGTCAGGCCATTCTCATTTCCTCGATTTTCTTCCCCTTTTTAAGGATATCATCCAAATGATTTGAAGGCTAAAATGGAGGAGTAATTCTCAGTCCTTCACTTTTTTCTCTTCACTTTCCGTCCAAATATTTAATTAAACCCAATAGTGATTGATAAATACACACAGGTGTAAATGGTGAAATGCTGGTTTCATGTCATTTGCATGTTATTGCTAATTAGGAGCAATTAAAAACCAAGAATACAGCTGTTTAAGACTAAAATAAGCAATAAGGATTCAAAATCTTAACGAGTGAGACAACTAAAGTGAAGCAGAAGTGTTACTTGAGCAATAAGGGCTTCTTATTAAGCAACTGGGTTAGAGAAAAAACCTGCAGCCACTGCGGCCCTCCAGGACCGTGATTGAGGACCCCTGCTCTATAGCTTTGGGGTACTGCAGATTTATTCTTAGACTGATTAAAAAACCAGCAACTTTAGATTGTAAAGTACTGCACACATGATTAACTGAAAGCTGTACATCAAGTGATTTGATGAGCCAGTGAAACATGCATTGAATTAGCCAGTTCTATTAGCAATACATTAATGAATAATCTTCTCTATGTATCCTACAGGTACATACTTTAATAAACATGTATTTTTTATATTTCTGAAGTACAAAACAGCAGATATGGACTTGCATAGATGGTCAACCCTTCATCTCACTTTAGCTGGAAGAATTAACACTGTCAAGATGAATATCCTTCCTAAGCTTCTCTTTTTACTTCAAAACATTCCAATATTCATTAATAAATATTTTTTTAAGAAATTTGATTCAACTATAACCTCATTTATTTGGAATTCAAAACATCCACATATCCAAAGGGCTACCCTACAAAGACCTAAGACATAAGGTGGCATAGCTCTACCTAACTGTCCATTTTATTACTGGGCGGCAAATATACAAGCTATAAAAAGATGGAAACAAATAGATGAACATACACAGGCTTGGTCAGCAATAGAAATAAAATCCTGCAGTACTTCTTTACATTCCTTGCTTTGCACTCCAATAAATGCAAGATATCGCCAATATACTAACAACCCAATTGTGCTTCACTCACTCAGAATATGGAACCAATGTAGGAAGTATTTTAAGATAGAGAAGCTTTTATCTATGGCACCTCTGCACGAGAACCACCTTTTTCCACCCTCTCAAACGTATGCAGTTTTTAATGTCTGGAAAATATTTGGGATTAAATCACTTAGAGATAATAATAATAATAATACATTTTATTTATACAAGGCGCCTTTCAGGGAACTCAAGGACACTGAACAACAATAAATAAATAAATAGATAAATAATTAAATAAAAGACACAATTATAAAAAACTTAAAACATCAGAAAATCTAGAAATTAAAACCAAACAAAACCATTATAATCAGGAGGAAAAAGAAAAAGCCATTTTAAACAGATGCGTTTTAAGTTTACATTTGAAGGATGAATATGATTTGATATTTCGGAGATCTGCAGGCAATGAATTCCAGAGCTTGGGAGCAGAACGGCTGAAAGCTCTGCTCCCCATGGTGGTTAGACGGGCGGGAGGAACAGTCAGATGGGTGGAGGAAGAGGATCTAAGGTTACGGGATGGAATGGCAACATGAAGAAGGTCAGACAGATATGGAGGGGCGAGGTTATGGATGGCCTTAAATGTTAATAGTAGAATCTTAAAATCAATACGAAACTTAATCGGGAGCCAATGAAGCTGCTGCAAGACCGGAGTAATATGGTGAATAGATGGGATTTGAGTGATGATACGTGCTGCAGAATTCTGGACTAACTGAAGCTTATGAAGAGATTTATTCGGGAGACCAAAGAGGAGTGAATTGCAGTAGTCCAGCCGAGAAGTGACAAGACTATGAACAAGAATGGCAGTGGTGTGAGGAGTGAGGGAGGGGCGAATACGATTAATATTACGTAGGTGGAAGTAAGCAGACCGGGTGATGTTATTAATGTGAGATTGGAAGGATAGAGTACTGTCGAGGATGACACCCAGACTCTTGACCTGAGATGATGGGGAAACAACAAAGTCATCAATAATAAGAGAAAGATTATTGGTTTTGGATAATGAAGATTTTGAACCAATGAGGAGAACCTCAGTTTTGTCACTGTTTAATTTGAGAAAATTCGAAGAAAACCAGGATTTAATTTCAGCAATGCAGTCAATAAGCGAGGGTGGTGGAAAAGAGGAGGTGGGATTACCAGCAAGGTAGAGCTGGGTGTCATCAGCATAACAGTGAAAATTAATGTTATATTTGCGAAAAATATTGCCAAGGGGAAGAAGGTAAATAATAAAAAGAAGAGGCCCCAGGACAGAGCCCTGGGGCACACCAGAGGTAACAGCGGTGGGTTTGGATGTGAAGGTTTTAAGTTGTATGAACTGAGTGCGGCCTAAGAGGTAGGATCTAAACCAATCAAGTGGAGTGTGAGTAATGCCAATCAGAGATAATCTATTAAGGAGAGTGGTATGACAAATAGTATCAAAGGCCGCACTCAGATCAAGGAGGATGAGAATAGTGATTAGACCAGAGTCAGCAGCCATAAGGAGGTCATTAGTAATTTTAACAAGTGCCGTTTCTGTACTATGAAGGGGGCGAAAACCAGACTGGAACTTTTCATATAGATTATTATGAGATAAATGGGTGTGAAGTTGGATAGCTACTATTTTTTCAAGAATTTTGGAGATAAAGGGCAAGTTAGAAATGGGGCGAAAGTTATTGAAATTAGTAGGATCAGCACCAGGTTTGATCTGTACATAGACAACGTCTTTGCATCCTGCAAACAATTACACTCCAAATTTAACTTTCCAGCAACACGTTTCTTTCACTACCTTCAAATTAGAAACTTTGTTAAACAAAACCTGCCCAATTTTACTCACCTCCCACCTACCACTATGCCTGAAAAAATATTGATCAGTCTTGAGGACTCCGGCAGCATTTCTGTAATATATAAAACCATTTTACAGTCCCTCCTTTTCAATGTTCCTAGAGTACAGTGGGTAAAGGATCTCTCACTCGACATCTCAGAAAAGGAGTGGAAATTAGCAAACCACATGTGCAAAACATAGAATTATTCAACTTAAAATTATATATCAAGCGTATCTCTCTTGTTTAAAAGTGTCCAAAATGTTTCCAGAGCAAGATCCAACCTGCAAACGCTGCAATCAAGTTCTAGCCTCACTGGGCCACATGTTTCCTCCGGGTGATCCGGTTTTCTCCCACAGTCCAAAGACATGCAGGTTAGGTGGATTGGCGATTCTAAATTGTCCCTAGTGTGTGCTTGGAGTGTGTGTGCCCTGCAGTGGGCTGGCACCCTGCCCAGGGTTTGTTACTGCCCTGTGCTGGCTGGGATTGGCTCCAGCAGACCCCCGTGCCACTGTGTTAGGATATAGTGGGTTGGAAAATGACTGACTGACTTATTTTTACTAGTTTTAAGTTTTACTCTGCTGGCCTAGCTCTCTTTCTCGGGGGTGGGGTCGATTTGTTTTTAACCTTTTTTTGTTAAACTTGTTATTTGATGTTGATAAAATAAAAAACAAACAAAAAAAAAAAAAAACAGCAGATATGGTAGTGTGGAAAATCGCATGGAGAATGAAAGGCACATGAGATATGTTTGAGAAAAGTCAGGGCAAAGGGCAGGGTGGTGAGATTCAGTTGGCTTATTGTGCAGGTTTGACTAACTTTCTCATAACTTGTTAAAACTTAAATCATATCACTGGGGAATCTGACTATGAAATCTTCTGGGCAAGTGGAATCTCATTTATTTTACTTCAGCTAATATTTTCAATTAAGTCAAAGACTTGTCTATTAACATTCATTTACCAAATGTTACAAAGAACTGCTCTTTTGGGCATCCAAACTGTACATGCCACAGAATGTAAAGAATGTAAAGTAAAAAAGGCAGCATATTAGGTCAAGAAACTGTAAATACTGAAGCAATTGTGACTATCATTGCAAAGATCAATGCACTTCTTTATCCACTCATTTATTTTATATAGCTTACTAGAAAAGCCGATTACCCACTCAAGACAAGGCAAGCAGCTAACAAAGGAAAAACATTTAATGAACTCAAATTTCTCAGCACTGTTAATGCTTTGTTACTTGACACATCATAACTGTTCAGTCATCTTTTTACTGAATTTATCCATCTATCTATTTTCATGCACATTTACCCTGTTAAAGAAGAAAGAGAACATCTGCCTGTGCCCACTGAGTACAAACTGGGCCAATTTAGAGCTGTCATTGGATGTGGAAGGAAAAATAAAGATACAGAGAGAATTTCAAACTCTAACAAAAACAATGCCCACTCAGGCATCTGAAGCTGTGAAGTAACAGTGGTAAACACTGTGCCGTTATATTTACTGAACCCACTCAGCACAATTATAAGGCTGCAGGAATCTGAAAACCTATCAAAGTGGCACTGGGGAAAGACAAGAAAACAGATGTACCCGAGTGCAACAGCACTGCAACAGATTCTTGCAACAGAATGCAGTTTGGACATTAAACCCAATGGTTATCGATTCAATATCCTGTGACAGACAGCCAGGGACCTTGCCCAGTTGGGATGCCCTTCTGAGGAGAGGACTTGGGGAGAGGACATGTCAACAGCAGTACTTCCCCCAGGACATGAGAGGGCAGCCCCCCTGGTTTGCATCAGGGCCATGGGTTTGGAGCTTGGAAGCTCAACCCTGCTGGGGCCCGTGGCCTCTGACAGGGGGCGCCAGGACAGTTCTGGAGCCTTGGTCTGTGGCAGAAGTGCTGTCGGAAGATGATCAGGGACCACCTGGAGCACTTCTGGGTACAGTACAAAAGAGACCGCCTCACTCCATTCAGGGAGCCAGAGTCAGGAGGCAGAGGACAGAGCTTGAGAGAGAGGAGTGGAGGCGGCAATAAAAGAGAAGAAAGAAATGAAAAGGACAGAGCATTGTGGAGTTTGTGCACTGTGTGCATTGTGCTAAGAAGGAAGAAAATAAATGTGAGTGGTTTTTGGACATCTGTGTGTCCTGTGTCTATCTGTGACAAGGCTGTTCTTCTATAACCCATAAACCCAATGGTTATTAATTTAGTTAACATTTGTGATTTCCTAGGTAGATCACTTAAGATGATCATGTTCCAATGAAAGAAATTAAGTGGGAATCAGAAACTGAGAAGTAGATGTTTTATCAGTCTAGGGAACATACCTACTCGGCGGATGCCAGGTGCCTGACTAGACTGATTGGAAAAGGCAGCAACATCTTTGACCCTAACTGACTAGAGATAGTGTCAGAAAAGAGAATGATGGACAATTAGAAGATATTATGACTAATACGTCCCATTCTCTCCATGATACCTTATGCTGGACCACCGTTACTCATCACTTCATTTCACAACCGGGTGGTTAGAGGTGTGAAACATCTGTCAGACTGTATAATGCCACTTCTTATCATGTTCATCTACATGCTAAAGTGTTATAATACAGACAATGTCATAGGGACCAAATTACTTTACATTATTACCAGAGGTAAACAAGACTAGTATTCTGTAAATCTTAGTTTTGTTTGTGTGTGAAATGGTTAATATGGAGAATTTATGAACATGAGTGGTGATTGCAAAACCCAAACTAAGTAACTGTAGATACATAAAGACCAATGCAGGACAAACAATGATGGTTTTGATCTCTTAAGGTTCATAAAGTGATGTGCAGATGGTAGTGAAATATGATGGGAGGTCTGAACCATGGAAGTACACCTTATGAGAAAGATCTAGCAGTCATAGTGGACTCATCACAATTTATGTCCAGACAGTGTACAGAAATGATGAAGAAGGCAAATTGGATGTTAGGTTAGAAAGCACAATGTGCGGAGTACAAATCAAGGAAGGTTATCCTACAGCTAAATAACACATTAGTGATGTCTCATGTGGAGTACTGTGTAGAGTTTTGGTCTCAATATTACAAAAAGGAAATAGCAGTGATAAAGAAAGTCCAGAAAAAATCACTTAGGCAGATTCTGGCACTAAGGGTTTTAAGCTATAGGACAGATTGAAGGAGAGCAACTTTTTCAGTTTAAGTAATCAAAGATTATGAGGTGAAATGGTCGAAGCGTTATATTCTTTAAGCACATGGGGTCACATGCTGATGTTGTTTTGAAGAATCTGAATAGGTATGGAGGGCTTGTTGGGCTGAATGGCCCGGTCTCATCAAGATTGTTCTAATATTCTAATGATATTAATGAAATGTGGAAATGTAGTTTGAGAAATGTCAAGTAGTTTCTGTAGAGCTTTAGGCTAAGCATAACCTGAAAGACCTTCCCATTCAGATTGAAATGGTGCTGGAACCTCTACTTGCTGGGTGCTTATTAGTGCCCTCCTAACATGAACCAGAAGAGGTTGGAGCTGACACAAGAGTTTGCATGGCAAAGTGGAGAAAGAGGTCACAGAGACTGAGAGACAGAGAGAGAAGGGTGTGGTGGGGGAAATTTCAGAAGTACCACAAATGTTAGGAAGAGAATGGTATGTGGGGTGTAGGAAGTCTGTGTCAGAACGCAATTATTTAGTGAGGCATAAAAGTTTACCCGTTTTTACTCCACATCTATCTATCTATCTATCTATCTATCTATCTATCTATCTATCTATCTATCTATCTATCTATCTATCTATCTATCTATCTATCTATCTATCTTATTCATAACTGGCAAAATGAGTGCAGACAATTAGTTTCATGAGCATTCAATGTATATATAAACAGCAAAGGGAAAACAATTCAAGCGTCTCCTGACTAGTGTGGTAGCAGTACTAAGGTCACCATATGCCCAGAATTCAACATACATAATTTTAAAATACACCATGCCATCTGCAATTGTCAGAGCACTCCACTGTTGTTTCTGTCTTCTGCAAACAGCAAATATTACCACTGGTGAAGCAGCAAAGACAAACATTTTGTGATTATAACTAACCATTCTTCTGATGCCTGAAGTGGAGTGTGTTGTATTTTGAGGTGAAGGTATGAGTGTCTATGACAGACAGTCAGCTCCACATAATCTATTAGTGCAGCATGAAAGGGACAGGCTTACTTATATCTTTAATCACCCCCAATTGTAAAATCATCCCATTTTGTGCTTCACACACATAGGCCCACTGAGCAGTAAAAAAAATACAGAAAATTGAAATTGAAATATTTCTGATGTTTGTTGTTTTTCTTTTAATAATTCATACATACTAAACTGAAATTTGACACATTGCTCAACAGGGAAAGATTAATAATATACAGATGTGAAACTTGGCCTAGCTTAGTAAAGCTGACAGAAATTATTAATCTTTTCAACAACGATACGTGAAATGTACACTCCAGTATTATCTCTCTGTGGTATATTTAATGAAGAGATAACTCAGTAAATAGAAATGTGAAGGCATTCATTCCAATGCACAGCAAAGGTCTCAGAAAATGTGAAAAACCGGGTTTCATTAAGGAAGTGGCAATCCCGCTGAGATATGAAGACGGCCGTGATTGACGGCACTTGCAAACTCTTGACGACGTGACTGTTGATGAGGGCTGAGTGGGGATGACGGCGTGTGATGTTGTGGGAAAACAGAATGATGCCAAAGCAGGAGAATTTGTGTGCGAGCTGTGGCTTCACTGCTACCACACATGTGACCCCCCCACCCCCTGAGTAGGAAATCCAGTCAGAATTAAATAGGCTAGCTATTATTGGCCTCAGTGTTAAATTCATTAATGTGGAAAGTTTATGAGAATTAAATGTGAAAACAACTAATTTCAATTTTCTATATTCCTTAATGATTTCTCACACACCAACAAACTGTATTTTGCATTATTCACAGCCAAAAACACTCTTCTTTCCATACAGTCACAAATAATTAGAGTTCAATGACTCAGGTTCTTTTACTTACCTTGTAGACACCACATATGAAACAGATATACTATAGAGAAGTGGCTATTTTAAAACTGATCAGCCTTGTGTTAGTGGTGAATAGAGTGAGCAAACTATCTTTTCCAGGGTATTAAAGTGTCTGTTACTTAACTAGACTGGGCTAAACGTCTGGCCTGATATTTCTGTGACTTGTCTGTTTTTTGCGTATTTATTACAAAACCTACCTATTCAGAGAAGGGTTGCAGGGATCAGGGTCAATGCTAGCAGCACTGGATACAAGGAAGAAATCAACACTGGACGAAATATCAGATTGCATCTTGAGGATTTGGCTGCAAAATGAGAGTGGATGGAAAAAAACATGGAGACTTTTGGAATTGGAAGAGAATGTGCACACTCCAAACAGAGCGATTGGACCAACTGTGACACTTACCATTGTGCTACCTTTGTGATGAATTATTATAATACATGGACTTTTGCTCACTGTGATGTGATAAATGGTTACTTTAATTTCCTGGTGCAAAAGAAAATGGATGGATTGATTGCCTTGTGTATGGCTTTACATGGAGAGATTGACTATAATTCACACTATCTTACTGTTTTATTGCATCTGAACAATTAGTAACAGAGGTATTTAAATTTTGTTTTCATTCCCTGTCACATGTAATGTGTAATTCATATTTAATTAAAAATAAAAAAACTGATTTTAGGACTTTAATTATTTCTGGGGTGATATAGTAGTAGTAGTAATAGTCATACTTTCAAGTATTCAGATTCTTATTTACATATCTGGTCAACATGCAGCACGTTGCCACTCTCCTATGCCATGATAAATGCTGCTGCCTGACAGCTCTAGGAGAACTGTTCTGAATCCCAGCTTTGTCAAGTTTCCTTATGCTATGTGGGGTTTTCCCTAAGTCTTCCTGATTTTCTCTCTCATCCCAAAAACGTGCAGGTTAAGTTAATTGGTAACTCTTACTTGGCTCTGTATCAGTGAGGGAAGATGTCTGCATCATTGTGCCCAGAAACTGATTTGTGCCCCTGCTGTTTTCAGCTTTGTGACAAATACTATTAGAATGGATTCCGAGCTGCTGTCACGCTAAATTGGAATAAGGATGGACTTGATCATTACATTGGGAGACACCAGTACACAAATACACAAAACTTTATTATAAAGACCAGATATTGGAATTTCATGCTGAAATGCACCCCATTGACATGCTACGATTACTAGTGATGAACGAAACAATTTATGCGAAATAAATTGTGTTTTGCTTCCAGTGAAATTTGTGCCATTTACAACAGAAAAAGGTGTGCAGTTCTTGTCAGGAAGCATTTTCAAGCATTAATTTGGCATGTGTCTGCTTGTTATTTAGTATTTAAGTAAAGATCCCAAGTAAAAAAAATCATAGGATGTGTGAATATGCTGAAGAATAGAGTGGTTGCTAGATAACAGGAGGAGGTTGGAAGCAGCGACTTTCTCTACACTGAATTTTCTTGTGGAGAAAACACAGTGATGTGCACAGTGGTGTGTTTTGTTGTGTATTCGAGAGAAAAATATGGAACATATCACATGTTTAAAAAGCTCTGGTGGAGATCTTTGAGTGCCATCATATTGCTGAACAGATTGAACAAGCACAACACAGAAGAAAACCTCAAACAGGATACCCTACCACCGCATGGCAGACACCAACCAGTCTTCTCTGCACTGTTGCATGTGCAGGGAGGTTGGACACATCCTAAACCAATGCCTCATGCTGGACAAACCAATTGACTGCAGATGAGTTCTCAGAAAAAGGTACTGTATATTGTCATTCTCTACTCCTTTTACATGTGAGGTGGTAGTGGACAGTTATAAGTCTCTGGATTTGATCGACATTGGCAGCACCATTTTCATTGTAGCTCATTGTTTCATTTCCTCTCATTTTCTGAAGCCACAGATCTCTCTTGCCTGTATCCATGAATTGACACGCACCACCATTTGTATGGTCCATTTCCAGGGCCACCTAAAGGATATGCAGGTAGTGATGATATGAAATCTACCCCATGCCATTAATGCTGGGTTGGGACTGGTCACATAGTATTAGCCAGAAAAGCCACCACACTCATTGGCAATTCTGGGCTCCAATTCTCTCAATGTGCTACTATCTCTTAGGTTTGGAGTTCACTCTGATGACCAACCATACCCTGCAGCAGTGGATGGTGACCCAGAAAGATGGCAGTTCTTGGGGATGTAATAGTTTTTGGAGCTACAGCCCTATAACTTCAGCATGGTGCATCACAGGGGCGTGCTCTACATGAAACTGGACCCCCTCTCCCATGCCCATGAGCTCTCCATCTGGTCCGTACGACCCAATGGGTCTGAGATTGGGTCTGAGTTTGGTGGGGGTGTCACAAACATGTGGGAAGGGAGCAAGCTCGGAGCCCTAGACTGATATTAAGACAGGGTTGGGTTAAGCGTTTGCACACATACTAACATACTCCCTAACACGTTTGCACACATACTAACACATCCACACACTCCCTCTCGCAGAGTGGAGGAGCAGACCAGTGCCTCTCTGACCCTTCCCACTACCTTGACATATAAACCGCAGTGGTACTTTAAAAGGATGACCATCATCGATCCTGTAACTGCAAGTGCCATTACAGCCACAGTAGCACAAATGGAGAAAAGGCCTGTGTTAAATAGCTCAGTATTTTGTTTCCTTTAATTACTGCAATTGCATTTTTGTTATTACCACAATTAGTCTGAGTATGGCACACCCCAAGCCTTTACTCTGTCCTGTTCTCCTTATTTGTAGACCACATTACAAGGTCAGATGGCCTTATAACAGATTCACCCTAAAAGAAGTTATGAAACCATCTGTTGCTAGGGAGTTAGGAGGGATGAATGGACTTTCCACCATTTCAATTTGAAGGAGCTGATTATCGGTTTGTCCATGAAGCCCACTTGAACTACAAACTGAAGAAGCTCCATTCTTTGCCTGCTTTCAAAGACTGACCTTCTTTTTTATAATTTTAAATCTTATCATTCTACCATACCTGTCCATTCTGTAACATGCAGCTCTGTGGATGTTACACAGCCTCCCGACTTATCATAACTCCTTTTCTATAGTTAGCTTTGCTTGAAAATGCTGTCCTTAGAAGCATTAAGAAAGCATTTGCTTACATCATTAGCCTTGAAAAATGTTTCACCAAGGAAAGTCTGAGTTTTTAGTAGGAAGTTTTTTTACTGGTAAGTAAATTTTTGCTAAATGCATACGTCTTTTCACTGAACTGAATTTTGTCTTACAATGTGTGGACTTCATTTGAGACCTAATCTTACATTAAAAAAATCTAATATCCAATCTGAATGTACAACCATTATTTTCAATATGAATCCATTCCAAACATGCCCACTCTAACTCCAGGATATGGACAATCTCAACAACACCAGGATTATATTGACAGTTTAGGACATTAACCAGCCCTACAGGAACAGAACAATCAATTTGAGGGAACCATCACACACTCACACTAAGCCACAGCTGCCAGTACACCTAACCTGTATGTCACTGGGATGTGGAAGGACACCAAAATACCACAGAAACCCCACATGGACATGAGGAGATAGTGACAGACCAGTATTTGAACCCATTTCTTCTGCAGCAAGGAAGAATTAGCGTTAACCACTATGTCGTGATGCTGCATTTTACCAAAAGAAAAACAATCAATTTCACTAATAAACTGAAATATGTGTGACGAGATGAGGTCACTCAGAAGGGCACTCCATACCTTTAAAACATCAGCACATTTATGAAGTGTCTAACTGTAATAAGCATAAGTTTAATATGTCACTGTACTCTGTGCAGATATATCTTCTAAATCTTCCTTTTTCTACTCACATGCATATTTAACACAGAGCCAGATTTAGCACAGGCGTTCACCATATAGAACTGCTAGGCAAGCATTATAATATAAGAGAAGACAGAAAGAGACAACTGGGAAAGGAGCAGTCAGACTGATGACCATTGTATACTATTTTTGTCTGTCAAAGTCAGCATGAAACTGTATCTTTTTTTTTGCCTTGTTTGGAATGGCATGATTCACCTAAGTGGGGGCCTGCACATGAAGAAAGAGTATAAAGCCTGGGAACATTGCCCGGCACACCTTTGAAGCCGACGGACGGATGAGAGATAATGTCATCCGATCCTGAAAATCCTTCCACTGCAATGGTGAAAATGGCAGACTTTACACATCAGGCCCCCACTCCAAAACTGAGTTCTTGCAATTGGCTTCTTTCGTCTATTATGTAGCATAAACCGTCATTAAATAAAGCTAAGTTATTTCTTCTATGTGATTTCTTACCGCAGTATCACTAAGGGAGGGGTATCATCTTTTTATATTATATTTATACAAGCAACTATAGGCAAGTAAGTTTAAAGTTCATCACAAGTAAATTAATGGAGGGCATTATTAAGGACCTGTAATGGCGGACTGCACGATAACATGCAGTGAATCCACTTGACTTATAGTTTTCATTCTCTTTCTCTGTACGTTTACCATTCATTTGCTCAGAGGTTGATGCGCTTACTGCTTCCTAAGCAGCTCTTGTTTTCTCCACCCTAGCGGCCCACTTCTTCTCTTTTTCCATCGCCATCTTTTTGTGTTAAAACTGATTAAGTCAGTGTTTGTGTTGCAATTACTTAGTAAATTTTTCTTAATTTTTCACTTAAGCTGGCACTTAAGTCTTTAATCTGCCTCGAGAATGAATTAAGATATGAAGAGGTAGGGGAAGTGATGGCGAAGGTGGTAAGGATGAGAAGAGCGCCCGTATGCATGTGCAGCCCCATTGCCGACAGTTGATTGTACAATAAAATAAAAATAAAAAGAGTAATAAAAATCATCACTCAAAAAGCGGACAGTAGAGGACACGTAATGTATGTGTACCAAATTTCAGGTCAATACGTCAAACGGTTTGTGAGCTATAGGTGATTTAAAATCCTGGACAGACAAATGGACAGCCACGGTAGCGTATTATAGAAGAAGATAGATTCGGGTATTATAACACGCCACAATTACAAATGAACTCATTCCCAGGGAGCTAATGCCCCCTGCTGGATACAGTAACACAATGCAAAAATGAATGGGTGATGGTAAGGCGTAAACACTATATAAAACGAAAAACAAAATAACAAAGCCTAAGCCTCTCCAGGCCTAATTATAATTATCCAAGTAATTCGGATTCAGCGGGTTGGAAAATGGATGGATGGGTGGATGGAATCTACCTCTTCCTCCTCACCAGCCAGGCCCTTGCCTCTGCTTCTCCTCCAACTCCAAGGTTGTCTCACTGAGGAGATCAAGGCCCTTAAAAAGTTAATCCCAGTGGTACTTTAGTTAGTACCCCTATCTGGTGGGAAACACTTCTCAGTGGAGACTCTAGTAAGCCCTACATTTCCCCACTGTCTCTGTTGGAGCATCAAATATCCTGCTGAATCCTGCAAGTGGACTGAGAGAATATAGCTCCTTTTGAACTAGCCCGCCCAGGGGCAAAAAAAAGCTGTCAGCCTCACATTCTGGCTGAGTAAAGACATCCATCCATCCATCATCCATCCCGCTATATGCTAACTACAGGGTCACTGGGGTCTGCTGGAACCAATCCCAGCCAACACAGGGCACAAGGCAGGAAACAAACCCCGGGCAGGGCGCCAGCACACCGCAGTGAGTAAAGACATCCTTGCTGTATATGTTTTCCATTCTGTACCTTTCCTTACCAAAAGGTAATGAATGACATTAACATACCACACTCAGATCTTCCTGATTGTGACAGACCAGCCTATCCCAGCAGCACTGAGCACAAAAGCAGAAACAGCCCTGGACATGGTGCCAGTCAATTACAAGTCTCATTCACAAGGTGCCAATTAATTCATATCTTAGGGGAACTGGGAGAAAAACTCATACGGACATGGGGAGAATGTGTAAAGTCCGCACAGACAACGACTGGATGTGAGATTCAAACATACCATGCCAGATCAATGAAGCAACAGTACTAATCACTGCACCTCCATGCAGTGCAAGAGGTAAATGATTAAAGACAAACAGTTCCTTGGAAAGCCTAATGTAGTGCACTGCAGGAAAATTAAATGACTAGAAAACCCAAGATCACTGTTTTTGTCTTTGTTCTTTCTGACTGATAAGGATTCAAATGCAGTGTAGTTTGCATACAGCAATATAAACGTAAATGTACTGTACACCTAAAGCAAAGTCAAGGAATATAATCTGCTGGTGAAATGACTGCATAAAGACACCAAGTAAAATGAAGATAGTTTATTAGTTTGTACATACAGCCAGACATGCATGAATATACTGACAACATCTGTATGCCTAAGAGCCAACATCTGTGTGTGAGCACTTCTTCTTAGATTCATAAAATATTTATGCTAATTTACCTTGAACTCCATATTTCAATTTATGCTTTGCAACCCACATAAACGATTATATTAGTGCAAAACACATGTATTATTAACCTCCACAAAACATTCCCCCACTCCATCTTTCATTCATATGCTGCAATTATGATGTGTACACAACATATTCAGTGAATTCCATGATTGAGACTACAGTAACATAGAGTAATGCATGTTATTGTAGTCCTGCCTCATACTTATTTTTTATTTTACAAATATTTATATATATATATATATATCACATTAACTGTTAAATTAATATACTTAGTATTTAGGCTGTTTGGCCATAACAAGCTCCAACAAAAAGGCTTGAAAGTTGTATGTGTGTAAGGAAACTCTGATTTACCTTTCAGTTGGTGCACCAGAACAGTGAAGAGAACTATACTCCTAAGGTCGTCTGTAAGTAGAAGCAAGCCGAGATATCTTATGATTGCACTAATGAAGCAATGAAACACTCATGTGACGCCCTGAAATGAGGGGAACATGTAGAAAAAGTGTTGTCATTTCTACGTGCTGTGGCTGAAATGTATGCAAATCCCGTTAAATGAAAGTCTGCAATGTGCACTTTAATCACAATCTGAATTGTTTGATTTTAAATTTTAAACGATGGAGCAGAGGGGTAAATCAAGGAATAATGTGTCTTTGTCCCAAACATTATGGAGGGCACTCTAGGCTTAAATTCTGTTGCACTGTATTTACTGCCATTTACAAGGGCTTGTTTTGGAATTTGTCAACCCCAATCAGAAAGCAATCACCATACATCACATAACAGAACTGTCAGAAACCATTAATGTGGGGAAGAAAGCATTTTGATATGTATCATGCATGGGTTTGTTTGTTGTGTTGAAATCAAGGAGACGGATGACTTACGTGACCACATAAACGTTTGGCTCTGCTTTGTAAGCTCCACCTACACAAATACATTTTTAAGAGTAAGAAGGAGTCAGGTTCTACCTGCCAGCCACCCTTATTTAGAATAAAGGGGGTTTTAGATATCCACATGCTACCTCTGACACACTAACACTAACATTAGCCAACAAATTATTCAGTAGTGTGTCAAGAAACATTACTGGGACTCTTAAATTACCAAATGCAATACGCCTGTATAATTACTTATTGTGACTTTTACTGTCAGGTCAGAACTTTACTTTCTTTTTATTCATTCTGGTGTGTGTTCAGACCAGAGTGTGTGTGCATCTATCTATGTTATTGTCCGAAAGAGCACAATTTCAGTGATGCAAGTTTTCATTCAGAGAGTCATTCAGTTTAAGTATTCAGTTCATAATGCTGGGCCTAGATTGGGAAGCAAACACACAAGCCATATACGTAAATGGCCTGCGTCAAGTGTATTTTCTAAGGCTGCTCAAGATCTTTGGTATGGATGAAATGTTCTTGAAAACTGTGGTTGCAAGGTTGCTCTCTTACAGAGTTGTGTGGCATTTTGGGGTCGTAGCTTGAAAATGGGGGCCACCTAATCCAGCTAATCTGAAAGGCACAGTCTGTCAAATCTAGACTCTTTTGGATAGATGGCAGGAAGTGGAATGTTAGCAGAACAATAATGTCTCAAACTCTTTTCATTAAACTCTAGACACTCTGCAGACTACACTCAGCTACTATCTATCTATCTATCTATCTATCTATCTATCTATCTATCTATCTATCTATCTATCTATCTATCTATCTATCTATCTATCTATCTATCTATCTATCTATCTATCTATCTATCTATCTATCGTAGATACTCGTGTATTAGTCGATCTCGCAGATAAGTCAAGTGTAATTTTTAAGCCGAAAATTACAAAATTTGTTATGACCCGCGTATAAGTCGAGGGTAAAACTAATTATCCATCCATCCATCCATTTTCCAACCCGCTGAATCCGAACACAGGGTCACGGGGGTCTGCTGGAGCCAATCCCAGCCAACACAGGGCACAAGGCAGGAACCAATCCCAGGCAGGGTGCCAACCCACCGCAGAAAACTAATTATAAATAATTATAATTATGGCAATCGTTCGCATCTTCCGTTGGCGCTTGGGAATGGCCTCTGAAGCAGTAGCAGGAGCAGATCAATTTGGAGCCATAACGAAGGGCTTAACTATGCACAAAGATAAACACAAAAGTTAACTCTTTACACAGTGAAACACGTTGAAGCTGAATGAGCGAGACGAGACTTCCTGGTTAATGCAGCGGAATCGAATTTGGCGCTCCGTCGCTGAGCCAATCAGCACACAGGAACTTAACTGCTTGCTCTAATTGGGTAGCTTCTCAGCCATCCACCAATAGCGTCCCTTGTATGAAATCAACTGGGCAAACCAACTGAGGAGGCATGTACCAGAAGTAAAAAGACCCATTGCTGGCTTATAATTATTAAATTGTGTTGCCCCACGGATAAGTTGACCCTGTTTTTTTGAATGAATTTTAAGGCATAAATTTTTCGACTAATACGTGAGTATCTACGGTATCTATCTATCATATAGTGCATTCTATCTATCTATCTATCTATCTATCTATCTATCTATCTATCTATCTATCTATCTATCTATCTATCTATCTATCTATCTATCTATCTATCTATCTATCTATCTATCTATCTATCTATCTATCTATCATAAGGGATGGCTGGCAGTTTATTCTGGCCGGGACGCCCCAGTACTAGAAGGATGGGGCAAGGCAGCTTATCAAAGACACTGCCTCCCCCAAGATGATAGATGGCAGCTTCCATGGACTGCAGTGGTGCCCCAGATGCCCGCAGTGCACTATGGGACTTGGAGTTTGGCAGCACAGCCCTGCTGGGTACCATGGGTGCCGCTGTGGGAAGTTCTCACAGGTGGCGCAGTTGTAGTGCTACTGCTTTGCAATAAGGAGACTGTGGAAGATTGCTGGGTTCGCTTCCTGGTTCCTCCCTGTGTGGATAGTGCTTTGAATACTGAGAAAAGCGCTATATAAATGTAATGAATTATTAAGTTGGTGGGAGAACAAATTCTCACCTAGCCCGGAAGTACTAATGGACTATGACAACGGAAGCCTTGAAGTACTTCCAGGCTGATTAAAACCTAAATTCTCCAGCTGACACGAAAGTGCTCATGGGACTATATAAAGGACTGCTGTGAACCCAACAAGCGTGTCAGAGTCAGAGTCAGGAGAAGTGTGACAGAGCTTGCTGGGAGATGTGGAGGAGAATATTGTATTGAAATATTATTGGTTTATTTGTGTATGGTGGCTGTAGTGCTTAAAGGGCACTTTGAATAAGAAAAAATAAGTAAAAGATATTCTTTGTGCTTTTACCCTCTGTCCGCGTATCTGTCTGTTGGGATTAACAGGGCAACAGCGACCCCTAACATCCACACTATCTAATACAGAATAGTGCAAATCAAAAAATATCAGACCACGTTAAAATGTTTCCAACATCCCAGGACACACTGTTGTTTTTCTGTCTAAAAGCAGGAAGCCCAGTGGAGTCTGACAGCAGACTTCAGGTGAAAACACTGGTGGTCTGTCAGCTGTTTGTATATTTTGTGTTTGTCAATCTAATGTTACAGTGTATTCCTCAGGGACTAAAGCAATTTCATTATTGCACATATCCTATAATTTATATTTAAATGAAATCAAGTAGGCAGCTGTTTTGTTTTCAGTTTGAGGTGCAGTACATAACACAAGTGGATTTCTGCTTCAGTCAAGATGTGGGTTGTGAGAAATGTATTGATGCCATTGCAGGTTACAATCATCTTGCTTCAGTACATAAAAACAAGACAATACTGAATAGTGACAAGATACAAAGTACAGTAAAGACTTGCGCTTGAAAGTCATTGATATATTTATATTAATTTTTCTCTGGCCGTCTGGAGATTTTTTTTGTTGTTTCTGTCCTCCCTGGCCATCGGACCTTACTTTTATTCTATGTTAATTAGTGTTCCCTCATTTTAATTCTTATTCATTTTGTATTTTTTCTCTTTCTTCGTCATGTAAAGCACTTTGAGCTACATCATTTGTATGAAAATGAGCTATATAAATAAATGTTGTTGTTGTTGTTATAGGCAGACACAAGCCCTTACCAGGAAGTGCTCTTTCTATATATCCAATGACAGATTCTAAAATTAAGATCTTCCCTAAGTTGTTATCCTGTTATTATTTTCATAGCAAGCAACAGAACAAACGTCTTCACAAAGCTACCATCATCCTGACATCCCAGTGATGTCTCAAAGAGTACACCAGTAGTCAAAGGATTGCCGATTTTGCCTTTTTCACAGTAACCTGTTAATTTTTCTCAACCTTCCATCTATCTGTCTTTAAAACCAACATAATCCAAGCACTAGTTTGAGAAAGTAATAGGGTCTTTTTGTGTGGCAACAGGTACAAGGTAGGACACAACCCTTGATGTGGCACCACTCCCACTGACACTCATGAACAAATAGCCTAGCAAAAATAAAAAACCTTGACATGTGAAAATCGTGCAAACTCTTTGCAAAGAGTGAATGGAAACAGTGTTACATTCTCAAACCTCCAAGCTTGGATTGTTATGATGAACGTTTGAAATAAACTGGAATTTCCAGGCACAGTAAGATTCATAAATGAGTTCAGCTTTCATACTGGGCTTTATTGTGTACATCAAGACAAACTTTTTGAGAACATCTTCACCAGGCAAGTGATAGTCAGAACCTTCCATTTGGTTTATTACTTGCCCATTTTGAAAAATGGCATTTGTTCTGAGCGTTGCATTAAGCTTATTCATTGCTCAAGTCCTTGTTCTTCTTCGTAGGACAGTCATTAGCTCAGCCCCTTTTTTGCTTAAAGTATCTATTTTTGTAAGTAACATTATATTCTGATGGAATGCCACACCTTTGCACTAAACCAGAGCCCAAAACTTACCTATTATGATTAATATATGATCTAACTGAAGGAAGCATGGTTGTAAACTGGCGGCACAATGGCACAAATATTAGCAATATTGCCACATAGCTTAATGGACTCAAATTTAAATCTTGACCCGGTCGCTATATATGCATGTTCTTCTGTTTCCAAGTGGGTTTTTATTATAATTTGCTTTACCTCCCATATCACATAAATGTTTAAGGGTGATTGGTGACATTAATTTGTCCCATGTGAGTGACTGAGTAAGAGTATCCTGTTATACAAAGGAATCCCATCCAGGGATGGTTCCTACCTTTCACATAGTGCTTATATGTTCCAACTCCCCATTGCCTTGAAATGAGCTAAGAATGCTTAGTAAATTAAAAGATGGGAGATCATAAAGAGGTAGAACATCTCACAATGGTTTTCATTCCTACCTCCAAGTTCCAGAGTGCAAAATTTAAATCTTATCCCAGTCGGTATGTGGAATTTGCACATTCTCCCTGAGTACAACTGGCCTGATTAAGACTGAGGATGACTGTGAATGTTAAATGTGCTCTATCATGAATTGGAATTGTGGTTACTCCTAGTTTGTGCCCAGAGCTGCTGGAATATCTATCCATGTTAAAGTGAACAAGCAGATTGGTGGATGAATGGATTGTGAAAATGATCACAATCATGAGAGGACTTTGAAAACAAGGCTTTATTTTATTTTGAAAGAATTAAGTGGATAGGAATGGCAAGCTTTGTTGGGCTGAAAGGTCTGTCTTCGTCTAAGATCATTGTAATGTTCTAATGAGGACGGGTTCAATAACATGCCCTACAAACGTTTATCAAGTTGTAAAGACTGCTGCACACTGTGGTCTTCACAGAGTTTATGTGTTCCCATGCAGAGTTCTGCCACTTCCTTTGTGAAGGCTGCATGTTCTCTCTGTGTTAATGTGGAATTTCTTATGATTCTACATTCTGTTCAAACATCTTGAGGATGTGCAGGTTTGGCTTGGTTAACCTACTGCAGTGTGAATGTGCATGCAAGTGTGCCCTGTGATGGACTGGCATCCTATCCAGGGTTGGCTCCACTTCTGCCCCTGAAGGGACCCCGTGATCATGTTCTAAAGTAATTGTATTCAGGAAATGAATGAAAGAATAACACATTCAAAATTCCACTAAAGTTAAAACACATTGTATTGCAATAAATGTCAATTTCAAATACAATTTCCCAAATGCATATTTAGCTCTTTCTGTTCTTTTGTTTCTATACCAGTACATGATTTTCCTGCTAATTTCCCATTTCTTTTTAACCTAATTTCATTGTTTTCCCTAAGGCACTATTAACAAAAAAAAGAAAGACAAGATGAGACAAGTGGGCTTAGCTACACCTCTGGGGATTTCATAAAACTGATAAGATATTTATGTGCCAGAAGAATGTTAGAATCAACGTGTAGCTCAGCTACAGAAGAATCGAATGGAAAATAACTTTGTCTACAGAAACATCTCAAGGCTTAAAAATAAATAAATACAACATTTTTGCAGTGCAGTGACACAGTGGTGCCTCTTTGCTGCTTCTGTAGACTAGGTTTGTGTCCCTGCCCAGTCACTATTTGCGTGGAATTTTTGCATTTTCCCCAAGTCTCTATGGATAACCACAATATATGCATGTTAAGCTCTTTGGTGACTGTACTCAGAATGAATTGGGGTTAGGTGTCTGTGACTGTGCCCTTGGTTGGACATTTTGCTTTGTGGCTATTGCTGTAAATTGATTCTAGTCCTTGAATCATTACCATCACCATCAAATATCCACTGCTGGATGAAGGCATCTCCTAGTTCTACTCACAAGGAATGACTTTTGGTCTTCTGCACTCTGGTTGTTCCTCCAAAAAACAAATTGTATCTTATCCATTCATCTTAAATTTGGCCACCTCCTTTGTCTATACATATCTTTAGAAGTTCAATTAACACTAGAATTACCAAAGCCGATGAAAAAACTCATAATCCCGGCCCAGCTTAAAGTCCTTTGCACTTCTCCATCAGCATCTTTTGTTTCGTAAATGTGTCAATCAGCACAAGCAGTAATCAGACTGCTATCCCATCCCCAGCCTTCACAGAGCTCAACTCTCCCACCTCAAGCCAAGGCTCCTTATCTGTGTGTGAGGTTCCTGGAGTTGTATAGGGTAAATAATACAGTATATCATTATTTGGAATGCACACATTTCATCTATGTTCCGTGCCTACAAAGATCTGGGTAAGTGTAGGATGAAAGGAAATGTAAGACAAGAAATGCTGAACACATGCCTAAAGTGGAAACTTTTTCCATGTTATACTAATAATGACGTGAAGTGTGTAATGTCTGAAGACTTTAGTCCAAATATCAAATAAACATGTAAGCTTTTATTCAAGAATATCACCAAAGAAAAAAAATCATTTGATTTACATGTTGAAGTCAATGAGTTAAAAACCCAAGATCAAATGTCAATTGACTTAAATCAAACATATGTTTTTATTATATTATAGTAATCATAATAGCAGCAACTCAATACTCAGAGCGCCGAGACTCAAACCCGGTACCTTTGGGTTAATAATGCAGCAGTTCTTACCTCTGTGCCATTCAAGAACACATATCAACTTCCTGTCAATTAACATTTGAAATACATGAAATACATGTATTCCAAATAACGATATACTGTATTATTTACTCTATACAACCCCAGGCACTTCACATGCAGATAAGGAGCCTTGGCTTGAGCTGGGAGAACTTTTTGCCTGAGCTGAGCTCCATCAAGGGGGGGATGGGACAGCAGGCTGCTTGCTGCTTGTGCTGATCGACACATTTACAAAACAAAAGACGCTAATGGAGAGGTGTGAAGGAATTTAAGGTGGGCCGGAATTATGAGTTTTTTCGTAGGCTTCAGGGATTCTAGTGTTAAACAACTCCTTTGTTCACCTAAAATCTGCTCCTTTGGCTACATGCCCTGCCCGATCCTACTTTCTTTTTTTAATGGTGGCACTGACACCCTCTATTTTGCTTGTTGTTTTCATCTATTATTTTCTAGTAATGCCAAAAATGCATCTGATGGGGCATACCTGAGCTTTGTGAAGAAAATCAGAAGATACAGGAGCATGATCAAAACGTAATGAAGAATCTATTTTAACTCACAGACTGGTCCTTGTACTTAAGCTGCAGAGAGTTGGAAGTACCTTTTTAAAGCAGGAACCAGTATTTTTCAGTGGAAATCTATGGAGTCAGCATTTATTTCTCTAACATACAGTAGTTCAGCCCAAATTCATTTTTCAGATCCACTTCAATACAGAAGCACAGGGAGACACAGCCTTGGAAAAAAAAAAATAAACTCATATCCATCCTCACTCATTCATTCATTTTCAAACATGCTTAATCCAGTTGACAGGGCCTAGAACTTACCATGGTAATATTGTGTGCCACACAGAAACCAACTCTAGACAAAATGTCTGTCTATCAGACGATACACTCAAATCCCGACCCACTTACTCTTTTATTCTTCTTCAAACCTGATTAATCCATTTCAGACTTGAAGTGTCTAGAGCCTATAATACCAGCATTGGGCACAAAGCAGGAAACAACTCCAGACAGAATATCTGTCTATCACTAGGCACACTCACATCCACACTCATTCACAATGAATTTGTTTAATCCAGCTTAGTGTCATATAATTCATAGCTGCACTAGCAAAACTGAGAACAATATTTGTATGAGCCCTGGACCGAGTGGCAATCCATTGCAACATACACCACACCAGGCCAGTTTAGAATTAATTTGGATGAGGAAGGGGAACCATTGTTTTCAGGGAAAACCCCGCAAACATAGGTAGAACATGTAAAAGCCACACAGACCATGCCCTGGATCATGTGGCAGACCACTGGAATGTACACTGTCACACATGTGCGCATGGGAGGTAGCTAAAGGGCTTGAATGAGAGTAATTCCGAGGCAGACCAGGAGGTAGTGGAGTGCACTGACACTTTCTCTCGCTTTTCTATAGACTGTTCACAGGAAATTCCACCTGGCCCTGATGATGTCATTGCTGGTTCTGGCCCCTTTGACGTCACTTCCAGGTGTGAGCCTATGGCTGAAGACCCTTCCAGTTCCTGTCCCTTTGATGTCAATTCCTTTACTGACCTTTAAAGGCGCTACCTTTCCTCCATCCCCTCAGTTCTGTTCTGGACTCCAATCTGTACACATCAGTACAAACCTTTAAACCATTTTGCAGCCAGGGAATAATAAATGGGTGGCTGCCCCAAACCTTTCTGTGGCTTCTTTGATTTTGTGGCAACACTTAATCACTGAAGCAGACTGGAACAATTTAGAATTACTGCTTAACCTAAAGCCCCCTACAGATGTGGGAAGAACATGCAAACATCACACAGACGGTGACCAAGCCCAGTCTTCTGGAGCTGTGTGGAAGCAGTGCTAAGTGTTGTCCTCTGGTGCTGCTCTTTTTAAAGACATATTTCATTATTAATTATGTTATGGAAGTCACCTGGTTGTAGCTCCTGGCTCTAGTCCCTGTGCCACCATGTTCTCTACATTCAAGCAGCCAGATTAGCGGCTGGACTCTAAGAGTTGGCTATCAGTGTGCAGACTTTTTTCTTCACCTTAAAAAAAGTGTTCAGAATTACATTTGTGACTAATATTCAGTCTTGGAAATATTGAACTGATTGGTTATTGTCAGGGGCATCTCCCGAGTGTGAGCAGAGCAATAACATAAGGTGGGCTTTCAATGGGATCACAGTTTTTAGTAAGAAGTGGCCATTTAACTTAACATGACAGATGAATTACACTACTTTTGGTGTTCTGTTTTGTCTTATTTTTAAATTGATGTCACCAAGGCCAGTCATAAATCGAGCTGCAAAGCATACTAGGATAACAGCTACTGAACAGTAATGGTGTTGGTAGTAGGAACTGTACAATCAGCATTGCATGCAGTTCATTTCATTTATTATGCTGTATATTTGTTAAATATTATTGGTTTCAACACCATCCCCAATGCTACGAAGACAGGCTTTGGCCCCCCATTACCATGAACTACATTTGGTTAAGTTAGTTAGGTACATTTTTATTAATTTACAGGTAAATTTGTTTACGATTAAGAGTGTCTGGATAATGGATGGATGGAGGGATTAGAATTTAAGTATTATTGGCTGTATTCTTAGTAAAGCTAATCCTAAATGATAAATACAATAAAAAACTTAGAAATGTGATCAAAAGACTTCTACTACATGCAAATAATTGGTAATGTTTGTAGATTCAGAATTCTCTCAGTTTGTCAATAAATGAGCATTGAGATTTTAGTTGTAGAAAAAATATGGTGGCATTGCCAAGCGCACAGCAACAACAGATTACATGAGGAGGAAAGGCCAGACAAATATGCAATACTGGATGGCACAAAAAGCACTACATCCATAAATTAAATGTCTATCAGTACCACTGGTGTTCTCAAAAGGAAATCACTCAACACAATAACTAACAGACAATTTCTGGAAACATTTGCTGTAATTTTCCTTTTTTTCAGAGCAGCATTCATCACTGCAGCACTGGATCATCTTGATTGTAAAAACCAACTGACCTGCTGTTTTGCACATCCTATGCCTTCTTTTGAAAAGGTGCAACCTCCTTGAAGATTGGCTTGTACGAAATGTCAGCTTCTGTAGTTTCCATAGCTACCAAGGACTCCGAGAAGCTTATGACAGGGCGAGAGTCATAATGTCAGAAGCATCGCCACGTGTCAAGGATAATTACCATGGAGTCATGCATCTAATATGTAAAAACGACATTGGGCTCCCTGGAGATCTTTAGAGGTCAGGGCATTACAATACAAAGAAACATCAACTAATGCAGTTCATTCTGGATACTGAATAGTTTTCATGATAAACCGCAAGTAAGGAAGTATTCAAAATGTAATTAAATCACAGCATTAATCACTTTATCCATATTTAATAAATTAATAAGCATTGTTGTGTTTAAGGCACCTCACTGTTGCAGTGGTTAATCAGTGACTCTAAACTGATTTAGTGGGGGTGTGTGCACTACACTAGGTCCGGTACCCTACACCTGCCTACATACCCTCATGATCCTGAATTGGATTAAAATGATCTGGGAATGTATGTGTGCCATGTTCAGCAGTGATCCCAACCCAGCAGTATTAAAGATTAGAAGAATGGGCAGTGCCATCGTGTGGTAAGGGGTGTCATGGATTCCCAGATTGAATCTCTGGGCTCAGATGTGTGATGACTGTGTGTTCTCCTTTTTCCTCTTCCTATTACAATATTCTTTCAGTTTAACCTTATGATTTCACACTTTGAACATGCAATTTATCTTCAGGAGTTTAAGACATTCATAAGATTTCACCTGTCAGGAAAATTAGTTAATGTCAATGTCACATTACATAGGTTCTAGTTATTGAGTCAGATTTGCTGACTGCGGTTACTGATCTTGTCACTAGACGATTTTAAATGGCCAAAAATCACTGGGCATGTCACATTTGCCAACAGAGTGCCAACCTCCCAGCACACTTGTGCTCTCTCCTTTTTATGATAGCCAATAATGTGCTCTCTGACGGTAAACAGGTACAGTGAATTCAACCCTAATCTTGGCCCTGTTTATTCTTTTTTCCATTCAGACGTAGTACAATTAGACATCAGAAAGATGAGTTTCTCTTCTGTTTGTGAGTTCCAAAACACGCTTGTTCCTTATTCCTTCCCTGCATTATATGAATTGTACTTCTGGATGGACATTCATTGGTTGTCAGCTCTCATGCACACAAAGCCTGTCTCTGTAACTAGACAAAATCAAACCTATTTGATTTTTGTCAAGTGAGTCACAGACAATTGGTGTGAGTCACTGGGCGTGTCACATTACACAACCAACTTCAGAGGAGTGTGCCACTAGCTGCCTCTGACTTGCTAAAATTATATTAATGAAGGCTACAGCTGAATATCTCTGGAAACATTGTGAAATGTGGCATGGCTTTTTATAAGAAACAAATATCAAGCTTAGCAACACTGGACTGGTTCTGTAAGTTCTTTGCAGGCCTTAATTGTCACTATTGAACTCCAACACTTTGAGTAGACAAGTTATGCCAAAATTTTGGGAGGTGGGATTTTTTAATAAACGAGAAGATTAAACGATCACAAAACTGGTATAAACGATTTCAAAAAGAGCTATCTGACCTTCCCCAGCTAGTGAACGTTAACAAAAATAATAATAGATTCTCTTGAGAGTATCTATTTATTGGAACAACAGAACTCAATGAGGCTGTGCTTGCATAGTATTTGGTCATTTAATGGAGAATGTTGTCTTGTGGTTCAGGGAGAACTACCTGCTGCTTAACAGCATGAAGACAAAAGAGTTGGTGGTGGACTTCTGGCATGCCAGAGAGCCTCCAAGACCAGTGACCATTCAGAGGGAGGATGTGGAAGTGGTGCAGAGCTACAAGAACTGTAACTGGGGGTTCAAATAAACAACAAACTTGGGATGATCTGACAACACAATGATAAGAAGTGCCTCTGTGGATCATTTCTGCCCGCTGCTATCAGGCTATTTAGTGCTTCCCAGACCAAATACCTAAACTCATTAATTTGCTTCTTCTGCACATTATACAATTATTATTTATTTATTTGTCTCTTTATTAATTTATTGTACCATTTTTACTGTGGGTGGTGCAGTGGGTAGCGCTGCTGCCTCGCAGTTAGGGGATCTGGGGACCTGGGTTTGCTTCCCGGGTCCACCCTGCGTGGAGTTTGCATGTTCTCCCCGTGTCTGTGTGGGTTTCCTCCGGGCGCTCCAGTTTCCTCCCACAGTCCAAAGACATGCAGATTAGGTGGATTGGCGATTCTAAATTGGCCCTAGTGTGTGCTTGGTGTGTGGGTGTGTTTGTGTGTGTCCTGCAGTTGGTTGGCACCCTGCCCGGGATTGGTTCCTGCCTTGTGCCCTGTGTTGGCTGGAATTGGCTCCAGCAGACCCCCGTGACCCTGTGTTCGGATTCAGCAGGTTGGAAAATGGATGGATGGATGGATTTTTACTGTGAGTCGATACCTTTGTTTTTATGCTTATGCTGCTGTATGTAGCTAAATTTCCCCTTTACCTAATATAATCTAAAAGGGCTGTGCTTGATGTTCAGCTATAATACTATGTCATCAGACACACTTATTTTGACACCTTTGGCAATACATATCATGTACATTTTACCTCTGACTATGCCTTTACAGTTTACCCCCAAGCTATAACTCCCACTGTGAAACTGGCCATGCCTCATAAAAGCAGTTTGCTTCTGATGTCAACTTACATGTACTGGTTATTCCACACTTCATCTCCTCCATATGCAATGTACCTCTGGTCATTCTGTAGCTTTCCACTGGGAACACCTTCAATGTACAAATGATCTCTAGTTATGCCTCGTATTTGCAGTCTGTCACTGACACCTCATTCCATATGCAATTCAGGTCTGGACACACCTCCTAGGTGCAGACTGCATCTAGCCACGCCTCCCACTAACAGTATAGCTCTTAGTGCTCATCCAATTGCACATGGCCTCTAGCCACACCCCCTCTTGTTATCTGCAGAGCCCCAAGCCAGTTTGTATAGTTTATTCCTTCCAAGTGAACTTTTATTATTGTGTCGTGTCTACCACTTTCAGTAATATGACAAGTGCACTAATATGCCAGTCAGCTACATAAAGCTATTTTGTCTATCTGCAGGTGTCCCTGCAATTGTTGAGTCTATCTTTTTCATTATTACAGTACAGTGCCGTTTATTTGCTAAGTTATTAAACTCTGTTTTGCATTTCTGAACACATCTTTCCTTGCTCCTTTGCTTTCTTTATTGTTTTATTTATTTTTATTGTTGGATGCTAACCTTTTCTTACCGTAATTCGTCATTACTATGACTATAGTAACATCACCAGCATTCCCAAGCCTGCAATCACAAGTGTGAAAGTGAAGATGAAGATCCAGAATGTGGAGCAATGTGCCAAGCAATCTGTGGATGCAGACACTACATTGTCAAGTTCAACACCACCATCACTGTAGTGAGTATCTACTATATAATAAAACCAGCAAACCCGCGATTCTCGAAAGAATCGCAAATCCAAGAATGGCAATCACTTTCTGTTCCCTCCAATATTTGGAGGGATGAAAAATCATGGAGGGTGGGTGCGTCCTCTTTGGAAATTTTTCATTTAATTAAATAAACATATGTGTACTAAAGCAGTTTCTTTTTGGAGCTGTGACTCATCTGGTTCTGGTGTTTCAGAAGCGCGTTGTAGGCACCTTCGTTTATTGTTTTTATCCATGCAGTGTCATTTTTATTTTTCTATGGCTGTATCGTTAGCTAGAAGTCGTTTGCTGGCGGTGGCGGATTCGCGTGCTGAAGTGACGATGGCGGCGAACCCAGGCTTGGAGGGGCACATTACTAAATGAAGGTGGTATATGTGGTGGTGTGGGTGGTTGCGTTCAGGCAGTGGTGGTAGTGTGTACGGCTTGCCTGTTGCCTCTGGCATCAAGGCAACATAAAGTTGTCCATGTCCAAATACAGGCTCAGATAGGTAAATGCCTACTTTGTCCATGGTTTGTCCTTGGGATTTGTTGATTGTCATGGCAAATGTATGTGATATCTGAGCTCTTTGTTTTTGGATCCGTGCCTCTTTCGCATCTGGTGTTTCAGAAGCGCGTTGTAGGCACCTTCATTCATTGTTTTTATCCATACGGGCTCGTTTTTGTATTTGTAATCGTTGAGCTCTTTCTTTTTGGAGCCGTGACTCCTTTGCTTTCGCTGTTTCAGAAGCGCGTTGTGGGCGCCTTCGTTCATTGTTTTTAGTCATACGGGCTCGTTTTTGTATTTCCGTTAGTTGAGCTCTTTCTTTTTGGAGCCGTGACTTCTTTGCTTCTGGTGTTTCTGAAGCGCATTGTAGGAGCCATCATTTATTGTTTTCATCCATGCAGTCTCGTTTTTGTGTTTCTGTGGCTGTGTCGTTAGGTAGAAGCCGTTTACTGTTAGGAATCATAATTCAACTTACTTTTAATACTGAATTACCGTGGTGTGCGCGTTCGAGCGGCGGTTGTATTGTGACCTGAAGTCTAGTTTACAGGTTGTGTTGTTTGGGCACCACCTACTGACTTTGGGAAGCCGTTGGGTTTGACTCTGGAGCGCCGAGGCGCTGTGCGCATGCGCTTTGGTGCGTCCGGCGTCCGTGCATATCATTATACAACTGTCGTTTAGTAATATAGATGCTTCTGTCTGTGTGTGTATGCATGCATGTGATTATGTGTGTGTGTGTGTGTGTCCCTCCAAGCAATCTGATATGGTCAGTTTGACTCTGGTCTGATTTGTTAGTTTCACTTTGGTTGGTCAGTCAAGCATGTTCAAAAGAGGAAGCTGCAGGTAAGAGAGGCTTTACAGGAATGAGACTGAGGAAGGATGTGGTGGGCAAGAGAAGTTCAGATATACAAGGATATTGAGTAAAGGCAAATGAGGAACAGTGTGGATCAGTGTGAAGTATTCACAAGAATATGAATGATGCTTTCACAGAGGATAATGGAGGTCCATCTACCATTGGTGGCAGTCAAAAAGTGCAGAAGAGGCAAGCAAGGTGCTTCAAAAATGACAAAGTCTGAGAGGCCGGCTTCATAGAACTGAAATTGAGAGAAGAAGTGGTGGGCAAGAGAAGTTAAAACTTACAAAGAAAGGAGCAGGAGGAATAGGAAGGGTATATGAAAGGCAGGAGATATTATATAGCAAATATTTTACATTTTATTCAGTTATCAGTCTAGGTAACCTAGCTAGTGTGTATTAAATAAAAATAATAGAGGGTAGCTCCAAGGATTTTTTGATTTTGAAATAAGCCAGTATGGAAGGGTCTCAGAATAAATGGTGTTAACATGCTGATGGTAAGTCTACAATCTTTACACTTTCTCCATATGAGAAGTAAACTGTTTAGTTCTTTGAGCAACTGGTAAGCAGTTAATGTCCACATCATGTCAACCTTATCATTACGGATGTGAATGAGCATTGGTTTTAATTGTAGGCCCAGATGAGCACAAGAAAACCTTATTTTTCTCTAAAATTTGTTGTGGAACACAGACTGGGTTCAAAACAAATGTCCATTTATGACAGAGGCCCTGCTCTGCTCAGAAACACAAATCAACACCTCTTGGCCCCTTCCACGTGAAGAGCTGACCTCTACTCGCCGCTGATGCCTCCATCATTAAGGAATTAGCCTCTTCCTATAATATTCCATGATAGTCATAAAGCAGGTCAGGAACATCGGGCAAAAGCTGTCCCATGATTTTATTTATTTTTAGTGTGTGACAGAGACAATGTACAATCTTGAGCATCTGTCTAATTTTATGGAATGAATGACAATCATACTTAAATATCTAGTGTGTTAAAGGGTTAAAATAACTAGGAATGCACATTATTGAAGTGGCTAGGAAGCCTAGTTTTCTGCTTTGCTCTTTGATTTTATTATTGAAATGCCTGTCCACCGCAGGTCTGGAGAATGTCAAGTGATTAAATAAGCGTATTTGTCCAACAGACCCAACTCTAATAAATTCCAAATCCCTTTCTTATGATTATTGCTTCTAGCCGTTGTTCATTTTCTTTCTGATACTGGTGGGGGTGGACGCAGGCTTCTTGCTTTGTATGTAGAGAAGCCGAGGCAGCAGAGATGATGATATTTTACGAGGACGGCTCTGTAATTACTCAGTGTGTTAAAGTGCTGCGGGGACGACTGTAAAAATGAAAAACCATACAACCCCCCTCCCCACACACACTCACACTTCTCTTTCCTCAATCCAGCTGGCTTCTCTGTCTTGTGGATTTAATGACCAAATTTAAAGGCAAGATAAACTCATGGAGCGTTTTTATGGGGGAAGAGAGGCAGGTCTGAAATCAGTTTTGAAAGAACACAAAATTACTCAATCTCGTGGCTCCATGCTGAATTAACTCTACTGTTGGAAAGGTCCCAGTGCTCACTGCTCAGCCCTCTAGATTCAATTTTCTTTTCTCTTTAGATTCCGACAGCGGCTCCTCAATTGAATTCATTCACTAAGATCTTGCCGCTTAATTCTCGGCTTGCAGAGAAACCATTCTTGACATGTTCCTGTAGAATTTCCAAATCTGCCAAATTTTAGCACACAGGCACAAACAAAAATACATGTAAAAAAATGACCTCTGTGTCCAATGTTTATTGAGCAGGTCATGGTGAAGGAAGCAACCCCAAACTTAGTGATTAATCAGTTCAGCAGACAAATGCCTTGCGTGATTCAAGCATATACCCTGTGCCTTTTTTTGGACACTTGTTTTTTATCATTTAAATAACATCAGACCATCCATTGTTTAGGTCTCTCTGACCATTTCATATAAGTGAACGCTCATTCAGGGAAAAAAGTAGATGTGCAGGTATGGCTGATAAAAGCACTGAGGTAGGGTGATGTGAGTGTCAGTGGTTCAGTGGAAAAATTGGTAAGACCTTGAATGTAGCAAGGTTGAGGTGTGCCACCAAGTCTACTGGAACAGGGGAGAGTCCAGAGGCTTTGGAAAACATCTTGCATAACCCCAGTCCCAAAGGTATCACATCCTAGTGAGCTGAATGACTTCAGGCCTGTTGCCCTGATGTCACCTGTGATGAAGACCATGGAGCGGCTGCTGCTTCACCACCTGAGGCCACAGGTCTGCCATGCCCTCGACCCTCTGCAGTTCGCATACCAGGAGAAGGTGGGAGCGGAGGATGCCATCATCTACATGCTACACCGATCCCTCTCCCACTTGGACAGAGGCAGTGATGCAGTAAGAATTATGTTTTAGACTTCTCTAGTGCCTTCAACACCATAGCAGGAAGTGCAGTGAAATTTGCACTGTCATCCATGACAAGTGTATCAAGAATGAGCTACTACTGGAAGGCATGTGCTCAATGAAGGTGTCATGGTCATTAACATCCAATTAATGAAATGAGTTGACATACACTGCCATTATGGTCAACGAATTATATGAGTACTACAATGGCGTCAAAAGAAGCATGTTGAAATAAATGTGTCATTGTACACTGTCAAGGACGGGTTTGACATGCATTGACATGCTTAAGGAAACAGAAACTGCACCCTCAAGTTTGGAAAAGTGTTGCAGGAGCTAATTGGGAAGATCAGGGTATGGCAAGAACTGTCCTGCTAGGTATCAACAATGAAGGATGATGGGTTGGGTTTTCATAGCACTTATTGGGTCCATTGATTTTTGCAAAACAAAACTTCAATGACTCAGGATATCAGAAGATAAACAAGGTGTTTCTCTTCAAGGCAGCTGTATATTCATCTGCTAAAGATATTGTTTTTCAGCATGGTACTGTTTCATACCACAAGCTTCTAGAAAGGCTCCAATATTTTGTATTGGTCAAACCCAATCCACAGATTGCTATTCAGTCATGCTGCTATGAAATGGGTTATTTAGAGTTACTGTTGACCGCCACAAAGTTTTTAACAGCTTGGTACACATTTGAGATGGTAAGGCCAGCATGTCCGTGCAGCAATTTATTGAGCTCATACTCTAGCAATTCCAAGCTATGCTGACAGAAAATAGGGGGCTGACTCATTATTAAAAAATTACCTGGCAATACAATATATAGGGTAAGGAAAAAAAGTATGAAAAAGTACCCATAGTATCTAACAGAGTACTAAAATCTAAAAGAACTTTTGAGCAAAACAAAGTCTGCACTAAGTGCAGCAGTAGAGTCCATTCTCATTAGCTGTATAAGTGAAGACCACAAAGCACTGTGGAGGGTAGTGAAGTCAGTGCAGAATATGACTGGTATTACACAGCTGCCTTCTATCCAGAACATCCATATTACTAACCGAGAATGCTAAACCGGATAATGGACGCAGGCACATCCGGCAATGGGCCGTAGCTGCAAAAAGACGTACTGCGCAGGCGCAAAAAGAGTCCGCGAGAGTCGGCTGAGGAGCCGAGAAAGGCGGACAAAAGAGGGCGAGAGAGGCGGACAAGACCACAGAAAAAAGGAGTGAGCACAGGAAAAATGGAGAAATGAGGCGCAAAGAGCACCGAAAAAAGGAAAAGGCACATAAAAAAGTATTCAAACGCAAGCAAAGCACGAAACACATTGCACACGAAACTAGACCCAAAAAAAAAAAAAAAAAAAAGAGGCTTGCGCACAACAGCAAGGCACCCCCCCCCCTCCCCCCCCCCCCCCCACAGGCACCGGACGGGACACACACCAAGAGGGGGATTCAACAAGCCCATGGAACACAAAAAAAAGAACACAAAACCACCCCACAGACCCTACAAGCAAGGGACGGGACACACACAAAGAGGGGGATTCAACAAGACACAGGAACACAAAAAGAAAGAAGACTTCCATAAGAAGTGACACCCAAAGCCACATATTCTAAAGTGAACGTCAACACCTTCACACTAGACAGCATAGGTGTCAGCATAGGTGGATCTCCTTACAATAAAGCACTATTAACCATTCAACTGCAGAAAAGGAAACATATTAACAGTGACTGCGATCCTCCTTATTACTTATCCATATTTCGCATGCTGAGAAAGAAACAAGTCATGAATACACGGTCACGGGTACAAAACGAAAAGGAAATGATAACAGGAACAAACACACGAACACGAAAGAAACAACAAAATAGACGGCTATGCAGCATAGGTGGATCTCATTACAATAAGGCACTATTAACCGTTCAACCGCAGAAAAGGCTCCATATTAACAGTTAGTGCAATACTCCTTATTACTTATCCATATTTCTAAAAGAAAAAATGTCTCGACTCCAAAAACGCAAAGCTCAACTAAAGCTTCTAACTAACGATGTACCTAAAAGTAAAAACTTTATGAACTGCATTAGATCCTACAATAGTTCATTTGCTTTTGCATATACCGGAGTAAATATCAGGCCACCAAAAGGCAATGGCCCATACTGCTTTCGCATATGTGCACAAATACTGCATCGCATTGGAACAGTGCACCCTGAAACAAATCAACAACGCAAATATGCACAAATCTACATCCTAGATCCACATGACGCAATCTATCAATCAAAGTGCTGCATCGCAACAGGCACGGATTCAAAACGAAACACCTCCCGTCTCAGACATACGTTAACGGCAGCGAAGGGTACAACGGGCTTCTCACACAGCACAGGCAAATCGATTACAGCTCCAAAAGAACACGTCCCAAATACTACACATGCAACAACGCGCCTCTCAAACGGCACAAGCAAAACATACACCAGGAAAATTCATTCGGATTAATGAATGTCATTTGCAATCATTGTCATTCAGTTCACTTCCCTGAAGAAACAACTGGCAATACAAGTAATACATTTACACGTTGTTGTCAAAAGGGTCAAATTAGACTGCCTTCTTTACATTCATATACTGAATATCTACAGAAGCTTATAACTGACGATGTACCTGAAAGTGAAATCTTTATCAACTACATTAGATCCTACAAATCGATATCCACTATGAACATTAACGGTGGCACTGCACGTGACATCCGTCTTGAAAAAATGTTGTTTATTGATGAATGTTCAATGGCATGAAGTCACTTACTCAACACCATTCATAAACTTCTACAAACGTTTATGAATAATAATATTCGATTTGGAGGAAAGGTACTTTTATGAGGAGGAGATTTTAGACAGTGCTTAGCTATTCTTCCAGATGCCATGCACTCAGCTATTGTTCAGTGCACCTTAAAATACGCAGACAATTGGCATTGCTTTCAAAAGATACAGTTAATAAAAAAGATACGATGTCCAGAACCAGATCATAACAATTGCTTATTACAACTGAGAGATGGTACACTCACCAATACAGATGGACTTCAGCCACATATTATTACAATTCCTCAAGCCTTTATCTGCGACGACTTAGTTACAGAGACATTTGGAACAGCAATCTCATTAGACCAAATGCCCCTTTTAACACAACGCACTATATTATGTCCAAAAAATATTAATGTGGAAAACATAAATACCCAAGTCATTCCATTACTTCCTGGAGAGACACAACTCTTTCTAAGCTCTGAGAAACTTGACTCTGATCACAACAATAACCATCTTAAATGACCTTACAATTTCTGAGCTGGAATTAACTTTTACACTTAAACGGCGTGTACAAAGAAATTTTCAAATAAACCTTTACACTGTGCCACACACTTTATTGTTTGCTTTCTATTTGCATCATCTACACCGTCACACTATTCTATATCTCATTCATACATCACGCTCTTTGTCATTCCCAACACCAGGGGTTGGCGAGCGAAGCGAGCAGGGGGCGGAGCCCCCTAGTACAGTATATAACACAAGTGGCTTTAAAAAGGCAAACTGCATAATTAAAGACTTCAGCCATTCTGAACAGTTACTTTTCTCCAAACTTCCATTCCAGTTCAGATTCATTACAACATCTCTCACAGCAGTAGATTCAGTAGACTTCATACAGCTACTGATTCCAATACCTGCATTAACATTATATATATGTTATATTGAATGTATGATGTTTTATTTAAATTAGGTTGTAGGGGGTTTCAGCCCATTTTCTCAGCAAGGCTTCAAACTGTTGGCATCAGAGATACATATCAGAGAAAGACCGTCAGAACCATTACAGACTTCCAAAAGTGATTCTAGATGACAGTAGAGGAGGGAGCAGGGGACTGGCCGTGCTGTTTGAACACAGACTGGGGTCTGGTTAACCCCAACTGAGTCATCTAGGCATAGGGTGTCTAGTGTGGAAACTCTCAGCGACCCAGATATCATCACTGGTGGTGTGTCTAAATTCAACAGAGGATGTCTATTACAATCAATAATCAATAGGAGACATGCAAGTAAGAGTGTTTTTCTCTATCTCTCTGATCACTCCTACCACTTTCTTTTATGTGGAATCGTTTTCATTTACTGGACACTTTTTACTACTTGGACATGGATTTTTATACGCCGAGACTCGTCTATTCAGGTAGTCAACTTTTAATACTTAAAACAAAGGCCTGTGCCGGTGTGGTTCCCTATTTACCTGACAAGGTAAGAAGGGCGTATTGTGGCAGCAGAGCCGGTGCTAAGCTAAAGGCTAAGTGGCTAGTGAGGAAGTGGCGATACAAGCCTTTGGTGCCTTCTGTGATCATGGGAAATGTGAACTCCCTACCAACTAAGATCGATGAACTGGCTGAGCTGGTGAAACATGTCAGGAACTACAGAGAATGCAGTTTGTTGTGTTTTTGTGAAACATGGCTAACAACTAGCATCCCAGATGCTAACGTGGAGCTACCCGGGTTTAGCACAGTTAGAGCGGAGAGAGATGCAAATACCTGTGGGAAGCAGAAAGGAGGAGGACTCGCTCTCTATGTGAACACAAGGTGGTGCAACCCTGGACATGTAAACGTTAAAATCTCTACTTGCTGCAGGGACATCGAACTGTTGGCTATAACAACTTCTTTAACACGTTTGACCACCCTAACCCACTCTCACCTCTGAGTACTGCATCCTCCACCCATCCTTCTGCTGATACCAGCATAGGAGAGAGTTTTCCCCCACCCACAATTACAGCAGCCCAGATAAGCAGAGAGCTGAGGAGACTTCGTGCCAGCAAAGCAGTGAGTCCAGATAGAGTATCGCCACGACTGCTGAAGGTCTGTGCGTTGGAGCTGGGGAGTCTTCTACAGTGCATCTTCAACCTGAGCCTGGAACAGGGGAGAGTCCCGAGGCTTTGGAAAACATCTTGCATAACCCCAGTCCCAAAGGTATCACATCCTAGTGAGCTGAATGACTTCAGGCCTGTCGCCCTGACGTCACCTGTGATGAAGACCATGGAGCGGCTGCTGCTTTATCACCTGAGGCCACAGGTCTGCCACGCCCTCAACCCTCTGCAGTTCGCATGCCAGGAGAAGGTGGGAGCAGAGGATGCCATCATCTACATGCTACACCGATCCCTCTCCCACTTGGACAGAGGCAGTGGTGCAGTAAGAATTATGTTTCTAGACTTCTCTAGCACCTTCAACACCATCCAACCTCTGCTCCTTAGGGACAAGCTGACTGAGATGGGAGTAGATTCATACCTGGTGGCATGGATCGTAAACTATCTTAAAGACAGACCTCAGTATGTGTGTCTCGGGAACTGCAGGTCTGACATTGTGGTCAGCAGCACAGAAGCGCCGCAGGGGTCTGTACTTTCTCTGGTCCTGTTCAGCCTATATACATCAGACTTCCAATACAACTTGGAGTCCTGCCACTTGCAGAAGTTCGCTGACGACATTGCTATTGTGGGCTGCATCAGGATTGGGCAGGAGAAAGAGTATAGAAACTATCAAGGACTTTGTTAAATGGTGCGACTCAAACCACCTACAACTGAACACCAGCAAAACCAAAGAGCTGGTGGTGGATTTTAGGAGGCCCAGGCCCCTCACAGACCCCATGATTATCAGAGGTGACTGTGTGCCGAGGGTACAGACCTATAAATACCTGGGAGTGCAGCTGGATGATAAACTGGACTGGACTGCCAATACTGATGCTCTGTGTAAGAGAGGACAGAGCCGACTATACTTCCTTAGGAGGCTGGTGTCTTTCAACATCTGCAATAAGATGCTGCAGATGTTCTATCAAACAGTTGTGGCGAGCGCCCTCTTCTATGCGGAGGTGTGCTGGGGAGGCAGAGGCAGCATAAAGAAGAGGGACGCCTCATGCCTGGACAAACTGGTGAGGAAGGCAGGCTCTATTGTAGGCTCGGAGCTGGACAGTTTGACATCTATGGCAGAGCAACGGGTGCTGAGCAGGCTCCTGTCAATCATGGAGAATCCACTGCATCCACTGAACAGTGTCATCTCCAGACAGAGGAGCAACTTCAGCGACAGACTGCTGTCACTGTCCTGCTCCACTGACAGACTGAAGAGATCGTTCCTCCCCCACACTATGCGACTCTTCAATTCCATGGTGGGTAAACGGTAACATTATAAAATGCTATTGTCTATTATGCCTGCCTCGCACTCTCCACCTTGCATTTTTTAACTTGCACTGTGTTTTTATCAGTCTTTAATTACTATTGTTTTTATCAGTATGCTGCTGCTGGAGTATGTGAATTTCCCCTTGGGGATTAATAAAGTATCTATCTATCTATCTATCTATCTATCTATCTATCTATCTATCTATCTATCTATCTATCTATCTATCTATCTATCTATCTATCTATCTATCTATCTATCTATCTATCTATCTATCTATCTATCTATCTATCTATCTATCTATCTATTTCTGAGGCATTACATTGCCAGCGTAAACTATTATTGTAAGGTTTACTTAAGTTGAAAGAAATAAATTTTCCTTTATAATGGGGGCAGCACAAGGAGATATTGTTTTTGGCAAGGATTGTACAAATGTTCACTTAACTTTGCCACTTGACACAGGGCAATAGATAAGAAATAAAGCAGTCAATTAATCGATTAGTCAAAAAAAATTATTAATCAACACTTTTTCATTTCTTTGTCCTATTTGTTTTTTTAATAACGTTTTTCAGATTTGCCTCACAAGTAACAATACATTCTTCTAAGTAAACTCACAAATTGTTCAGCATACCTGTTTCATTTAACAATTCAATTAACCCTTTGTACAAAACATTGAGCTGTGTAGGTAAATTTTTTCTAAAAAATGTATGTGCTATTTTTATTTTTTACAGATAATAAAGAATTTGGCCAACAGTACAGGCTGAAATGTTTAATGCTGCTAATCCATGTCATGTTGAAAGTTGCAGGCTACTCTACAGCCTATCTCAACATTTTGATATTTTCGCCTGCTCTTAAAGTTCTCAATGATCCAACAAACACATCCTTCATAATATCAGTAGATTGAAACTTATCAAAACACTTTAAAATAATGCTACAAGAAGGAATTCATTCTCGTCATGGCATGTTAAACTCCACACAAAGTCTTTAGAATTCTGTGACAGATTTATTGTAGATTCAATGCATGCAATAATGGTGAACACTTGATGAGGCACCAGTCAATTACACATGACCACTGTGGATGGCACACAGTGGGATGTACTCCGAAAGAAAGCTAGGGTACCACAATAGAGATTCCTGTTCAAGGAATGAATATAAAGTAGACAAAATAAGAAGTGGTGCACATGCACTAAATAAGGCTTTCTGAACAGTTAAAGGTAATCCACAGAGCTCTGCCTTGTTCGGATTATCTGGGTCAAAAGATAACCTTCTTTGCTCCCAGAAGGGGTGGGGCTAAACTCAGCTATCATGTTAGGTATTGTCTGCTGCATGAGACTATAAACCGAACATGAAAAGGGAGAGGTCGTTAGTTTCAGCACCTCCTCCCACCCCGGAGTGGTGGTGCTTACATCTGCAGAGTCCTTCAGCCCTTCCTAGACACACATGTGTAAACACCATTGAACCTGCATTTAACGTAAAACACTGTCATATCATTATATATATAACCTAAACAAACTCTTACCCAACAACACCCTAAAAATTGTCACATCCTTGTGCCTCACCAGTTCTTCTCTTTTCAATTTCATTTTCATTTTAAACTAGTGCTGCAATCCATTCACCACACCAGTTTGTTTGTGCCATTCCCTCCTTTCTCCTACTTTCTTATATATGTCTTTGCTTGTCAATCCACTCAGTTTGACTGTTTCACAGGTTGTTGTCATGGGGAATATTTATTATATTTATGTATCATAGAACTGAAATCTCTCTGTGAGGCGACAATGCCATGTAGCATGCAGGCTACATCACAGATCACATACTATTGAAAAATGGTATGTTAAATACTATATCACTCACAACAGAATTTACACTTGGATGAACTTAACTAACTTTAAGACGCAGTCATATGGTGACCCATCACAAACATGTCCACGACCCAGGCTATGACCCATAATTTAAGAAACACTGCTCTGTGGGGTTTAGTTAGAGTATATGCTGGCAGTATTGAAAGGCATGAAGTAGTCCTAGAATGGGGTAATAGTTAGACCCAGAGCATGCTCACATGGGGCCAATTTAGAATGGGCAGTTAACCTATCATCTTTGTGTTTGCATTGTGGGAGAAAAACAGGAGCAAACAGAGTGAAATCCAAGCAGTTATGGGAAGAATATACAAACTCCACACAGACCGTGCCTGAGTTAGAATTCAAGCTTAGGGTGCTGAATCTGTGTAACAACAGCGATAACCCTGTACAACATCAAAAGTCATGTAGTATTATTATTTTTAGCTATCAGATCATGCGTGATAATGTAAAACGAAAATGACACAGTTTTAATGGATCATAAGACAGTTTGGACGAGTGGTATTAACTGTACATCTCATTTCTATCATTCATATCTGTCTGAGATCAATAATTCGTATTAATGCATCCAAGTCCTCAAAACCCTAAGTTCAAACATATACATTAGTGAAAAAAGGTAACTTGAGAAAGCACTGGTCAGTGGTCAATGCTGTTGTCCAAAATACATTTATTAGCTGAATGAAAAAGTCAAAGTTGTTTTTTCAAGTGTCTATCTCCAAAAATAAGACAACCTCTTAAACTGAATTATTCAGTCTGCTATTTAAAGAATATTTGTGTTATTTCCTTCTAGAAAAAAATCAGTTGCCGAAGGGGGCACTCTAACTGAGAGCCTCCTAAAACAGTGCAATTCCAAACAGGCCAAAGTATATTCAGGTGAGCATATAAGGAAGGAATACACAAAAGGGAGATTAGAAAAGCTAAAAAATAAACGTCAAAATAACAAGCCACGTAGAGTGGTTACCTTCATAGATGTATATTCCATCCATCCATTTTCCAACCCGCTGAATCCAAACACAGGGTCACGGGGGTCTGCTGGAGCCAATCCCAGCCAACATAGGGCAGGAACCAATCCCGGGCAAGGTGCCAACCCACCGCAGGACACACACAAACACACCCACACACCAAGCACACACTAGGGCCAATTTAGAATCGCCAATCCACCTAACCTGCATGTCTTTAGACTGTGGGAGGAGACCGGAGCGCCTGGAGGAAACCCACGCAGACACGGGGAGAACATGCAAACTCCACACAGATAGGACCCGGGAAGTGAACCCAGGTCTCCTAACTGCGAGGCAGCAGCGCTACCACTGCGCCACCGTGCCGCCCACAGATGTATATTCCTATCTACCTAATGCTGTTAGACAAGTCTTTATTACAGATATAAACTTGATACTGTTTTAGGTAATATAAACACATAAATCTGAAAGAATGCTCCACGCTTTTATTTAGCAAACCTTGCACAGTAAGCAAATTTCTGTTGTTTGTGAAAACTCTTGAACCTTTTAAACTTCTGTGACTGCTTGCAAACAATCAAAATCATAAATTTTAGCACTTCATTACTCCAGTCTGTTTTTATTGACTAATTTGCATTGCATTTGAATATTTTAATTAATACTATTGTGACATTTTATGTACTTGAGCTAGCACTTTTATGGGTTTGTTCATGGCTGCACTGTGGATTGTGAATCATCCTTAAAATACTAGGTGTTCACAGAGTGAAAAATTAGAGATTTAATAAACAAGAAATGAAGGAAGTGGTCAAAAGAATAAGCAGAGGTAAAAAAGAAAAAAATCAAAACAAAATCCAAAAAAGTCTTTACTAAACAAAAAAATCTTTAGTCCTAACCAAAAAGATTTTGAAAAGAAATCACAACAGTTTTAGGGTTTATTGCAAAACTGTAATTCTTCGGACAGGGTTTAAGTGTATTTTCCTTTTTTTATGTAATTTTTGTGCATATTGCTTCATATAGATATTGCTTAATTATTATGTTTTGTGTACAATATATGGCCTTTTAAGTTACATTCTTTCTTTTCTGTGGGGTTGAATCACAAGAGGCAGGGCCACCATGATGTCACTACTGAGGGACCACCCTCCACCTTTATATTGAGGTGTAGAAAATGTTAAGAGTTGTTGGAGTTCATTATCTCTAAGTATTATTGTTGGATTTGTCTGATCTTTACATATCTTCCATATGTCTTTATGGTTTCTGATTCTGGATTATGGAATGATTTTTGTTAGACCTGGGTTGTTTTATCAGGCATACTCTTTTTACCTATTTTTGGCCTTTTTGCCCGCCTTGACATTTTTTGTGCTTCTATTTGGTAATATAAATAGGCTATTAATTTATAAAGGTTCTTTTTTTGGCCTTGTCCTTTGCATCTGAGGTTTTTATACTCTCCTATTTTTATAGATTTGGGACACCCAAATATATTTTTTACAGTTTATAAACCAGAGAGAATTTTTGGGCCAGAGTTAACCTTGAAGCCTGCTTTCAGGATCCAGAACAGGCAAGTTTTGGTCTGGTTTAGAATTTTTTGAGGCCTGTATCTCCATTTCACCATTTTGTGTGCTGGAATTACAACAAAAACTAGGACACCATATAATTTGTACCTCCATCTTCTATAGCAGCAGAGCTATGACATCACAGGTCATATATCACATGGCTAGTGTGTTGTATTCGACTGGATATTTTGTCATCATCAAGTCAATTAGTGACCATTGGTTAGTGTGCATTTTCACTACATTCCTGTTCAAAAGTACTCTTTTCAGTTTGCATGATTTATACGAATAAAAAACTACATTTGATGCTGACCTCCCTGCTGCATCCATTTTGTTGCAACTGAGTTCGTTCTCAAAATAAAAATATGAAACATATTAAAATCATTATGTGAGGTTAATGAAAAACTACACAAATTATAGAGACCATGTCACAAACATTTCTCCCTCTTAAAAGGAGGACATAACAACAGTGATATCCCACACGTGTCAATATAGATAGATAGATAGATAGATAGATAGATAGATAGATAGATAGATAGATAGATAGATAGATAGATAGATAGATACTTTAATATACACTGCATCATACAGTCTATTAAAGAACACCAGCCATATAATGCAATTTAAAACAATTATAGGAAACTACCTAAATAAGTTTAACTATCTGATATACTTGACAGCTAGAATCATGTAGGCATCTCAACTCTACGGGGAGTTACATACACATACCTAAAAAGGGAGTTGCAGTGTTAATGTCGACCGCTGGTAAGAAATTAAGTCAAGCAATGCCTCTAATTGCACATCTCTCTTGGAGCTGCTTGACTCAAACCCAGGGTGCTAGATTCAGAGTGCAGAGTATAGAACTCATAGCCAGTTCAGCTAAAGGAGAATTTCAAATAAGGTGCCACCAGAGACAATTTCTTGCTGCCAACATTGTGAAAGACTCTTACGATTATGCAAAGACACACTGGAGTCAAACTGTACTAGGCAGTCTGCCAATGCAAAACACACAAAGCACTTTACCTTTCATTTTCATTTGTAATACCGAAGAAGTTTTCTATACTTGGCATTTTATTTTTAAACCATGATATTGAAAGTGCCACAGGAAGCTATACAGAACAGAAAGCAAAAGACTGAACCAAAGCAGCCACTTGCTCCTTGTGGAGCTTTCCCAGTGCTCAGAGTGCCACTTAATTTGGTCCTGCAGAGATTTAAGATAATATCCTCCCTCGGCCTAATTCATTACAGCTGTCAGACAGGCCTGTTCTCTGTTTAATAAAGCTTGTCCTGGTTGACAGAAATAGTCTGCAGATAAAATATGATCTGGCTGGCATTGTAATCCGGGGCAGCCAGTATTTGGCACGCACGTGTAAACACACGTCCCTTTTTCTCATTCAGAAAAGATTAACTTAGCTAGCTCATAATGATGGAGAGATGCACTATCCTAGTTATTCATGGCCACCCGAGGAAGAAAGAGGTGCAATTTTCAAATCATTAATTACAATATTGCTTATGTTGTTCCGCTTCTTAAAAGAGGGCCTATGTGTATTTATTTATTTATTGGCTTATTTTTAGTTTTCTTTCTGGTTCTTGGTTTCTTTCTCACTGGCAGTCTCAGGAATTCAAGTGTAAAGTGAAAACGAAGGACTAAGCTGTATTTCCATGCAGTTCATGTCAACTCTTAACTTGAAAGCCTGAGGGCAATTCAGGTTTAAAAGGATGCTAAATTGTGAGAACAAAAAAAAAAGAACATAATACATTTGGCAAACAAGAGGAGACCATTCAGTCCATTGGTCTTGTTTGTTTATCTAATAGCTAAGCTGTCCCAACATCTCCTCCAAATCCCCTTAAAGTTTGTCAAGGTTTCTGATTCAACTACTTGTCTTGGTAGTTTGCGCCAGATTCCCACAATTCTTTGAGTAAAGATGTGCTTCCTGGCTTCAGTCCTAATATTGACACTACTCCGTGTATTGCTTGTGAGAGAATTGGAACATGCAGGACATTCTTCCCATGGTCGTTTTTAAATATGTGCTGCCAGTTTAGATAGATAGATAGATAGACCAATTTTACTTTATTTGACCCAAAGAGAGATTTACATTATTACAGAAACTCAAGAAATATTTTAACAATTGGTTAGTGTTGTAAAATCATAACTTATGTTTGGATTGTGTTTGGTCAGTGCCCTCAAACTCAATTCTAAAGTGTGAGGTGGGATTGACACATTGTGGGTACCACCAAGCCATCAGAATCAGAATGAATGCATTTTGCTGAAATGCAGCATATGTCATGCATGAATTATTTTATATGTGCATGACATGTCACACATGATGAATGTGTAAGAAAGCCCTACAGTGATCTGACACCTCGACCAGCATTCAAGACCATAAATTTTATCATGCATATTCAGTAATAGGTGAATGGATGACATGCCTAGGAGGCTCCATGCTAAAGAACTGCAGCACAGACAGAATTTAAGCATCTTGTAGTTCGAGGATGAACCAGGGTGGTAGAGAAAAACACAGGCACCAGAGGTAGAAAAAATACAAAATTTATTAATTAAAAACAGAGCAAAAAACACAAACAGCCACTTGTTAATGCCAGTGCCTATTAGGTCACTCAGTTCAAGTGCAGTAGTTTTCCAACAAAATCATTTAAGGAATAAATAAATAAATAAATAAACTAAACTAAAAAAGAAAACTTTTTTGTACTCCTTTTCTCTTACATGCTTTCTAGTAAAGCAAATATTCATCAAGTAAAACTTAAAAACTTAAAGCCTCTGATCCTTTTCAACCCTAAAGGTGTCTCCAGAAGAAAGGCATCTTTGGAATATCAAACCTAAACGTAAGACAAGTCCACGCGCTTACAGCTCACCACACTTGATCCAACTGCTTCATATCCACTATTAGGGTATATCGAAAGCCTCCTCTCCCAGCACTGCACTACATTGCAAAAAAAAGCAAATCTAACTAAGTAAAAAGTCTTTATATCCTGACATTCAATCTTGTTTTCCTTATTGTAAGTATTATTGACATCAAAAAACTTGGGTCTGCGATTATTTGGCTTTAAGAAATCTTGTCAAGTAAATTTTGCTTACCCCATTGCTAAATTAATGCAAAACAATTGCCATTTAAAATATTTTCTCTAGTTTTTGCTTATGCATTTTTTGCAGTGTACCTTATAAGTTTAGGGTCAGAAGACCACCATGTACAGTCTGATGAACTGACAACTTAACTCCATGGCACCCCTCTTACTCAATCTATTCAGTGGAACACTGCTGCACAAAATACAAAGCACCTACGGTGGAACATGCCCACCTAGCATCTCTTACATTGTTTTAAATATCTGAAGGATTTCTGCCACCATTCCCAGTGGATGTCCTATCAATCCCCACTGATGAGAATGCATGTTGCCAAGCTTGTGACTCGGCAGACCTCAAGCAGGCCCACACCTGTTTTAAGAGATCTGCATGCACATGTGCACTGTATGCCCACACACTCCGTGCAGTTTTCATGTCCAGGCACCTCCATGAACATCACACAGGTACCCTATTGCTGCATTCACTATCTGGGCCCACAGCTCACTCAGAGTATCTCTCTCTGTCTCTCTTTGCCAGCAACTTCTTTTCTGTTTCTCTCTGTAGTTATGCTTGTTCCCCAGCAGCTATATGGAAACTCTGTATCCACTTCATTCATGGGTGAGCAAAGCTCAGTGACCGTCCAAACTCCCACAAGTGCACACCACCTCTCGGAACACACTCCATGCAGGCACTCGGCATCTTCTATGGACGTCCTAACCTGTGCTGCTTCAAACAATCAGGTAAGTTACATGAAACTGTTTAATCCATGCACAAAACTCTATAAACACCTTGATAAATACCTTGATAAATACCTAAAATGAATAGCCTTTTCACAGTACCACAGACACATTTTGTAGACATCTCTTTACTTATTACACTTCAAAAAACACCTAGCTTGATGTTTAATTTTACTTTCCAAAAGCTTATTGATTTTCAGCTGTTGTTTAAGGTTTCAGGACACTGATGAATTGGTAAATCCACAAGGCAGACAGCAATGTGAGAGAGAAGGTAAGACCAGATTTTGAGATCCTGATTCAACCTAAAAATGTGAATATCCTTTAAGAAAGCCACTTGTTAAAGAAAAATTGTCTCTTTGGTGTCTTGTAACAGTCCTGTGCTAGCAAGTGCCCTATATGCAAACAGAGTCATCATTTCTCCTGGTACAATTAATGGTGGCCATCCAGTATATATGTGTTGGCGTTTAGATTTTCTTTCACACATCCATTCAGGTTGTAGGAATTTGTTGCTTATAAGCAATCATAGCTAATGCAAGACAGAAACTAAGTGAGGATGTGATATTAGTGCATAGAAGTTCACCGAAAATCCTAGGATTCAAGTATTTCAGATGTGAATAAAAACAAATTAAATAAACCCATTCACAGAATACAGAAAACTCCATATTGACTCTAACCAGGATTGGACCACATGCTGTAATTCCTTTCACCCAATCCAGATTAGAGACTCGTTGGAATCTGGGCTCATTTGACTGATGGCCTTTATTGATTTTTGTAGCATTTGTTCTGACTCTGTTCAGCATTACAGATGCAATTTGAATTAAACATTGATTGGAGTGTTGAAAGAGCACATTACATAAGGTGCCATTAACAAATCTTATTTCATTGCAAAAAAAAAATGGCAGCAATGCTCATAAAAGCATGAAAAAATAAAGGCAGTTAGACAGCATGCTCATATGAAATAGTTTTACCAGAGTCAAAAAAACATTTAAAATTGCCTTAATGCATGATAAAAGCCAAGTAAAAGAGAAAGGAGAGAACATGAAACCCTCTGAGGACATTTCCAGTAGTCCCTTGAATGGCAGAGGATGGAGAGGACTGGGAAGAAGTCAATTCATTTCCTAAATATGTGCAGAGGCTTTTAAGGTACTGGTAAATGAGACACATTACCTGCATTGTGAGGAAGTGTTTCCCCAAGGGTGATCCAGCTCATAGGATCCTCATTGTTGGGGACCTGAGTGGCTGGACCAGGCCAAGGGGTCGCCCACGTAACACCTGGCTGCAGCAAATAGAGGGTCATTTCTGGAAACTGGGACTGGACCGTGTGTCTGCCTGGGGGGTTGCCAACCGGGATCTCAAGCTGTTTCGTTGTGTGGTGGGTGTGGCAACGCACTGTACCAGTGCATGCTCCCCAACTTGACTTGTCTTGTAAATGTGACTGGTCAGAATTCTTTAAGTAGTAAATCATGTAGTAGTACTTTGCACTAGGGATAATGGGAACAGGGAATAAACCAGTGTAGCTGAAGCTCAACCCTTGACAACATCTAAACAGTACCTCGGTGAGATGCAGCTTAGCTACTGGCCAAACTCAAGCTTCTTCTTCTTTTCTTCTTTCTGTGTCCAGTCAAACACAAGACTTCCAGATATTTGCAACTAAGATGGCTTTGTTGTTGGCTTCTTGGATGTCTTCTATTGTGAATGGATGGTCTAATCTGGGCAAATCAGTAAACATTAGGATTATGGGCAACAATACCACACTCGTACAAAACTTCCACCTCAGATAGTAGGAAACCCCATCTATGCATCTTGGCCTTGCATCTTTGCACAGTACCACTAATGCAATTTAGAGTTCTGCACAATGTGCAAGGCAGATCACTGCCAGTGGCCGGTTCTTCTTTAAATGGTCCCCACATATTTGCCAGATTTCTTATTTTCTTATGTATGACTAGGACAAGAAGGACTCTGCTTATTTCTACTGTTATGGTGAAAAGGAATTTTAATTCAACTTATTAAAGTAAACAAACAAAAACAAACTCAAAAATATTCCCCTAAAATCAAAATAATCTTGAATGCAAAAACTTCCAAAATTCAAGATTCAAAAACAAAAAAGAACTAATTACGTTTTCAAAACTGACATTAAAAAGGTAATAACAACAAAGCAGAAAATCCAAAAATCTGGGAAATGATGAAGGCAATTTTAAGAGGACAAATTATCTCATAGCTCTCTCACAAAAATAAACCGGATACTAGGATGGTGTCAGAACTGACTACAGAGCTTTCCAGAACAGTTCATGAATATGCCAGATTGCCTAATGAAGCATTCTATGGAAAAGACTGGCTCTACAGTTAGAATTTTATCACTTGACAACAACAGAAACTGAATTATCTATTTTTAAATCACAACATCATTATTATGAACATGGACAATAGGCTAATAAGATTTTAGCTTAACAAATTCGTAAGCAAGAAGCTCACAATGGAAGCATAGAAATTACCAGTGCTACTGGAGATAAAATCAAGGAGCATAAAGAGATAACTTACAAATTTAAGCAATACTATAAGTTCTTATATTCCTCTTAATGTAAAGAAGATGAGACACAAGCTACTGCATTTTCTGATAAACTACAAATGCCACAGCTCAATATTATTAGTGCAGAAGAATGTGATAAACGTTGCACATTTATAATTACAGGATGATATAAACCCTCTCCAAAGAAGTAGATACAGATGGCTAACTAGTAGGATTTAAAAATAATCTTCTAAGATTCATAGAAGCTAGAGAACTAAAACGCTGCTTTTCCAAAGAAAAATAAACATTTACTACAGTGCGCACCATATGAGCCAATTTCACTCCTGAATAACGGTATTAAGATACTAGGTAAAATCTTACACAGAAGGATTGACGAAGTGCTTCCCTCAGCCTAATCCTTCTGTCCCTGTTTGATGTACTGTATGTTTTACATTGTATTATGTATTTTATGTCCACAAAATCTGATTCACCAGAAGTCCTACTATCTTTGGATACAGAAAAAGCATCTGATAAAGTCAAAAGGGATCATTTATTTACTACACTGCACATATTTGCATGGATTAAACTGTTTTACACTAGTCCAGAGGCCTCAATCCACATTCATAACACAAACTCAGAATACTTCACATTAGAACAAGGCACTTACCAATAGGGGCCCACTATCTCCAATGTTTTTCGCGACAATCATTGAGCCACTGGGTATTCATCTCTGACAAAACCAGAGGTAAAGGGGATTGTTATAGAAGGACTCGGAAAGAAAGTATCACTATACACAGATGACATGTTGCTTTATATATCAGTACCACATTTATCTTTACCATTAGTATTAAATGTGTTAGGAGAATTTCATTACATCTCTGGATTCAAAATTCAAATGAATAAAAATGTGCTTTTTTCACTTAACTCTATATTATATTATACCAGATTGAATACCTATTCGCTCATAAAAAATTTTTTTTTAAAAACACAGTTTAAATATTTGGGGATAGGCACCACTAGTAAATATAAAGATTTTTTTCAATAAAATTTTGGAAATACAATAGAAAAAAAGATATTAATATCCAAGATAAGAACAATTTAAGATTCAAGTTAAGAACAAGCTGTTACCACCCATCTCATTTTAGCAAGAGAATGTATCCTGTCAAACTGAACATCCTCCTTAAGCAGCTATATCTATTCAACATCTTCCCTATATACATCAATAAATCTCTTTAAGATGTTAAGACACAATTATAACATCATTAATGTGGAATTCAAAATGTCCCCACATTCAAAAGGAGACTCTACAAAGATCTAAAGCAGAAGGTGGCATGGCACTTCCTAACTTTCAATTTTACTACCCGGTGGCAAATATACACACTATAACGTCTTGCAAATAGGCAGAAATTGTGATTTTACATCAGCTAATTTTTCAGTGAAAAACAAACAAACATTCATCTAAATCTTCTTATTTGTGCTCCAATCAATACAAAATAATGTTAATTTACCAGCAATCCAGTTGTACACCAATTACTTAAAATATGGAAATCATGTAGTTGCATTTCAAAATAGAGAAACTTCTATCTATTGGTCCTATACAAGATAATCACCTTTTCCAACCTTCTCAAACCTACTTAGTATTTACCATATGGAAAATGTTAAGGTATTTGAGCCTTAGAGATCTTTACTGCATATAGACAACATGCTATATATATCTTATGAACAATTATGCTCCAGATGTAGGTTTCCAGCTGCACACTTTTTCTCATTTACGAAACAAAAATTTGTTAATAGAAACCTACCCAATTTTCCATATCCCCATTTCTCCATATTCCATAATTCAACTAAAGGTCTTTCATTAATCACATTTATTTTGTTTAAAATTGTCCAAAATGTACCCAGGGCAAGACAAACTTATAAGTGCTGCCATCTATCTATCTATCTAGCTCCAACTTCACTAGGCCAAATCATTTGGGAAAGCACTAAATTAATATCAGTTTGGACAAAAACCTTTACATACTTTCAGACAGCCCTGGTGTCACAATCGCTCCTAAACCATTAACAGTGATATCTGCTGTACTCCCAGATGGCATTAAAGTGCATAGGGAAAAATCAATTATAATATTCTATACCTCACTGCTAGCACACAGACTAGTCATGTTTATTTGGAAGAATTCCAACCCACATTCTATAATTCAGACTCAAATTAGAAAATATCAACTCTCTCTTGGAGAATGTGTCAACATTTTTTTTTTAAATATGGTAAGAACGTATTAATATAATTTTAGAATAAACATGCTATGACATTGATTGATTATGTTAAACTATTAATTGTTCTATTATATTTAAAAATTATTTTTTCTTTAAATTGTTTCTCACTTATTGTTTTTCTTTTACTTTTGGCTGGGGACTGAATGTTGTTTTGTTTTGTTTTCCTTTGGTTTAATTTAAAAACAAATTGTTGAGTCTGTTATGTTACTATTATTTATCTGATTGAGTAGTATAAAATTAGAATGTCCTGCTTTTCAAAAACAACATAAAAATGTGTACAAAAAATACAAAATTCATTAATGAAATGACAAGTTAAAAATCTAACAAACCTGTACATTCACAAGTGAATGGTCAAAGGATCTCTAACTTAACAATAAGGACAAGCACAAAGAACAGCAGGAAACAGACAACACAGCTAAGAGGAACTAATGCCACTGCAAAGATGCAGTGGCTAAAGAAACCCAATTTAGTCTCCAAGTGCTAAAGAAAAATGAAAGTACATGGGGCCTGTTGTCTAATTTAGGGTCTCAACTATCATGGGCAATAACATAATCAACAGGGAACATAAGGGAATACATGACACAAACTAAAGGAACTGGGTTAATACAATTAACTATTACAGAGCAATTAATGGAAACAGAGCTAAAACGCAACATTTTGGAAGAAAAGAGGGAAAGCAAAATTCAGTAAATTGCATAAAACAAAGCTCCAAAGCAAGGCCCACAAGCAACCACACCACTACTGTTGTAGAGAAAAACCAGGCTGTTTAGGAAGTGTCTTAGGTACAGGGACACCATTAAGGGCTTTTGGGGCAGTTTTTCTGTCTCTCGTGTGAAATCTGTGTGCTCTTTGCCCTAGAAGTGAAGCTTGAATTTGTAATGCCTTTAGGAAGAAAAGGCAAAGATATTTTTTAAACAGTGTCCAGAAGAGGAGATGTAAGTCACAAAATGAATAAAGGGCAGATCTTTCCTGCTGTATTTGTTGTTGTAGCCAAATCACTGTGTCAAGAAACACTACTGGGGATCCTTTATACCAAAAACAATATGTCTGAATAACTGTGACAGCCAAGTCAGAACTTTGCTTTGTTTTGAATTTTTCTTGCTTAATAGTAATTCCAGTGTGTGTTCAGACCAAAGTGTGTGCTGTGTCAGACCGGGACGCCCCTTTGACACTGGATCCGGGGGAGCAGCCATGGGATGCACACTACGTCCCCCGGAACACTTGGTGGCAGCTCCCCTGGGTTGCATCGGGGCCACAATTGTGTTGCACCGGAGCTCATCCCTGTTGGGCTCCATTGCCACTGTCAAGGGGAGCTGCACGGCTTCCTGAGCCTGTCTGGGCTGTGACGCAGCCACACCCTGAAGTGCAGCCTAATTTAGGTCAATTATCACCTCGAGAGCTTCTGGGAGCCAGAGTCGGTAGGAGGGAGACAATGCTGCCAAGAGGTGTGGAGGAAAGAACAGTGTTTTTGTTTTGATGTTTCTGTTTGTGCTTTTGGAACTGTGTTGTGTCTGTGGGTACGGGGAAGACGTAGCCCACAGATGAAGAAAATAAAACATTTTTTGTTTTTATTAGTGTGCCTCCTGTGTCTGTGTCAGGTCTGGTGCCAATATAGTGTCTTGTCACAGTGCGTATACTTATTTATTTACTTACTTATCTGCCTATTTATGTATTATTTATTTAACAAGCTTCTGTAAAAAGCCATATTTCCCCAAGGGGACAAAAATAAAAATCTCTAATACAGACACTGAAAATTTTTAAGATTCTATTGTGACAAATCTACTGGGGCTTGCCAGCCACCCAACCTGACACAGACAGACACAGGAGGCACACTTATAAAAACACACGGATTTTATTTTTGTTTCTTCACTTGTGAGCAACGTTTTCCCAGTTCCCACAAGTACACAACACAGTCCCAAAGCACAAACACACCTCTATACAATACTTCTTTTCTTTTTCTTCTTCTTTCTCTCTTTCTCTTCCAGCTTTGTCTCCCTCCTCCCAACTATGGTGTTCTGAGTACTGTCACCTGACTCCTTTTATGTGTTACCTGGAAGTGCTCCAGGTGCTTGATGACCTACTTCCAGAAGCACTTAAGAGTGTGGTGAAAGGATCAGCTGCAGCACCCCCTGGCGGCGTTCCCTGCTCCCAACAGGGCAGTAGACAACTCCATTTCCCATGAAGCCCTTCAGGAATCCGAGGCATTGCTGCAACCCATGGGGGCTGCCATCTAGCATCCTGGGGGAGGTAATGTTCTGCCCAGGCTTGCTCTCCCGGTCCTCTCAGTGAAGAGGCATCCCGGCTGGGCAAGGACCTTGGCAGTCCACACACTATTTAAGCATTTTGGGTAGTGAGAGAAACACTATATAAATATAATTCATTATTGTTATTATTAATCTTGGATAATCAGGACATTCTTACCCCTGACTTTAATACTCTCTATACCATTATATTATGAGTTATGACCCCCAGTTGTACTACATAGCAACATGACTAACACAGGATGCCAGTCCATTGCACACTGAGCCCATTTGATATCAACAGCATGACCTGCACATAGGTGAGAAGTGGAAAGAAAACCAGAGAACCAGGAGAAAAACTCACCCTGCAAAGGATTATCCAAATACAAATAATACTATACAGATATGCCTACGTGTGGGATGAACAAAGGACACTGAGGCAGCAGTTTAAACTATCACGCTATCCACAATGGTTATTTAGATTATGAAACTAAACACACTTCACATTTAAAAAGCCACACAAAGCTGTAAGGGCGCTGCTATCTCCAGTCTTATCAAGCTCATATTTCGCTTTTCCCAATGGGTTTCCTGCAGCATAAATGTATCACGTCCTCCGTCACTCAAAACAAGTAAGAAGATCTTATTCACTATGAAAAAAAATATAGATTTACGGGTTTTCTTTCCATCAAGTGGCCTCCCTTAAGTGCTATCCAATGGGAAAGCAAAGGAATTCCTCTCAGCAAAAAAAAAAAAAATCAATTTTGGTGGAATCCTGGCTATAATTCCATGTAGCTAATAGATGGTCAATTAAACAAATCAAATAAGGAGTTTGCTTATTATTTGTAAACAAGTTGGTAATAAACTAAAGCTTTGATTTAATTAGAACAGAGCTTTCTGATACTGGCACATTAAAATCTATCAGGTCTGCTTACTTCTGGTTCGACTTTTAGGAGTTAGTTACTGACTTATCTTTTTTCTACTCCTCATTTTGTATTTTTAAAGCTTCATATAAGGGGCTTTGATTGATGCATACTAGTATTGGCGCTATATCAAGTAAAGGGTAAGTGATCATAGCAAAGAGGGAAATCTGGCAAAAAAAGAAAAAGTCTCCGTTTTTCCTGCTTCTCTGCTTCATTGATTCCAATGAATAAGATATCCTAACTTCCCTTCATTTCATAGGGTCAGGTGGAAAGCCTATCATATAACATTGTATGGAATAGAATGAAACTTGTATTTGTAATATAGGGTATGTACAGTAATCCCTCCTCCATCGCGGGGGTTGCGTTCCAGAGCCACCCGCGAAATAAGAAAATCCGCGAAGTAGAAACCATATGTCTATATGGTTATTTTTATATTGTCATGCTTGGGTCACAGATTTGCGCAGAAACACAGGAGGTTGTAGAGAGACATGAACTTTATTCAAACACTGCAAACAAACATTTGTCTCTTTTTCAAAAGTTTAAACTGTGCTCCATGACAAGACAGAGATGACAGTTCCGTCTCACAATTAAAAGAATGCAAACATATCTTCCTCTTCAAAGGAGTGCTTGTCAGGAGCAGAGTCTGTCACAGAGATAGAGAGAAAAGCAAACTGATCAATAGGGCTGTTTTTCTTTTAAGTATGTGAAGCACCGCGGCACAAAGCTGTTGAAGGCGGCAGCTCACACCCCCTCCATCAGGAGCAGACAAAGTGAGACAGAGTTTGTTTTTCAATCAAAAATCAATACGTGCCCTTCGAGCTTTTAAGTATGCGAAGCACTGTGCAGCATGTCGTTTCAGGAAGCAGCTGCACAAAAGATCACAACGTGAAGATAATCTTTCAGCATTTTTAGACGAGCGTCCGTATCGTCTAGGTGTGCGAACAGCCCCCCTGCTCAATCCCCCTACGTCAGGATCAGAGAAAGTCAGCGCAAAAGAAAGAGAAAAGTAAGCTGGGTAGCTTCTCAGCCATCTGCCAATAGCGTCCCTTGTATGAAATCAACTGGGCAAACCAACTGAGGAAGCATGTACCAGAAATTAAAAGACCCATTGTCCGCAGAAACCCGCGAAGCAGCGAAAAATCCGCGATATATATTTAAATATGCTTACATATAAAATCCGCGATGGAGTGAAGCCGCGAAAGGCGAAGCGCGATATAGCGAGGGATTACTGTATTTGATACTGGCACCCCCACATTTTCAAAAATAGTTCCTCTAAGTTACAAAACCTTCTGATTAACAAGACGAGATACAAGGGAAACAGGATGGAACCCACTCTTATACACCTATGCACACATTTGTTTAAATATTATAAGCAATACAGATATATTTTTGTTGTTGATCTGAAAGTCTGTTACCGTACAGTGATGGCATCATCATTGCAAATAACAACAATGCCAATGGCTCAAGCTGCTAATGCTTTTTACCTCAGCCACTAATGTAATTTTCCCTCAGGCTACAATCCTATGTAGGGAATGATAGTAAAAGTAAAGGTATCAATGTTTGTGACTTTTAACATATTATGTATGATTTTGGTTGAATTGCAGTTTGTTTATTCTACCATCCATCTGTAATAAAACAGTGTATAAATCATTTTTGAGCCATTGAACTGTGTTGCATGTTAGGTAGGAACTAAACCTTGGATAGGACACAAGTCCTTCTCAGGGCATAGCCCTTCTCAGGGCTTTATGCTCACAAACTCAAAAACAGGCCTGAATCTCCAAAGTAGGGCTGAAAACCAAATGTATGCACCAATACTAACAAATATGACTGGCCCTGAAGCTCATAAATCAGACCTGTGGCCTGTACTCATGAAAACACTTATAGTAGGTTTGTTAATCTCAATAAGAGCAAGGGGAAGTCGAAACAGTTAATAATAATAATAATAATAATAATAAAAGAAAAGAAGAATAGGAAGAAGATAGTTTTCTTTCCTAAAAAGTGTTCAAAAACAAAATTAAAGTGAATTTAAATATGAACTAGTACCTACAAAATGTTACCTCCAAAATTCAACCCAAACATAGACAAAATCCAAATCAGACACAAAAACATTTGCGAAAGCAAGTATCCATAAACCAAGTATGAACAATCAAAAATGTAAAGGAGGAATTAAATAAAGATGAGTCAAACAACACCAACAGGAGCTAATGCCTCAGCAATAGGCTGAGGGTGGTCCATGAACCCTTCGTTTTAACGAACAAAAGCAAGGATAATAACTAATAAAATTAAAATAACAATACAACAGAAAATGATGTATATGCAAAAAAGGTAACACAATACCATGCAAAAAGAAAGAAAACTAAAACATATTCTATTACATAAAACACAAAAAAATTCACATAATACATAAAAAAAGAAAAACTAAATTCTGGAAAAGGATCCCAGCTTAAACCAGGAAAATGAGGAAAACCAGAGTTCCATGTAGGCACACAGAGAATGTACAAATTCCACACAGACTTTAATCCAGCCTGGAATTTAAACCCAGCTCGCTGCAACAGTGCCACTCCAACTCATCAGTTCTTTGTATAGGGCATTTCTTCCTATAAAAGATATTATATAATATTGATCAATTATTCAATTAGAACCTACACAGAAATGGTAATACACACTATAATGATGGAAAGACTAACAAGTGACATTTTCTTATTTTACCTCAAAGAAAGCCATGCTATAGCAGAAAGCTGTCAGCAAATAGAATTTCAAATAAAATTAAAAGTTTGAAAATTAGGTAAGAGAGAAGACTGCTAGGCTGCATCCATTTCTCTTACTTGCTTATCCAGTTCAGTGTTGTCTAGCTTACGTTCTCAAAACCTGCTTCACAACTCTAGCACATGAAATTACAAGGCTATGAGACCTAAGACAGAATTGCTACACATGTGCTAAACAGCCCTTTTGAACAAAACTACAATATTGAATAAAATGATGAATTCTTGTCAGTAAACATGTGTCATGCATCTGTCAAAGTAACTGTGTGGACATGCACTGGACGTGAGGAGTTCTAAGCTGGTGATGTCATGAATAACAATAATTAACGGAGAGATTCTGAGATTAATTTATGGTTTTAGGTGATCCTTTTATTCAATGGGAATTACAAATCTCAAGCACATTTGTACAATGGCAGCAGTTTTAGTCCATGAAGTGAGGACTACCCATGAAACACTGTGGTTTATCCTGCCTAATGGACTTCAGGGTAGTATGAGATCTTTAAAAGTGCAAAGTGGTACTGATTTCCTCATTTCTACAATTCCAGTAATTGTAGTGTAAGAAGTGATCTAGTTAAGTTCACAAATCATCCCGGGTGTGGGTACAAAGCCAAAACATGGTGGCTTATTGTCGTTTATATGTGTCTCGGCTTCAGGTACCATGAGTTGTAAATTAGAGCCTGAATTGGACAGGAGCCTAACGAAATCCAGTAAACCCAGATATTTACTTTGCTTATATTGTTAGCCCTAAGGCATGCAGCTTGAACTAGTTTATGTCAAACTTTTGAGCATCACCACATCGACCTCTTCTTAGTTTTATGTTTGTGTTCAGGAGAAACCTATGCTGTTGTTGAACCCCACATTCATGTCTTATAGATAGAATAGAATTGAATATCTTTTATTGTCATTGCATTGAGAAGAATACAACGGAATTTAAAACGGCTCTCCCAGAGATGCTTTCATCACTCACATGGATTTGTAAAATAATGTAAAAAATTATAATTTATATATATTTACATATTTATATTTTAATTATAATTAAATTTATCTTCACAGAAAACCTAGAAATATATTTAATTAATACAGGAGACCTCTATGAAAAAAGACAGCATCATATTAACACTTACTAGGATGATAATCTGATTGATAATTTTAGTACCTGATTCCAAAGATTAAATAATATGAAAGTTTATCATAATGGTTCATGAACACTGAAATGTATTTAGGAATGCCAAGAACAATCTGATCTTAGCTAAACAAGTTAGACACACGACACTGGAGGACTCCTGACTCATTTAACATCCTTTACCCTTTTGTCTACACTTTTATTGGAGTAGCTTTTCTCTGGTTTTTCCTCCTACCTGCCCAAAGAAGCATGTGGGTTAACCAGCTATGTTAAATTGGATGTATGCGAGTTAGTGTCTGTTCCTACCTTAGGTTAATTCTTCCCGATTGAGTGTAAGCCCTTTGGTGCTCTGGCATCCCGCCCAAAATTTCTGATTTGTGTAATTTGATTCCAAGTTAGGTTTTGGCTTCCTGTGATCCTGAATTGGATTAAGTGGATTTGAAATTGTTATGTTGTGCTAATTCAAAAGTGCACTTGTAGGAAACTCAAATAAACAACCAGATTTACCTATAATGCACATTGCTAGGCAACAACACACTACATGAAGTCAGAGCATAGCAAAGGTTTCAGTAGGCCTTTCTGAGGAAAAGAAATCTGTGAAAAAATAACTTCTTTATGACCATGAATACGATTTTAGGTCAGATATACAGTAATACTCATTCACACGATTCTATTAGACTAGCATACTCCCCTGCTGCCTTTCAGTTTTATTTTTAATTCTTAATAATAAAAATATGGGGCTGATAAGTTTGATTTAAACTCTGGGCATTGTTTATTTGTATTCCTTTTTTTTTTGTTTTGTTTCCTGTGACCTCCTCATAAATCAATTTGCAGTTTCAGTAGTGAGCTGTCCTCTCCTGACTAAATGTAATTAAGAAGAATTTCTCTATTCCCAGTGTATTTTTTATCCCAGGTAGACTTTCATAAATCATAATTTTACAAGTCATATGATCAGCACAGATACTGTAGATAGGACAAAGATTAGGTCATGCGCAAGTTGAGAGGATGTGTGTGTGCATTTGAAAGTGGACACGCATCGTGGATTGGCTGCTTTTCTTGAAATTAAAACAACAGCACCAGCTCATTACAGGCTGCATGCTGACGCCGTTGGCCTATTTTTAAAATAAATTGTGAGCCCCATTCTTTCACCAAAACAACTGAACGCCATTCTGTGCACATGTGATTGTGCTTTAGTTGTATGCTTCTCTCCTCCTTCTTCTTTCTTTCTCTCTGTTTCTCTCTTATCATCCCTGAATTTAATGAAAAGAGGAAACAACCCCATTTGCACTCTAATGAAAGAAGTTTAAGTGTGCGTGGCCACGTGCAGATTTAGAGACTTTAAAGCTGTTACTTCGACGCTAAGCATGACCTAGATGCAAAGTAAAAATCAATCCTTGGTCTGCTTCCAGCATACTTTAAACACAAGAGGGCGAGAATTACAAGGAGGGAGAAAAATGTAGAATCAAAAAAGCAAGCTCTTAATTTCCCACATAGCCATGAATCCGTGTACCATGACAGGAACCTGTCTTCTGAGGGTAAGAGAAGCAAGTCTCCGGGTCATCAAACAAAACTTGGACTCAGCAGCCCTGACTGGACACTTTGCTCCATGTCACTCCAGCTACATCTTGGACTGAAAAAACTGCCAACAGTCTCACAGCACACTGTCATAGGCATAGCCGCTCCACTTTTCCTAATGCCATGATATCAATTATACGGCAGTAAAAGTTAAAACAGATAAACCTTTCCACTATGGTGGCTGCAGGGAGGGAGACCAAGTGATTAATGAGGTGGACTGTAAATTGAAGGAAGGGGACCCTGTCTGATCTGTAGCTCTGTAAGTAATTTTCCAAGTGTGGGAAGGTTGTACTTTCATGGTTCAATATACAGGTACAGTATGTTCTATTCTCTTGCCATCCGTGTTTATCCTATATTGAATCTTTTCCTTGAGTTCCTTCATCTGTAAACTTCAAATTTATTTAGACTAATTGCTTCAATTGGTTACTGTAAAGTGGCCCTGTATAAGTGACTTTGCTGTAGGTGTGAGCACAGCTTGCAATGCGATGGCATCCTATGCTAGATAGACAACCTTGAACTGGATGTGCAGGATAGAAAATGGATGGATGGTTAAAAGGATAAAGGCCAAGTTAATAAATCTGAATAGGTGTATAAGAACCAAAAAGCAACATGAACTACTGCTCTAATATAGCATAAAATTAGAAATAGTTAACCACCTATAACTTCACAGTTCTCCGACCAAGGAACATCTAATGTTAATAGAGCTCAAAATTTTGATTCCTGCAACAGGTAAAGTGATTTTTAGGAATCACTAGCAGATAGGAACTGGTTCAAATATAAATGAAAAATGCGCTCTGTATAAATAAAGTAGATTCAATCATCTATCCAGCTCCTGAATCTGTTAAATCCATTTGAAATATGTATTGGGGCAGAGACTACACCACCAGAAAATAACCAAGGAGGAGGTGCCAGCCCATGACAATACACCCTGAAGCATCTTCTTACCAATAAAATGCAAAGTGAAAGGTAAGCAGGTGCACCACTGGAACCAAAGGGCAGATTCTGCTCTGACAGGTTAAGACCATTTAAGGCTTGAGAAGAATGACAGCTGCACATTAATCAAGTAAGTGTTCCACGTCTAAAACAAAATGGATTCTAAAAGCCAATGAAAGTTTAATAGAGGAGCATGAACTGTACAACACTTGATTAGGTGAGAAAATGGGAGCAGTGTAGAAGTCTGGAGTTCAACTAAAAGTAGCCAAGCATGAAGCAGAAATGAATAGACACCCATCATGCAAGAAAGAAGAGAATGAGAAACTCAGATCAGATACTTGCTAGTTGAATAGATAAACGGGCTGAAAAAACTTTTCCTTGTTCACTTCTGAGTTCTGTATTGTCTTGTATCAAATGTTTAGAAGAGAGAACGAAAGGTGGATGTCAGGCACAGGGTATTCTTCATTCAGAGGCAGGTAGCATCATGTTGATGATCTGATGATTATTATTTGCTGAGGGTATGGTGGGTAGGGCTGCTTGTTGGCTCATTGTAGAGTTAGGTAGAGAGGAAAATCCATAGGGATTAATTTAGATGTTAAAAATACTTCAAGAGTGCAAAGTTACTTGATAATTTCTTACTAAAAACAGTAGGCTAAGAAGGTGTGCCCACTGCCTATCCTTGGGCAATGGGCCTAGACTACAGCATTAAATAAATGCTATCCATCTATCAATCCATCCATCCATCCATCCATCCATCCATCCAATCTAATACTGAGTCTGTAAGGCTGTTTAAAAACATTCATTCTTTTATGTGTTCATTTTCTAAAGGCACTTATTCAAATAAAATGTTGCAGTGTGCAGGAGCCTGCTCTAGAACCATTAGGGTAAAGACAGGATCCGTCTCAGCTTTGGGTGTCAGTTCACCATAGACCACACTTACTCATACTTACTCATCCACTTGCTCATTATCATTACCATCTAGACCATTTCAGAGCCTGAAGCCTGATACAGAAGCGTAGGGTACAAAGGAGGAGCCAACACTAGATGACGCATTAGTCCACTTCTTTACATACTGCTACACAGTCACACTAATTTATAGAGGGATAACACAACGCAAAAAGTCATTAGCTGGTTGAAGGAGAGCCAAAATACCTGTGAAAAAGAACAGGCAGGCATGGGAAAAACTAGCCAGCACCACACAGTGGCTGGGCTGGGACATTAACCCCCATATTTTGGAGCTGTGAAAACTTAGCAACCATGTTTAAAATAGTCAAATGCATCACAAAAGTAAAAGGTTAACATCTGTTGATTTCTGGATGTCATATATAACAGAAATATGTTTTTTTTCGAAAGTCAGTGAGATTTACCTTATGGCAGAGCACAAATGTATTATTTGCAGAGGAGTCAATTTGATACATTACTGCTGCATTGTGAAAAGAGAGTGAGCCATTAGCTGAGCTATTGATTTTTGTAAGTAAACCCAGTTGAGCAAAAGTCTGCTATTTAAATATCATAAGAGACTTCTCAACACAAGAACTATACATCGTGGTTTAATGGGCAACTCGTGTAGTACTGTAGTTAAACAGTTTAATGCACAATTAAGCACAACAGATCAATGTATATTATATATAGTGCCTTTCATTGAGAATGGATTTACAAAGCAATATACTTTTCAGTAAAATATGGTTCCTGTTCTACCTCATTCTAAAAGTAAGAAACAAATAAAAATGAATTTGTTTTGTTATATTTTAGATTCACTGGCACCCCACCTCATTTTGGCCCCACCCTGTGCACAGTCATCAGCCAGGAAAGAAATTCAGCCCCTTCACCACTAAATTGAGTAAGCGGGTAGAGAAAATAGATGTTAGATACTTTTGGAGAAAGTACAAACAGGAATCCTATCAATATGCCAAAAAAAAGGAAAATGCAATATTTCAGTTAGCATATATGGTTCTGTCATTGAATTTATTTAGCTTTTATGCTGGGATATCCTCGAAATGTCACTTAGACAATGCATATGATTAGCTGCCAAGCCAACATTAACATTGGCCACTCATTGCTACATATATATACTTGTGTATGCAACTTGTGTATGCAAAGTGACATGAGAAATGTTATTTTCTGTTGTTATATTAGTGTCTTAAAGATAATGTTTGAGCATGGACTTGTACATAAAGTGTGTGTTCAGCAGGATTGGATAAAGCAGATATCAGTCTGAAAAGCATATACAAATATAATTTACCGGTATCTACTGAAACCATCTTAGTTTTTAATGATACCATTATATGGATTTTTGGCCGTAATGAAAGTCAAGAAACACAAACCGTAAATCGTAATCAATAACAGTATGAAATGACACAAAGATTTATTCTTTCGTGAATCCAATCTTGCACGGTCAGAAATACAAGGCGTTGACTTTCAAATGTCACACAATTGACCTGCAAACAGTGTACTACATGACCAAGGAACAGTTGGAAAAAAATCATTAGGCAGATCATGATACTTAGCCCCAAATTTGTCTTGAGGTCTCATTGTAAATTTGAGTCCCAGGTGATGTAGTCATTAGGATCACATTTACCAGCGAGGTTTATTTAAGACTGCTGCCTGCCACTAGCTAAGTACTGTGGCATTAACAAGTGTAGCTTCCATGCTCTTCAGTTCCCAAGTCTAGCATTTGTCTCTAAAAGTTATTGGTGCCAATTTATATTGAGACTTTACCAGGTAGTTTTTTTTATGGGATGTATTGCTTCATTTTTTTTTTTATACCTTTGCTTGCCTTCTTGATTTTTACTTTTTGAGGTGCTCTTCTGAATTTGGTTTCTGCCTCCTGTTAATTTTGTTAACTTTTCTGTTTCTTCCATAGTTTTTTTCCCCTTTTTTAGATTATGTAATTAAATGATGTTACATTATTATCTTTTGTTAATTTTTGTTAATCCTGTTTTGAGTTTACATAAGTTTTGACCTTCCCATTTGAGAATCTGAATTAAATACTGCTAAGCCTTTAGTCATATTGTCATAATATCCTGGGGCCTCATGCATAACTGTGTGCATAGAATTCACACTAAAACATGGCGTATGAATAAAACTGGAAATGTGCGTACACAAAACAAATTCAGATACATAAATCTGTGCGTAAGCAAAGTTCTGTGCAGTTTCTCTTTATAAATCTCAATCAATGTCAATTTCAACGCACATGTATGGGACTACAGCCCCACTCTGACTCCTCTGCTAGTTTTACATATTTGAGTATGAAAATCAATATAAATAGCCCCTTCTGTTCAGTGTTTTGTTAAAAGACAATGGCAAAAGCACATGGAAAAAAAGAATTTCTGAAAATGTTAAGTGGAGGCAAGGAAAAAAACGTACTATTTGTTGGTTTAAGCAGTGGTATAATTTGATGGAGTAATATAGTGTGGCAGACACACACTCGAATGTTCAAGTTCAGAAATTCGCGCAGTGCCCAAAAAAAAAAGAGAAGTGGTCAGATACCAAAGTCGACGTGAAAAGGCAAGTCTCAGCCCACGGTCTGTTTATTCTGTTTCAGACAATATTACAAAAGCTGACCCCCGTGCTGAGGGCACGACTCCAGGCTGTGATGGTGCAGCTACGCCGTGCACATCTTCAGACACTGGCTGTGCATACGCCTCTGCCTTGGAAACTGCTATATGACCATCTGGCTGTATGTGCTGACAGACGCTGTTCTGCAGTCACAAAATGCAATAGTGGATGCTGTAAGAGATGTGGCCAATGAATTAAGGAATATAAGAGCTGTACTATGTGATACTGACCACAAATTAAATGAATTGGTTAAAAAATAAATGCTGAATCTGATTACCTGTGTTTACATTCTGCTAATTACATTCAAAAGAAGTAGTAACGCTGTGTGATTTGGCGGATCATTTGGTGGATCAGGCTCAGGTTCATCATACCTGATCTCTTCAGGTGCAGGCAAGCTACTATTGTGTGGCACATTATGTAGCATGCTACATGGTTGTACAATGCAACACACTTTCTGTGGACTATAGAGAAGCATATTAATAGAGTGGAAATACTTTACATTTACATAATCAAATTCATTCTCTTTATAGTGTAGCATCGACGCCGAGCACCATAAAGGATCAATTGTCTTCTCTTTACATGGCTCTTTGAGGTGACTCACTATTCTTAAAAGGGCTGTTTGCCTTTTTCCGCACTAGTTGGAAAAAGCAACTATGACTGTTCAGAATTGCAGTTTTTATTGGCTTTCCTGTTATAGATGATGTAATGCCAGCTCATTCTTTTGGTGATTCATCCCTGGCTGATGTAACTTGTATGGCGCCATTGCAATAGCAATGTGTGTGCAGTTGATTGCTCCAAATACATTTAGAAAACATTCACATTCCAGACATTGCTGTGAATTGCGCTTTCATGTTTGTCAGTTCAACCACAGTGTAAGGAAATGTTATCTATCTGGATGATAAGCAGATAATACCATCCAATACAGCTGACTCAGTGATGATTGTGAAATATCCGATCAGTCAGCCAGTTCATGATGAAAAGCTCCTCTGACTAAAAACGCAAGAGTGGACAGAACTTGCAAAGGAGCAGGTAGAGCACAATTCCCCAAAGTCTGTCTTTGTAAAATTGGTGCCAGTTCAGCACACATCTCCAAGAGGATACTCATGGAAATCAAAATAGAGATTAGAAGCTTTGATGCTGGGTGCCACCAGTTTGCAAAACCGAGCAGAAAATTACTTATGCACAGTGTGAGGCTGCTGTGAAAATGTGTGTGGCTTTACACAAAATTTAGTTTTTATACATCTCGAAGTGAGTGTGGAAACAGGCGTACGCAACATTTTTGCGCATACACACAATTTATACATGAGGCCCCTGGTCTTCTTAGTATTATATATATGGGGATATGTGATTGTCCTATAAAACTTATTTATTATATTTATTATAGAAACTATTCACAAGTTTATATGAGTAGAAAAGGGAAGAAGACGTCGGAAAGAGGATGAAAGTTCTGTCAAAGCCCATTGTAGGATTTTCTCATTTCACTTGATTATTACACCACTGTAGCACAACAGGCCAGAACTTAACTCATTTTTCTGAAAATCTTATTGGGAAATTTGGATATTACCTGTAATTGATTAGATAATATTAATAAAGAAGTGATCACACTTATTTTTAATAATTATCTGAATAATGATACTAGTTTGTTGGAGAGACAACAACCAGAATATTTCTGGAGTAAGCAACTTTAGTTGTGGATGTTAGAGTCCATTCGCCTTAAAAATATGCCAAATGAATAACCTGAAATGTACTCTGTAAACTCAGGTTAGTATATTCCTGCAGTCCCTGTCACACACTGCTCTGCCACTAATTTGTCTTACGTACACTATCGCAGCTCCTGGCACACTCTATATTAGATATTCTTATTTGGAAAAATTCAGACCAATCAATATATAATGTTATACTGTGTTTTATTTTTACTGCATTTTCTCACTTTATAATGTTGGAAATCACTTCTTTATCATTATTTATGGTTATCAATTCACACATCTGGACCATTAAGTTCAGCAATAAGCCTCTCACAAGTAAAGCTAAATGGCTAGATGAAGCTAAAGAATAAAAAAATTACAATGCATCTGTCCTGCTATGTGAGGAAAATGTATTTGAATTCTCTCTGCAAGATGTTGTATACAGTAAGTCAAGATCTGAATGTTAATTCTGAAGGTCCACTACTATTTTTTTCTTCCCATATCCCAAAGACATGAACTGTATGTTTATTGGTGACTTCAATCTGAGTTCTGCAATGCTTACCCTGCAATGAAGTGGTTCATTACTAATCCTTTAATATCTCATCCACTTTTTAGAACGGTCAAGTGTCTTCTAACAATAAAAGGTCTGATCAGAAAATGAAATAAAAACAGAGGAGCAGACAGAATCATAGGGAGGAACAATGCCAGTCAAACCTCAATTGGAGCCATAGCCAGACGGATGTCATCCCTCTTGTCCATAGCAGTTAGTCGATATTACTAGACTTTGATGTTCTGTGTGTGTTAGGTCCATCTCAGTGTGCCCCTTCAGTAACACAAACAGCTCCCCTTTGTGTACATACCGTGGACTTTGAGAAGCACACACCCCTTGGTGTACAGCGCATTAACACTTTTACTTTCATAAACGGTGGCCACCGGGTAACAACACCCACTCACTATCATCAGAGTTCAGCAACGGTGTCCAGAGCACATGCCGCCTAACTTTCAAAAATGGTCCTCCTCAGAAGACAGCTCCCTAGTTTCATGCCTATGATGGCCTAATGGATTGACTGTCTCTTGAGGAGGATTTGAAGAAACTGGAAGAAATAAAAAGGAATGATCCTCAGGACAGATGTGAGATCCCAAAATCAAAGTGCCATAATTCTCATTTTGCCTGACCAAATGTTATTTCTGCCTCTTGCACTTTTTGACTTTCTCGTATACGAAGTATATCGTCCAATGATGCAATGTAGAGATTTTAATGAATCTTGACGTTTTAGACCTCCCTGAGTCCGACAATACCATTTTTGGAATTATGTCTGTGTGTCTGTCTGTGTGTGTGGGTGTGCGCGCGCACGCGCGTGTGTGTGTGTATAAACATAACTTGAGTATGTTTTCACTTAGATCAACGAAATTTTAGATACAAGTATTAAATACAAAACGTAGATTTCTTTCAACGTTTGGGCTATTTTCGTTAACTGGAAGTGGTACTTTACCTTTTATTCATGCAGTTGTAGAGTCTGATTTATTTAACTTTACTTTTATAATAATTGTTCAATATATTATTAATTTGACTTGGTTTGTTGTTTATGGTTCTTTAATGTACATAATATAAAAATATAATCATTGTCTTGCAGTTTACTCCTCAAATATCCATCCCCATATCTGAGTATACGAGAAAGTCTAGGGGAGACCACTCCCAATTTTTGGGTTATGTTAAAAAGATTCTTAAGTCTCATATTTTTGTTGCACTCTCATGATGGTGGCCATGTTGTTTATCACTTCCTTGGTGCTTTATTGTCAAATGATCAGCATCATTACATTGTAACGTTTAGAATTTCAGTTTGTAGTTAATGGGTATGCTCTTAATGATTCCAGTTAAGCAGTTGTTTGACTAGTTAGATCCTTTGGATATTGACAGCAATCCACAGTCTATTTAGTCTATTTATTTTTTTAGTGTGTCACACCACCATTTTAGAATTACAGCAGATAGTTAATGGGTCACTAGGAAGGATTCCAGGTTTGCTGGGGACTGACCCTCAGGAGGTGCCATGATTTGTGTCACTTAGACTTGCTTATAAATTCCAACACAGCATCATGAATCCTTTGCCTGTGATTATGGTTTTGAACTGTGAAGAGAAATTGGAGTAGAGCTTTAGGTTCTGTTTTCTGGTAATGACTCATAGCTTCTCATGTCTCAGTCTGATTCTCCAGTTGAGTTTTTTTTTGATTTGGTTAATGACTCCTGGCATGCGTTGTTTAACTGGTTTGAGTTTTGACAGCAATCCAGAATCTATTTAGAAACCTGTTTGTTTTTGTTTCTGTCTCGAAAACCATGTGCATCTCCTGGTATATTGCAGGAAACATTCAGCAGTTGCTCTCTCTCATTGTATCAGTAGACTATTCAAAGAGGGTAGTTAGAATCTAAAAGGAGGGTCTGTGCAGTGGTCCAGCTGACCAGCCTCAAGTACTTGTATTTGGCTTAGCATGATAATCTCCTGGTTCACTTGATCTATATGTAACAGTTCTCTTGAAAATGCCATCTTTTGGGCAGAATACAAACTCAAGAAAAAACATTGTGAAAAAGTGATTACTGTTATTAAAATCCATAGCCCTAACTAATAATTCTTGTAAGAAATGGAACTGAATTTTAAATTTATTCAAATCATGGACATGAAGTGCTATGCACTGTATCTTATATAGTTGGGGAAAGGTGCCACAATTCTTCATGTGGCTAAAATTGTGACAGCAAGCAATATTGCAATATCCATGCAAATTATACTTAAAGCACGAACAAGGTAAGTGACTTGCTCAAGGACACACAGTTGATCACAGTGAGAGGCTGCACCAGAAACCTTGCAGTTCGAAGCCTCATGTCTTACCCAAGAAGGCTGCACTACCTATCAGCTGCTCATCTAGACAGTCTGTAAAAGATGAAGAGGTAACTTCCTTAATATTATGAAAGTTCATTCTATAAACAGTTTCACTGTAAACTCACCCTGGAAATCATACTGTATCTTGGCAGTGTGATTTAATTTTGAAGGTACAGAATGTGTTTAAATAGTCTAAGAAAATTGATGTTTATAGAAAATTTGTATAACTCTGATCAGGACAAACAGGCATGTGATGTAATGACCGTACCTCTGGGGTTGTTGGTTCAAGCCCTGCAACTTCCTCACTGTGTGCACCCAGAGAAGTCACTTAACTTGCCAGAACTTCAAATATACAGTATAAGTAAGCAATCATACTGCGTTCAAATCCTGCAAGTCACTTTGGTTAAAAGTCTCAGGCAAACATACAATATTAGAAATACACAATTGGATAGAGGACCAACATTTGGTAATGGCTTCCAAGAAGTGCACTATTCAGGTAGCAAATTGACAGTATTCTTTTCAAATGGATTCACCGTTTTTTCCATGGTGCCGCGTGATGATATTGATTGCAACAAGTAACTCCAGGCCTTCATGGTAAATAACCAGGCCCAATCCTACTGCAATAATGAATATTATGATGAAAGTGCCTGCTGACAAGCCAACATCTCCATGCTAGTAAAATATAAGGGGCGTCGAGGATTGATTTTATGATGTCTGCTTAATAAAACAAGGATTTACAGGCTGCCTGTGATTAACTTCACATTATTTAAGAAGCCCCAATTGTCAGTCATTGAGCTGCTTTAATAAATACCCACAATCACTCCTATTAATAATAAGGTGGAGGAACTTTGTTTTACTAAATCATCGATTTTTCATTTACAATGAAAACTTAAGCCCTCCTTTAGACAGCAAGCCGAGATTTTTGCAGAAGCAACAACTTGCAGTCCTCCAGTAAATATTTTATTCATGAGGAGGAGGATGGAAACAGCACTTTTGATTAACATGGCAGGGTGTCTCAGTGGTTTGTGCTGCTGCCCCACACCTTCAGGAAACTGTGTTCAAATCTCAGTCAGGTGAAGAGTTTTCAAGTATTTCTCTATAATTACAGTATAATAATAATAATATATTGTATTTATATAGCACCTTTCCCATGCTGAAGGGTCTCTCCAGCTTACTGAAAAAGGAAAATATTAGGACAATTGACAAAAATTACGAGAGCTTGGCTCTGTGCCTCTCATTCAGGGTTATATTTTCACTGTTGCTAGGATAGCAATGGCTCTTCAATAATTTAGAAAATAATATTTGGAACAGAATAGTTAGGGGGCATTCAAAGAATTCCCCTTGTATACAGTATACTCTTAAGTATTGATTGTGGTCACTACCTGGTGCAATCTACAGGTAAAATATGGTTGATAAGGCCAGCCTTATTATGTAAAATTGCTTTTGTCTACTACTTACTGTATATTTCTAACAGATTGAATTGTTTTTCCCTTCAAGAAAGACTGTACGTGTTAAATATTGGAAATTAAGCTGACTAAATGATTGCAGCTAATGTCTGCTCCTGAAACTGTGACCCCTGACAGCTCTTCCACTCCACTAATAATTTACAACCTCAGGATAACTTCAAATTGTGACCACACCTAAACTCTGAAAGTAGCAGCAGCTGAAGAAGCTTTGCACTTTTTACAATATCATTGGTGATCTGCGGGCATCTCAGGATTTCTCATGTGTTGCAGTTCAACAGATTTATGGGAAGAAAAAGTCCATTCTCTGAATACTATTATTTTATTGTTTGCTGGAATAAAATCTGGAGTGATGTGTCTTTGAGGCTCTGATGTCAATATTTATACTAAAAAAGAAATGCAACATGCACAAACAAGTAAACTTAATTAATTGGAGATTCTTAACTTTGGTGTGGGTGAGCTTAGCCATTTGCCAAGGTATGTCCTGCCAAGGAACGGCATCCCATTCAGGGTTACTTTCTGTCTTGCACCACATGCTGTGAAAGATGGCAGCTCCCTCTATTCCAGCTCGCTCTATTCCAGTATAAAATTACTGGCAGTGCTGAAAAATTGTATTGGCACAAAATATAATATGTATATGGTGTAGGCAAATCATACCTTAATTATAGTGACCATTCTGTCAGAGAAGTTTTAAAGACCACTTCATTAAACTGTAAACAATTATACATAAAACATTGTAAATTACCTTGGATAAAGGCATCAGCCAAATAAGTAAATGAAAACGTTATTATTATTTGAAGGTAAACTTGCTTAAAGGAAAAGCACCACAGTTTCTAACTGTCAGTCAGCAGAGACATACATAACATAAATTTCTCCAACTCACTTAATCCATTTCAGGGTCATGGGGATTCTGGAGCCTATTCTGGGGGCAAGTCCTGGACAGGACGCCAGTCACACGTACACCAACACAGGGTCCCATTTAGAATAAACAATCAGTCTAATGCGTATGTGTTTCTGTGTGTGTAGAAAATCCATACAGTCATGCAAAGGACATAAAAGATCCATGCAGACAAAGAGTAGGTCTGGGATTTGAATCCAGTATGCTGAATTTGTGCCTGGAAGATAACATACAAGGCGCCATTTAGCTCAGACATACCTGTTGTATTTCTGAAATGACTCTACATGTACAATATGTACAATCTGATGATTATAATATTACCATAATGCCTACAAATGATTAACTGAAGGGTAGTCATCTATGCCTGGTTATTACTTGTATTCCTCTGGCAGCTTATTTATCAAAGTAGCCATGTAAATGTATGACCTTTATGCAGACAGCAGACAAAACATTCTTATGCAGTATTATTTGTATTTATGCATTTGACACAAATTTCTAATTCTGAATAGTGGATAAATGATTAGTTATGTGAGAAAGGTTCCTGTTTTATCCAGCATGGTGGGGTTTGGGGTTTACTCTGCTTTTCATATCCCAGTGTGAGAGGAGTTTAAAGGTTCTCCCTGTATCTTTTGGGTACTCCAGTTTTCCCAAAGAAATGATGGTTGGGCTATTGGAAGAGTATAAATTGACTTTGTGAGATAGTGTGCCTGACAATGGACTAATACCCCATCCTGGTCCATCCTGGCAACACGGAGTACAAGGCAGGAATCAACCCTGGACAGGGTGTCACAGGTCTTTACAATAAAACACACTTCTGATCCCTTCATCCATCCACTCACAAAATCATGCTCACTCATTTTATGCTGCATTAATGAGCTTCCACTCTCTGGTATATGATTCTAGTTTAAGAGACGTGAGTAAATGAATGTGTCTTAATGCTTAAAAAAGATAACAAAATATAATAACTTCACCAAAAGAGATGCAAACACCAGAAACATAGTGGTGTCATTTTTATTTTTATTTGAATCTAAATATCATCTTTATTTTTTTTTAAATATATGTATCTATTGTATCTGCCACCCACTCTTCCTCCCCTTGCTTCAGGGGGTGTCTTGTTATCTTTGTTCCCTACCTTACTGCCTCATGCACTTGATATATACTATAAGTACTGTACGGTCAGTGTTCGTTACGGGTGACTGCCACACTCTATCAAAGCGGATTTATGATTTTTGAAGAATATGATCTTCATTCTGCCTTGCCACTATAAAACACTCAAAGATATGCAATGTATGCTTCGTCAGGATCACCTTTTATTATGATATACAGTACTACTGACATATTTATGAACAATATTAACCCTTAATACAGTCCACATTAACACGGAAGCAGAGATCATCAGTCTTGCCTCACTACCAGAAGCCGTGTTCCACTTTTTCCCTTAGGTACCGTGAGCTTTGCCACAGACAGTTGGCCTTTTTTTTCTGTACTGCACAGATCTGTCACAATTGAACATGTAGGTTATGTGATGCCTCAAACAGACACAGATGCAATTCTATCTCCCAAAGTATATCAACTTGTAAAAAATAAAAATATCAGGAAGTTAAACTTCATACACTTCCTTGCTATATGGCCAACAATTAAATTTGAGAGCTGAATGCTCTGGCTGACCTCAATGAAGCCCAAATAGACTCAGAGATAATAGATAATCAGAATGATTTTTGTGTTTTATCTGACTGTGTGGAATCTTTGTTAATTAACTGAGAGTTAAGGGCCAAAGGGCTTCAACAAATACACTGCAAGTAGCCTGAGAATTGAAGTGGTAATATACTGTAAGATCATCAGTCTAATTGCTGACCTAAGAGCCAGGACACTTTCAAGTATTCACTGACACCCACAAATCCATCCATTAATTTGTCCACCCATTTATTGAGCAAATATGATCTAATTTTAGAAATGAGGCAAGCATCACATCTATCATTTTCATTAATACTGCCTTTCTTTTTTAAATGTTTTGGCTAAAAAGCTCTGAAGATGGGATTTCAACAATAAAGCATTAAGTGGATTTCAACAATAAAATATCCTGATTACCTCTAACTCCATTTCATCCAGTTAACATGTATTACGACAGGTGGAAATTGATTAGAAAAATACTTCTCTTATTATGTACTAGCTGTTTTACTAGGCTTCACACAGGAAATTTCCTAAGGCAATGGGCCCTGGTGAGAGTGAGGTGAGGTTGGGATAGTGCTGTCAGTTAATCAAATGTAGCAGAAGTACTATGTAACTGACTAAGTAATTTTATGTATACAATATTTGTAGTTTTTACTTTCTCGTATACGAAGTATAGGGAAAGTATTGTAATCGTCTAAAATGTCAATGTTGAGATTTTGATAAATCTCGACAATTTAGATCTCCCTGAGTCCGATTTACTTTCTCGTAGGGAAAGTATTGTAATTGTCCAAAAATTCGAAGTCAAGATTTTGGTGAATCTTGATGTTTTAGACTTCCCTCTGTCTGAAAATACCATTTTTGGAATTATGTCTGTGTGTCTGTATATGTAAACATGAAAACTTGAGAACGCTTTCACTTAGGTCAACCAAATTTTGCATACAAGTATTAGGCACAAAACGTAGATTTCTATCAACTCTTAAACTATTTCCGTTAATCGTAAGTGGTACTTTACCTTTTCTTTATCCAGGGGCTAATATTATTATGTCCTTGGAGTTGCTTACTCTTGAACATGCTACATACAATTGTACAAAAGTAAAACATTCCTATCATAGATCAATTCCTGCTTTTTCACAATGACCTCTTTATTGTGGATATTCATTGCAAAACACAATTTTACAGGAAAACTGTATTCTTTTGAACTGAAGCAGGTTATCGGTAGGAATAATGTGAATTTAGGTAAATATTGTTACTATCAGATGTTTACGATTTTTACATCTGTTTACATCATTCAAGCATTTCTTTTTTCGTGATTCTATTTTTTTTTTTTTTTGTAATTTGTGTTATATATTTTATTAATTAATATGGTATTACTCCGAAAGCTATCACCACACAAAAAAGTTCTATGTTTTACTTTTACTATGTTTTATTACAAAAACAGTAGTAATGTTTACAGGCTGCACACGTACATGGCCCATGTAATAAACAAAACATTTTGAATTTTGAGGTTGAAAATATACTGTAGTGACTTCTTCATGGGTAGAATATAGATGACATCCATCCATCCATCCATTATCCAACCTGCTATATCCTAACTGCAGGGTCACGGGGGTCTGCTACAGCCAATTACAGATGACATGGGATTCGCAAATATAAACAACCAAGGGAAGTACTTTTTATGAAGCAGTGAGTCTCAAAACAAGAGAGAAGTAAGGATTGTAAAGAAAAGAATAGGTGAAAAGATATAGTATAGTGAACTAGGTACAGTTCAGTTTCCACCCACACTTTCTTCTGGCAGTGAGGTATTCTTTAACTGAGCTGCGCTGGCATTTAAAATGACCAAGGTACACCGTCACTCCTGGCTTGTCTTGGACTTGAGGATGTCACTTCCTACTACTACTTTATTCGTCCCTATTTGCTTCTTGTGACGCATCTCCTTTGCTCACAGTCACAGTTTGTGTAGCTTACAAACCACATCTTCCTTGCTGAACTTTCTTACTTCCACTTCACAGCTCACTGTACTTTCTCAGTCTCTTTCTCTTGACTTTCTCAGTCTACATGCCATACATGATCCTGTCTGTTTTTGCTGTCCACAAGACCTCTCCTTCTTCACTCATCCATCTACCCAGTGTTTTTGCATTACACCCAATGCTTCTGCTGGCAGCCTTCATTTGTATAAACCAGCAAACTCCATCTCAGCACTGCACAGTTGTACATGACGTGTTAGCATAGCCTATTTGCTACAGTATTGTTATTGACAAATAAAAAACACAGGTCAACTCATTTCCTTTTTACTATGACATCATCAAATTTCAATCAAATGAGTCATAGCATTTTGTCAAGTTTGGGATACTTACTTTTTCCATTATCTTGGTTGTTTTACCCCTAAATAATGAAATATTGAAATCTCCTTTCATAGTGGATATATACTAACATAGATGTAAAATTCTGATAAATTTCAGTTTTTGAAATTACATGGGAAGCAATGTTTGTATTCATGAGTGAGTGGGTGAGTGAATGAGTTGGCCAGTCAGTCAACTTTGCATTTTATATATTTATTTTTGGGAACAGGGCACAACTGTCAGTTGCTCAACAGAAGGTTCTCGTGCTGATGAAACTCCTGGGAATAACGGTTGGGTGCAGAAGAAAATTAGGAGAAGGGGACTAACCAACCTTCTTGACAGGCCACTATTGTAGGGAACACTTGCACTCATCAACACACACATTCACTCGTAATTTGTTTATTTGAAACATGACAGAAACCAATCATGGACACAACCACAAGTTCATCCTAGGAGACTTCTATTCACTCTCTTACAAAATATCAGGTTTAGAGCTTTACATATAATAAACCTGCACATAATTGGGGTGTGGGTGGAAATCTAAAGCACCTACAGTATAGAAAAATTCCAAAGAAATACTGCAAGAAATATCCATTCTGACAGTTGGAAATTAACTGTGATGCAGCTTTGGCATCTTCAGTCCTCCCGCTGGGCATGACACTTAAGGTCTCAAAAATATATGCTATGATAGATTAGATACAACTCATTATTTTGAGGAGGTGGCAACATTTTATTCAAAGCTTGGAAGTAAGTAGGATGCCTTTAATTTTCAAAATTAAAGTGCTTGTGACCTGCTGATAGGGCTGGTCATTTTTTTGATATTTTGTTTAATTTTTACATGTGCAGTAGGTAGAAAATATAACATAGCATTCTCAAACTGGTGAATTTCCCATTGGGATTAATAAAGTATCTATCTATCTATCTATCTATCTATCTATCTATCTATCTATCTATCTATCTATCTATCTATCTATCTATCTATCTATCTATCTATCTATCTATCTATCTATCTATCTATCTATCTATCTATCTATCTATCTATCTATCTATCTAACTCAATTAATCCAATTCAGTATCATGAATACTAAAGCCTGTAACAGCAGCATTGAACGAAACATAGAAATCAACTCTGGAAAGGTTATCAGTCCACTGCAAGGGTTTGCATAAGCACACACTTAAAATCCATTTATCTGTCTGTGACAAATCCACGTAATGCAATTCAGGACAGAAGGTAGTAAACAAACCTGCATCATTGTGGAAGACTGCTCCGGACCTCCTCATGGTCTCTTTTTCCTACTTCCATCTGGGAGAATGTAACAGTTCCGCCAGGTTCTGCAACAGCTTCTACCCCTTGGTTGTCAGGATTCTGAACTTAATGCTGTCCTGCTACTCTAAGTAGTTTATTTATATGCAGCACATTTATTATTATGGCAGTTTTGTTATTAGTTGTTTTAATCATTCATGTATTTGTTATTATCTATTTCAATTGATGACTTTCATGTCTCTGGTGACTCTTCCTATGAAGTCAGTAGATGGAATGGGAGAGCATGGGGGTCATGAGGTTGCTGGAAAGGGATGTGTGGCACTTCCAATATCAATGCAAAAGGACGAAGGTCCAAGTCTTTAGGGTCCTGGTGTCTCCTGTTTTGCTATATGGTTGTGAGACATGGATGCTATCCACTGACCTGAGATGAAGACTGGACTCCTTCGGTAACTGTGTCTCTTCAGAGAATCCTTGGGTACCGCTGGTTTGACTTTGTGGTTGCTCATGTAATGAGGCACATTGCCCACATTGTGAGGGAGCATCAGTTACGGCACTTCTGCCATGTAGCACAATTCCCCGAGGATGATCTGGCTCACAGGATCCTCATTGTTGAGGACCCGAGTGGCTTAACCAGGCCAAGGAGATGCCCATGTAACACCTGGATGCGGCAGATAGAGGGCCATTTCTGGAGTGTGGGACTGGACCATGTGTCTTCCTGGGGGTTTGCGAACCAGGATCCTGAGCTGTTTCGTTGTGTAGTGCATGTGGCAATGCGCTGTACAAGTGCATGCTCCCCAACCTGTACTTGACCTATTTCAATTTGTTAACCAGTATTTATTTATTTACGTAGTTTCTATTTAAAATGTAGTATATTATAGTTCTGTACTTGTCTTGCATTTGTCCTGTGCTTATTTAGATATTATGCTTCTGTCCTAGGGGATCTTCTTTCATATCACTGTATGTTACAATAATTTGCATGAACAGTTGATAATAAAGCCACTTGACTTGACTTGAATTGACTAAATGGGGCACCAACCACTTTGGTAATGAGGTGACTAATTTCTTTGCTGCATTAATACCATCTATATTGACATCCCTAGCAATTATGGCATTCTTTTCATTCTTCTATTGTTGATGAATATTTTTTGAGTTGTCTTATTTTCCTAGAAAAATTGATACTCACTTTTCACTTCAGCCATCAGACGACGGCTCCTCCAGCTAGGAAAGCTTACGAGGTCACGATCAGTTAATGTTACTTTCAAGTCTATATAGGCTCTTATCATATTTTTCATTCTTACCCATAAATGTACATTTGGGTTAATTTAATTCTGAAAACTTTCAGGAATAAATGCAATGGTTCAAGCACACCAGCCTTGATTTGCAATGCACCCCTAGGTTGGGAGCATACGCTGATACAGCATGTTGCTGCACCCACCACCTGGATTTGGACCCAAGTGCAGTGGGTGGCACCTCAGCACCACACTGAAATGGTGTGGGTTTTTTTACGGTGTCTGGAGTGCCAATCCAGCCACCAACTCCCAAATTTTCCTTTGCAAGTTGGAGGACCCACTTGCAGGACTAGATGCAGATTAACGTCATACCCAAGACAGAGCAATTGCAGGTTAAGGTCCTTGATCAAGGGCCTAACAGAGTGGAGTCACTTTTGCCATTTACGGGAGGTTTCATTTCTGTAAAGTGTGAGTCGTCTTCAGTTATCCTAGCTCTTCGAAATCATTTCTTTTTTCCTGCAAATTGCAGAAGTGCACTCAAAGCTAAACATCCTATGGAAAAATTAAACCATTTGGACAGCATCACTGTGAATTCTTTTTTATCTTATCTAAAGACTTTCAAGTACAGGGTACATTTTTGTTTTTTGTTTTTTTTTCCCCAGTGATTTACTTTTATTTAAAAAGGAAATATAATCTCCATGCTTCACGCTGCAAAATGAAGAAGCCGAGATGAAGGTGATGTCAGCTTTCCAGCTACAAACAGATACAGCATCAGGCAGAGCACCTCCCTCCTGTCTCCTTCCTATTGTGAATTCTGTTTCTTTTAAGAGAAATGAATCATTATAGATTTTCCCTATAATGAACATGCAAAGCTGGAGAACACAAAGAATATACAAAAGAGAGCTTCAGCAGTGCCTTTGCAGGATACAAAGCTTGCTTAGGGGAGGAACAGCAATAAATTCTCGCTCGAGTTGCTGCCTTCTGTGTGGCTCCATTCCAGGGCTACCCGTGGTGTTTTGAAGCTGTAACTTTGGTATTCATCACCTAATAGCTGGGACACATTCGATAAGACAGACATGTAAAGGAGTGCATTACTTGTTTACATTTTCATTTATTTATTCAGCTGATGATTTTATCTAAAGTGACTTACTGTACAAATCCCAATTATACAGCATCCATGGTAGCACAGTAGCACAATGGTTAGTGCTATTGCTTCATAGATCCAGCGTCCTCACTTTGAGATTTGCACTCCTTTGTTTTCTAGATGCACATTTTCTCCATGTCTGTGTGTGTTTTCCCTACAACATCTTTAAATATAATATTGATTGATTATTTTTATTTGGCTCAACGGTTTGAGTGAGTGGTCTCTGTAGTGGACTCTCATCCTGTTCAGTGCTGCTTACTGCCTTGTGTCTAATGCAGCTGGGATACCTCTTTGTTCCTGAATTGGATTAAGAGGGTTGGAGAATGTTTTGTTATGTTAACATGTTTCCATATTTCTGTAATTGGAGAACCGGCAGCTTTAGTGCCTCCTATGGAGTCACCCAAGAACAGTGGTTTACAGTTTAATGTCTTAGCCACTAGGCCGCACTGGCTCTTGTTGCTTCTTGCCATTATTAATATCATCAGAGTTGCTGCTGTGTTGGACAGTGAACAAAGATTAATAATTTTGTAGCACACAGTCAAAGATAATCAACTTCCATCCATCTATCTATTTTTTAACCTGCTCAGAGATGCAGGGTACTGGGGCCTTATCCAGCATTACTGAGTGTTAAGTGGACAATGACCATGAATGGGTTGTCAATTAATTGCATACTGGATCAATTTAAAGTTGCCACATAAGTTAAAATATACATCTTTGGGATGTGGGAGGAAAAGAAGAGTACGCAAAGAGGAGAATCAGAGTAAAGCCAGGACACTGTACATCAGTGGGGTGAATCACCGTACCTAAATGTCGCTTAGTAATGCAAGTCCCAGTGTGCAATATGGTAAACAAATTTTAAATGAGCAGTTGCACTTTCCAACAATACTTTATATTCACTTTTACATATTCTTTTTCCAATGCATCACACTTTCATCCATCTAATCAATTTGTAATTTGTTTATCGAGTACAGTGTCATGGGAAGACAGTGTCATTCCAGCAACACTGGACACAAGATGAGGACTAATGCTGCTGAGCACACTCACACACACACACGCAAACACATATATGCACACAAACACATGCATACATATAAACACCTGCAGACACACATATAGACACGTTTGGGATTTATTAATAAAATTCTCACAAACTTCTTAAGGAATATAGGAAACTAACAAAGCACATCTAATATTCTCATTTGTATGACTCAGATAATAACTAAGCAAAGCATCTTATTCAGTTACTGAGTATATAAAGATATTATGTATAAAGCATGGACTGTTGGTCTAGCACCCAAATCTAAGTGCAGAAGCATTATCTAATTGAAAGAAATTCATCAGAGTGTAATTGCAGACCGTGATACTTATGACATCACTAGTCGTGACACACTCACTCATGGGCGTTATTCTCAACGTGATGATTCCAAGGTGTTTGTTGAGTGTGTGAATGCAATATATTGCATTTTTCATTCAGATGGCATATACTTCTAATACTATAACCTAATGTAGAAAAATGTTTAAATAGATAAAATGACTGGAAATAAAAAAGGCTGATAGAGGAAGTGGTGCAGTGGGTAGTGCTGCTGCCTTGCAGTTAGGAGACCTGGGTTCTTCCTGTGGGGATTTTGCATGTTCTGCCCGTGTCTGCGTTGGTTTCCTCCAGGTACTCTGGTTTTCTCCCACAGTCTAAAGACATGCAGGTCAGGTGCATTGGCGATCCTAAATTGTCCCTAGTGTGTGCTTGGTGTGTGTGTGTGTGTGCCCTGCAGTGGGCTGGTGCCCTGCCCGGGGTTTGTTTCCTGCCTTGTGCTCTGTGTTGGCTGGGATTGGCTTCAGCAGACCCCCATGACCCTGTAGTTTGGATATAGCGGGTTGGATAATGGATGGATGGATGGATGATAGAGGAAGTGTCATTTCCATTGGAGCCCACGGACTATCACACAGAGGGAAATGGATAAGGTTATGACTGTGGTGGTCTCAAAATTGAGTACTGGGAGACTAGCGAACCCTTTTTATAACTCTTAATGTAGTCTGTGATTTATCTTCACAATTTATTCCTGATCTCATTGTGCAATTTTAATGCAGGCAGACCATCAGAATGTTTAATGGACTCTTCTATTTTTTCTATTTAAATTATTCTTTACTAACTTATAGTATTAGTCTATATGTTGTTGCAGTTATATGCCATTTGGTAAAAGATTCCCAAAAGCAGTGTTAAAGTTTGTGATTGCCAAGGGGTGGGGGTTGATTTGTTTTCGATCCTATTTTTTGTAAAAATTGACCTAATTGTATAAAGTTTGTGACTGCCAACTGTTGGAATGAAAAATGCAATGCATTTTATTACTACAGTCATTACAAAGTACATACCAATACATAGCACATCACAGATGTTAAAGCTGAATACACCCAGTAGAAAGTTAATGCCACATGAACAGACATTGTGCGTCTGTATGTATACAGTATATATGTACATATTAACGGTAAAACTACTTCTCCCCAAGGCTAGTTTTATTCATATTTATAACAAACATATACAATTTTAATGGAAATAAACAACATTTAGAGGCCACTCCATTTGCTAGTTTTTATGTCATCTGAACTATTCCGCATTTGTAGGTCTACAACATTAGACCTGTCTGTGATGTAGTTGTAAAATTTTTACGATGGTTAGTGAGCGGTCGAAGAATAAACGTTTATGCTTCTTGTCTTTTGTCAGTATGTCATTATACTTTTCAATGAGACTTATTCTTCTTTCAGCTGCCTCGTTCACTACTGTCATGTGTGCCTACAGTTCACAGAATTCATTGAAGATCATCTGTCCACTGTTTTGGTGGTTTGTAGAAAAATGACTGAAACCTTTCATTATCTTTTTTCATAAGAAAATCATAGAGGAATATTGCTCTTTTTTTAGAAGATCCTCCAACTTCAGCTGTTCATATTCATTTGTCGGCTTAAAACGTTTGGAAATGTGCTGTGTATGTACAGTACGTAGTAACAATACAAATGAAAGGTTCAGAATAGAGCAACCATTAAATCTTTAATAATCAGGCCGAAATTTCACAGGTAAACAAGATATCCTTAATAAAAACCTTAAAATGATTGTACAAACATCAACACTTTGCATTGACCCTAGTGGTCTGTTTTGAAATTTTCATATCCATTTGAGGTTATTAATCTGTTTTTCACACTGAGGACCTCCTTTTAACCTTCACATCAATCTTGTCTGCTTATTTGTTTGTCTATCACAAAAAACAGCTAAGCTGATTTTGAAGAAGTTTTCTATATAGGTTGCTGGTTAGTCCAACTTAAAATACAGGCTATATGGCATTTCATAAATTTCATATGAGAGGGGAGTTGTAATCAAGGGGAGAACCTAAAAACTGAGCGTTATTCCAAAACAGCTGAGCTGATCTTAATGAAATTTAGCATAAATAACAAAGCTTATTGCTGTTTATACAACATAAAATCTAGACGTTAAGGCCATTCATAAGTTTCATGAGATGAGGATTGCAAAACTAAAATCACATTATCACAGCATAACAGTTTAGGTGATGGTAATGCATTTGGAATATAGTTTAGGTTTGGTCCTACTTACAGTGAAGTCTGCTTTCTATGTCAAGTGATTTTAAGGACACAAAGGCAGAGGTAGGGAGTGCTGGGTGTGGTGTGATGTGAGACCAATACAAAAATTATCACATATCTCTGAAAATGGACTTAATAAATAGAGTTTATGCAGTTTCGAAGGTTTCATCATGAACAAAAGTTCCGTAGTGGCAACAACTAAAAAATGGTAGTTTTGCCCAGGTTGTATTTAGTATCAATGAGTGAATTATTCTGCAAACTATTCATTTTATTAATATGGGATTAAACATCTATTCATGACACCACATTAAACCAGGAAATAAAAATAAGTAGTGCTCATGGTCCCATCCCAGCAAGTAGTTACTGTAATTATGGAATCATACACAAAAATAACAAATTTGTGACTCATGAGAGCAGAGAAATTGACAGAGAGGTACAGTAGATGACGAAGGTGACATCTGCATTTCATCCAGCATTGATGAATTCAGCATTTTAACAACAGAGAAAAATTTGCTTTTACCTTAATCCATTATACAAATATACCCAGGTATAAATAAAATTCAAATTACTCCTCATGTATTTAATGCAACAAAAACACTCATTATGGCCAAAGGACATTTTACACAAGTCAGTGAAATGATACTATGGACTCACAGAGCCAGAGACTGGTAAAAAAAAGATTTTCAGCTAGTCATAGCCATCTCTAACTTGTTGAAAGATATAATTATTCTGATTTATCTCCAGATTCTCAAGAGTATGAGAGATTCAAAGACATCCTGGCCATCTATCTGTATCATTCATGTAGATTCAGAGTGTGCTATTGTGAAAATGAACATTGTACAATGCTTTCACTTTCTCTCCCTGTTAAGTACTGGTCTATTGTTAGGCCACATCCATCAAACTTCTTATGGCACAATAAGGTCTTCTATTAACCACTCCACCCTGATTCACAGCAAGTCAGAGAGTTTTCCTGCCAGATCTTGACCTACACACTCCTCTGTCTGGCATAGACTCTCCTTTATGTCTACCATTGAAATTAAAGAGTGTATCCCTGAGTTTTCTTCCTAATCTCTCCTTTCTTTACCCACCTGCCCTTTTTGAAAGCTAGTAAATTGAAGATCCTTTGTTCCAAGTGAAACCGATGCAGATGTAAGGAGAGTAAAATAAACTCTACACACATGCTGGCCAAATCAGGATTTGAACCATCCGTCCTTACCACTATGTGCCATCTAAGCCAAAACAAATTTAATTCCTTTTTATCTCTTATGAAAGTATCCTAGTGATCAGATAAAACTGAATGCCAAAACACATTCAAATGCCTTTAATTCGGTTAGCTTTTAAGCACAGTAACAGGCCTGCTCAAAAATTACCCACTGAATGTCTTTAAATGTGCAATCTTCTAAACTATTTTTACTTGTTACATTGTTTTATTTGAGACTTTTTTATATAAACATCAAGATAGTAAGGAATATCATCGAGAAGAACTGCCTATATCTTTAACATGCAGCCCCAATATTCACTCTCACTCATTTCTTACTTGTGCACTTCTTAATTCCAGATCCTTTCCTCAGAGCATGCCGACTCAATTTGCAGTGAAAGTTATCCTCCCAGAACTCAGCAAACCATATGTTCCGTCTGTTATTGTCCAGTGTGCGGCTCACAAAGTAGCGATCAAACCCTGCGCAGATGGAAAACTGGGTTAGTCTGAGAAAGTCTCTTGCCAATGAGTAGCACCCTGCACACAGAGAGGCAGATGCTACCCTCTGATCAACAGTACACTCCTGAGGAAGAAACTCAAATACAAAACTTGCACTTTAGCTCCTGAATTGTTGGGTGAGTCCACGGAGGGCAGTAGTGACAGGAAGTTTTAATTATAATTTATGTGTCTTATTATAGGGCATTCTGCAGTTAATGCCCCTAAAGACATTCTGACCTTCACTCATATCTCCCATGAGGACACTAGATTCTCAGGTAGTTGTTGTCAAAGGACGTGGCCCTCACCTTAATAGTCTGTAGTTAGACATTAACATTCTCCAATATCTGTTAACGTCAGCTAAATCACTTTCAGTAGGCCACTGAACTTTGTAAAAGTCTCCTAGGAGTACACTGAACTTAACTGCAGTGTCACCCAAAAGATCACTCTGCTGTGACAGAACATTGATATTTCCCTAGACTAATTCTGGTGGGCTGTATCTGCTAGGAGGATCCTTGCTTTCCCAGTAGCTGTTTTCAAAGAGTAGTGATATCTTTTTCTGTGTCACTAGCCTACTCCAACATCTCTGGACCTAAGGTAAATACCTTCTACTAGGCAACTGGACTTTGTAAAAGTCCTACTGGAGGACTGAAATGAACTGCAGTATTACCCCATAGGCCACTCTGTTGTTACAGGACACTGATATTTGCCTAAACATATTCTGGTGGCCAGCATCTGCTAGGAGGACCCTGGTTACTCTAATGGCTATTTTCACAGAACACTGATATTCTGTTCTGTGTCACCGGCCATCTCATATGTCTGTAGATTAAGCAAAATACCTTTTGGTAGACCACTGAACTTTGTAAAAGTCTACAAAGAGGATATCAAACATAACTGTATTGTCACCCAACAGGCCACTCTACACTAACAGCACACTAAATTGCCCTAGGCACATTTGGTAGAAATGGACCTTCACTTAAGTTCCCTAGAGGATATTAGGTAACTGGCCCTGTTAATTTACATCTGAATGTTCCTCTTCTATTTCTGATTTGGGTTCATTACCATTGACATGTTATCATCTCTTTTCCTCACTAGAGGCTCCTTGTGGTGCCCTGCTCTTTATTTTTTGCAAAAACTCTACATTTAAATTCTTTCCCAGCAAGTGTAACTATCCTGTCTATGTTAGTCGCCTGCCAGACACAGTTCAAAGATGCTAGATGACATCTATTTCATTGGACCGCCTGCTCTCTCACAAGGTTGATTTGCTTATATGCCCTCCATTTTCAGTAAAAGGAGAAGCTTGCCTGTGACAAATTCAAATGTTTAAAGTGCCAGCTTACCTCTGACTGACATCCTCTTGGGCAAGATGGTAACTGCTCCATCTGCCACCACTTCCTGGTGTAGCACTGGGGATATTTTGGAACCCCAGCTATCCGACCCGACCCAGAGAAAATGGCCTGTCTGATTCGCCTTTTTGGCTGCTTCCAGGAGTCTCCTGTGAAAACAAAGCACTTGCAAGTGATAAGCAGTTAAAGACTGGAGGCGTTTAGCCATTTTTTTTAGATTATGGTCCATCCTCAGGTGTTTTGCTTCTGGCCGAGAACCAGAAAACAAAGCCAAGTTCCCCATAGCGGCTCCAGCTGCTTACAAAAATACAGGACAAGTTTCCAGCCAGTTATACACAAAGTCTGTCACTCTCCTACAGACTAACCTGATTCTCGTATAGTTATTTAACCATCTGCATAGTCACAATTAAAATTGTTTAAGGTGGCCTGACATTAAAGGACAAAAGCAGGCTGAGAACTGAGAGAGTGAGTGCACATTCAAAAAAAGAAAAGCATTCCTCATAAAATAGCTGCCACGTAAACTTTCTGTTGCTGCAGTGACAGGTGCAATGCACTAGGCCCACATGCCCCTGCTGCATTAACATGTTGCTGATCCCTCCGAGGTAATTGAGCTAATTAACAGACGCCAGGAGGTGAGTTATGAGCTAGCTTCCCTCCCTGCTGTTTACCCAGGCTACATGCCTAATTAGATCTCATGTGCAGCAAGGATCGAGCTGCACAAGGTCTAGTCTAGCATGCCGAGGGTGAGTGCAGCATGGAATACTGATCAGCCTCTGCCACAGTGACAAGTGTCAGGAAAAAAATGGGGATATGGGGGAAAAGAGGAGATATTCTTCTCCATGCAGAAAACAGACAGTAAGTCATCCCCCAAGGTTCATGTTGCATTGGGAATATTTTCAACAATGCTAAGAAGGGGAAGCTTGAAGAAAATAAGAAGCCAGAAATAGTTCCACGAACTATAAAAAAGTTAGGGGCGGATGCTCTATGAGAAGATATGTAGGATTTCAAATTGGAGGAGGCTGATCAGTCCACACTACCTATTTGGTTTAATATGAAGTTTTTCTAAAGGGGCCAAGAGTTCCCTTTTCAATACCATTGTTGGGTAGGTAGCATAGATTTGATAACAATCTGGCAGTGTTTCCTTTGGTATAAATTTCCTATTTGATGTCCTCAAGTAACAACATCACTGCTGAAATGTTTGATACAAAATCATCTTATGAATTTGATAAATGAAGCATTAAACACAAGCTGTAGCTCTCTTTCGCAGTAATGCACCTCTGTGCCCTGTTACTTCTTTTGTCAGTTCTCTGCCATGTCCTGGCTTCCCTGCTATTTTTGTTTCCCGACAAGAGTCCTCTACTAGTAGTAACATTTATGTTCAACTGAGCAAAGAATAAAAGTATTTTTGACATGAAAATTCTGCTGGGGCCGTACTGGAATTTTTTTGCATGTGCAGACTTCTCTAATGTTAACATTACTTAAGTAGTAACATCTGTCTCTCTTTAGCTAATTGCTAGTGAGATGTTGAAGTTCATGCAACACTTGTGTCAAAGAACACCAGTGAAACAATGGGATCCTGGTGCTTGGTCTGTCTCGATTGGTATCAGATCATTATGATATCCTTTAATATTGTCATTTTTGGAAAAATACAGTAGTATAGATTTGAATGCTAAGGTAAGTGAGAGCCTCACAAGCACTTGATGCTCAAGAAATGTATTGGCTAAGACATGAGTAAATTGAAACAACAGCAGCTCATGTTAAGAACCTAATGGCTCTGAGGTGAAAAAGGACAAGCAATAATAACATGGAAAGAACACCTAGACGATACATACTTCACAAATTAAGCAGAAGACTCTGGGCTGTTCAGCAGTTGCACAGACCATCATTTGATGAGTTGTTACCTAGACAGTGAGATGCCGGCAAAAAAATTGAATAAAATGATTTTCTACATTTTAGATATTTCTGCAACAGGATTCTGCACTTCATTGAAACTTCTTGTCCAAGAAGTGGAAAGAGTGCACATAGGCAGCCTATCAGGTGCTCCTAATTAGTGGTGGGTGAAGTACAAGATGAAACTCAGGCCCCATTCTATCTTGTGCTAGATGACTCTTGATATTGATTGCTTTCTATTTTTTTAAATTATTGTGGCTAGGGGAGCAACTGGTACTGGAGCTTTTGTGGCTTTTTATGGGTTGTTCTGCATAGCCTTGACTGGGGAAAGCTGAAACTGGTAGTGCAAACATGCAATTAAAAAACAAGTGGTCTTTATTTGAATGCAGAGAATAAGGAAATCTAGCCTTTAAGCCCTAACACTAAAGTTGAAAGTTGAGGTTGTACATGGACATAGATACCCAAAGATACAGAAAATGCTGCCGGGCCAATTGATCCAGCCCCTCAGCAAGAAAGAGGCTGGCAACATCCACCATAAAGATAATTGCACATACCACAAAAAGCAATAATTTCTATATAAAAAATTACACTCAATATACAATAAAAACATTGAAAAAAGAAATTGCTTAAGAACTGCAGTGGGCTGGCGCCCTGCCTGGGGTTTGTTTCCTGCCTTGCGCCCTGTGTTGGCTGGGATTGGCTCCAGCAGACCCCTGTGACCCTGTAGTTAGGATATAGCTAGTTGGATAATGGATGGATGGATGGAAATTGCTTAAGAAGACAAAGGTGAGTGTGGTCACAAACATTTTAATGAAAACTTAAATTAAAAAGGGAAGCCTATTACATATTTTGCACACCATCTGGTGAGACTTTGCCCTAATGGCTCTTAATGTAGAAATGCCCCTGGTAAAGAAGTGAGTGAATAAGAGATAATAACATAATTAGAGTTGGATTTTGTCTCTAAAAAGTTATAAATCTCTGAAAAGTTGTTTGGTGCATACGCCATTGTGTACATTATAAATCAACCATACCATTTGGAGCAGACAGGCCCTTCTTTGTACTGTCTAATAAAGTCTCCGAAAAGGAGATAAATGTTAACAGATGGGCCTTTTCAATGTCCACACTCATCTCATGTAAGAAGGACAATTATTCTTAATAAGTCATATACTAAGAAACAAGATAGTGTTCGTCTAGGAATTGAAAATCATATCGAGACAATCCTGTTATCCATTTACACAATGTCAATTTGCACTGTACTGTACTGAGAGATGAAACTAGTGAACAGGTGGACTAGCCAGGTTTACTTCTTCTGCACATCTATTGAGTAGTAGTGTCACCATCCTTTATTAAGAAGTGTGATTCTAAAAGAAATACTGTTTGTAGAGATGAAGGTAATTGTGTCCCTTCCACCAAAGATAAGGTTCCATCTCTAATGTCCCATTAGTCAGTTTCCAATATTTTGATCTACCTAAAGAACAGACTATGTGAACTTTGAAGTTGATCCTTACCCTTCATCTTTGACATGGTGAGCCAATAATGTAGCATTTTATGGATTTGTTGGCTTGAGTCTGATTGCTTACATGAGTCTTCAAGCTACTAGGTACTACCTGAAAGCTTGACTCCAAGTTTGGTACCCTGTATGCCTTGTCTGAAGGAGGTTTATCTAATTAAAATAAGAACTATCATGGACATGCCTTTGCTTGGCCCTTCCTGTAGGTTAGTTTCCTAAGGAAAAATCTGCTAGGAGCTAAAAATTCCCAGTAAGCCATCTCTAATGAGACATCTTACAAATCTCCCTATTATAAAAGGAAATCCTGAGATGAGACTTTTTCAAAGAGATAGTTTCAAGTCCCGCGAGACGAGACTTTGGCCATGAGATTTTTTCAAGTCACACCCTCCTCTCAACCATGTTCAACCACGCATACGGCCCTCTCGCCTTTCATTCTTGTGAATGCTTTTGACAGACACAGTTCCTGCTCTCTTAGATTTTATAAACTTTTACATTTTCCTCACTTTAAGTTCCCAATAAAAGAAGACTAATTATGTCCAAATCTTATTGAAGAATTTCATTACAAAGGGTTCTCAACAGAAGAAATGAGTAAACGGGCAATCCTAGCACAGAGAAACAATGAAGTTAAACATATTAACGTGAAAATTGTTGATCGGTTAAATGGCAAATTGGTTAAATGCATATCAATAGACTATTCTGAAAAAAGTTGGTGATGATCATGCGGAAGATGAAAACATCAAGTTACAATATCCCAAAGAATTTCTACAACCGTTAACACCGTACAGTCTTCCACTGCCCAAATTACTGTTGAAAGAAGGATGTATCCAAGAAAGGTAATGTAGTCTCCTGTGGATAACATTAGACCCCAAAGGAGATCTTGATATGCCATTTGTATTAAAACGTTAACACAGTTTCCCGTTAGAATAGCTTTTGCAAAGACAATTAACAAATCACAGAGACAAACATTCGAAAAAGTTAGTTTATTTATTAGAGAGAAAGAAACGAAATTCACTCATGGGCAGTTATACGTTGCGTTGTCACGATGCATGTCCAAACACAGAATCAAAACTCAATGCGATATTGACAAAAATTTAATTCAAAACATTGTTTTTACTGAAGTTTTACAGTAAAAGTGTAAGTTTAAAAAGTATGTGTGTGTTCATTTCAAATCCAAACAGAACGAAATCATAAAATGCAACAAATAACTCTAACACAACAAGAAATATAATTTACTTTCAAATTATTACATTTTACTATTTTTTAATATGGTGAATTACTCGCTGTAATGTAAAAAAGTTAGTTCTATTATGCATATGCAACAATTCCCATGAAAATAACAATCTGTTTAAATTGTACATCCGCATCACTATATGTGAGTAGCTGAACCGCAAAGTGGCTAACGTGTAGCACCAGCCCGGTGGTTGGTGAGTGAAGAAAGCAGGGGGCAAAGCCCCCTAGTCTGTTAAAGGTATTTCACCCTAGTGTTTATTCTAAATTACATATGAACTAAAAAGGCAAAGTGTAATTTTGAGAACTTGATGGATTGATACAGATGAAAATTAAATGAAGTAAAGAAGTATATGGAACACCAAATAATGAAGCTAGCATGTCTACTCTTTGTTCACAGCTTGAAGCAAAGAATCAGGAAGAGCCATTGGAGAACAGACAAAGTCCATCCATCCATCCATTATCCAACCCGCTATATCCTAACTACAGGGTCACGGGGGTCTGCTGGAGCCAATCCCAGCCAACACAGGGCGCAAGGCAGGAGACAAACCCCGGGCAGGGCACCAGCCCACCGCAGGAACAGACAAAGTGAATCAACCAATCAGGAGTGAAAAAAGGCAGAATTCTTTGAATGATTTAAGGTCCAGGAAATGAGCCATTTTAGTTGTCAATTAAACTAACGTACATGACTTTAAGATGTCGAGAGAAAACCAGAAAACCTGGAGAAACTCCAAATAGACAGTGATTGCACCAAGGTTCGAACTCAGTCTCTTGGGTTACACTGTTTCACAGTGCTACCTACCCTGTTTATATTTCAAGAAATTATTTTAGTGAAGACATTATTACATTCAGTCATAAAAAATAAACAGGCTTCTTTTGATTTTGCTAATGTGGCCCTTTACAGTGTGAAGTTAGGTAGGATAAACAGAGCCAGTTTCATCTAAGTGAAGATCACCAGCCCTCAGTATTACAAAAAGTGATTAAGAGAACCATTCCCTCTTACCTAATATCATCCTCATTGGCAAACAGAATGACAACCCTGGCATTGGGATTTTCCATCAAGCGCCGGATAATCTTGTCATATTCTCCAGCTTTGGGCTCCCGTGGGATTTTAACTGACTGTGCCACACACACTGCACCTGGAAGGAAAGAGAAGGAAATTTAAATATTATAGACTGACCAACACAATGGGACTAAAATTACATAAAAGAAACATAAATCTTTCTGTTTTATTGACTAAATGTTCTACCAAGTGCCTGGTGTCAGTGTTCACTATCCGTAGTATCTTTATCAGTTATATCTTAGACTGAAATTTACTTCAGATATAAAGCCTATTTTTCAGTTACTCTTTAGTTCCATCTTTCCGTGGAGCTTGTTTTGGACTTTTAAAATGCATTTGATACAGTTCTGCACTGGCAATTAATTTTTTAAATTAGAAGATATTGGCATCAGGAATTTACAAAACTGAATTTCAGTTTAGTTAATCGACATTTGATAAAGAGCACAAATAAAAGATTAATGCTTCACGTAGAGTGAAGTAATCACTGGAGTCCCTCAGGGGTATGTCTTTGGATTGTTACTCTTTCTACGTTACATTAATAACATTGTCTCAAATATAATTACAAAGCTTGTGAAATTCACACATGACATCAAAACTGAAGGACCAGCAAATAATTTGGAGGAAGTGAAAACAAAATTGGATGAACACTTGGAAAATGCAGTTCAATGTAGAAAAGAACAAAGTTCTACACACGGGCAAAAGGGGTGTTATGTACAAATACAAAATGGATGATACCAACCTACATAAACTGGGATTGATTTATTTTCTGTAGGGTGATTTTTTCTGAAAACTCATTATTGTGAAAAATGTTAACTTTTATTGACTCAAATTGTGGAAAACATGCCACTGAAAAATACACGAACACTCTATACATGACTATTTTGAAGCATATGATGCTGTTAAAAGTATAAACTGGTAAGTCATACTGTTAACAATAGGTGTTGCACCGCTGATCCTTTCTTTTGACAGCTCAGAATCCTCAATTGACAATGCAGAGTCATCAACAATACAAAAAACATCTTCAGCAAAGGGTTATTTGTTTTTACGAGAGTGACTGTTGGTATTTGTTATTGTTATGGAAAATGTCTGTCCTTTCATACTCCCCTTTGTTTTCCAAATCTCTTATTTTCAGCTCAACATTTTGGATTTTTTTGTTTTATTCATTTATATTTTGTTCTCGTTTTGATTTTCGGAATCCTTATTTTCATTTTTATTTTTGAACTCTTTGATTTTATAATTAGTGATTTGAATTTCATTTTTTTATACATTAAGTATCCTTTGGGCAAGGTGTTTTTTTTTAGCAGTTTTGGTCTTCCTTTTAAGGGTGAATTCACAACATCTTTCAATACAGGTCAAAACAAGCTGAACTCTTAATCCCTTTACTGGCATCACTACACTGACTACCAGGTTGTTTTAGATCCCTCTACAGCAGGGGTGTCGAACTCCAGGCCTGGAGGGCCGCAGTGGCTGCATGTTTTCATTCTAACCCTTTTCCTAATCACTGACCAGTTTTCATTGCTAATTAACTCATTTTCCCTTCATTTTAATAGCCCTGTTTTTATGGATTCAGTCCTCTGAATTTATTCCTTTCTTCATTAAATGAGAGCCAAACAGAAATGAGATGTGAAACAAGCTGACAGATGACCAGCTAAATTGGGATTTCAAACTCGAACCAATTTTCACTCCAACCAGTCTCTTAATGAAAAGCTGATTCTTGCTGTTAATTAAACTAGTTATTCAATTCCACAGCTTGTTGCTGCTCTCATTCTGCTACGGCAGACATTTCTAAAACTGTTGATTGTCTGTTTTTTCTAAGATCATCGTCAAAATGTTTTGGTGACCTGAGAGATCAACCTTACTGAGACTGTCACCTTTCGTTTTTTTCAGATATTATGTGCTGGGCACAGGTGAGCTGGTCATGTGGCGGCTTGTTTTGTGTCTCATTATTGTTTAGCTGCTAATTAAGGAAAAAGAGACAAGTAAGGGGTCTGAGTCAAGTTAATTAAAGCTAAGGCAAAAGAAGTTAATTAGCAGCAAAAATATGTCACAAATGAAGAAGGACAGAATGAAAACCTGCAGCCACTGTGGCCCTCCAGGACCGGAGTTTGACACCTGTGCTCTACAGGACACCATTCTAAACTTGATTGTAGCTGATCATGGAGACAATTTACCTTTCTTAAAGAACCAAAATCAATATTAGATTGATCAATATAGCAGACTTATTAGAGAAAAGCATCAAGAAACCATTACAAGTTCATAAGAAGTTCTGATCAATTAATCAAAGGCAGTTTCTTATAAGCAATTTCCAGGAGATAAAAGAAAAACTCTAAGTCAATCTCTGCAGCCTAGGGATTACTTAACAATGTTCTGGTAAAATTAGTAAATAATTTGATTAGAATTACCCTGAATATCAGCAACGTCCTGTTCTTTGTTGTAGCATACAATATAAGCACTTTAAGCAAAATCAATCGAAAAAGTATTTCCTAACAATATAACCACTTTAAGCAAAATCAATCTGAAAAGTATTTCCTACCATCTTTTCTCTCATATGATACACAATGTAGCGAAAAGCCTGAAATGACCTGAGGAGAGCTTGCTCTAGCTCTAAAACCTAACTACAGCTTCTCTGCTGGTATCTTGTTTAAAGTAGGCATACTCCTACTTTAGGAAATGTGGCCAAATTTCTAAGGAAATGGACAATGATGTTAATATGTGCTGAGCCTATCTCCGCAAGTAACTTATTGCATGATGTTAACTTTTCAGTGCTCCCTGGGATCTGCGAGAATACAGAAACAGCTCTACCCATAAAACACCTTGGTAATGCTTACTCACTATGTAACGGTACATTCATACATCCATCCATTTTCTGCTTGCTCATCCAATTTAATTATGAGCTATGTGGGCATTGCAAAAACCAATCCTGGATGGTATTATGGATACCATTCATGCAAACACCAATGCTCACTTATGCAATACAGAGCTGCCAATCAAAATAACCTCTATGTGTTTGGAATGTGGGAAAAAAACTGACCATCTGGAGAAAAACCCATGAAGACATAAAGGGAATGTGTAAATTCCACATTGATACAGTATTATAGCCTCGACTCTGGAGATAAAAGTTATCGGCAAAAAGGGGTAAAGACAATAAAGCTTCACTGTATTCAGTTTGTTACATTTTCTTTACGATTCTGACTTTAAAAATTGTACTTTATTTTGTGTAATCAAGTAAACTGGCCTGCAAAATATTCTGAAATTAAACCCCAATAAGCTACAGCTCAGAATAAAATCTGACTAGTTGATAATTGGGGAAGAGTCACTGTTTTATGACTTCAGGGACCCAAGTTCAGATGCTGGCATACTCATTATCTATGTGTAGTTTGTCTTGAAGGAGGGCAGAGCCTGCTTACTGATGCTTATCTTCTGCTAGACCTTGCCACAGCTGGTTAAACTCCTGATACTGTACATTTACATGCATCCTTCTTTTTCTAACTCCCTTAATTTATTTCAGGATTACGGGGTGCCACACATGTGCGCTTGGGAAGCAATCAATGAGCTTGACTAAGTGTGTGGTTATGCTCTACCAGGGTTGACAGTGTGCACAAATGCCTCTTTTCCTTCCTCTGCAGATTCCCTAACCCTAACCCTAACCCTCTACATAAGTCACTTCCGGTTCCGCCTCCAGAGACCTCCCATCTACTCCCAGTCCTGCAGCCCAGGAGACCCACCTCTTCCTCTCTACTCACTATACATTCACCACCTTTCTCTTGTTGAATCAGTTGTCTTAAGACTCTGCCCTTTGAGACTACTCACTTAGTGTTTTCCTTGCATTTAAAAGTTCCACAAATGTATACGGGGTGGATCCCCAAACCTTCTTCCTGTCTCTGTTGTGTTCCTTTACAAGGGTCAATAGCACATTCTACCATTTGGTACAAGGAGGGAACCAAACTTGATTGGGACACTATTTCAGTACAAAGCAAAATAAAATAAAAGTTTACATTACAAAATAATAACTTAAACTAAAAGTGGATATCCTGGATGAAGATCAGAGTTGGTGCCAGTAAAGTTACAAAGAGTATCATAGTAAGGCTTTGAGATAGTGTCAAGACGGATTATCTGAAGGCTTATACAACAGAAACAATAGTTCTAGAGTGTTTGTTTTTAAAGCTTTATAAGTTAATTTAAATGTGAAAGTCACATTTTAGTAGACAAAAAGAGAGTGCAGATTAGAGAGGAGGTGGAGCTGTGGAAAGTTCTATTGGTCATCCTGATAAAAGTGTGGGAATCCTGAAGCAGGTATCAGAATTCTCTTATTGAATCAGTCGTGTCCATCATTTAGCAATATGGAGTGGTACAATTAATACATGTCCCTCTAGGATCATAAAAGTCTACCTAATCCAATCTGAAAGCGTTAGCAATCTGCTGGGCAATGAGGACAGCGCAAGTGAAAAAATAGTTTGTTTTGCTTAAAAATACAAAAATTAACAAGCATATTTTGTTTCAATGAAAAAGAAGCAGCTGACCATAACTCTTCAACAAGTCCATATAACAGAATGTGACATAAAAGCTTATCAGCAAGAAATTGGTAATCTTTCCATCTGGGGTCCTAGCTGAATATCATGTCATTCAACATTTTGCCCCTTCCTTTCAAACACAAACTGCTAGAAACTCTGAAACAAACCAAAATGCAGAACATTCCATAGTTTCTAACCCAAAGGAAGCGATTTGCCCTCAACAATGCCCTGAATTTTCAGCAGAGTAGGGTAAGTTAAGCAGGGATCCATCTGTAAAAAGTCAGAAAGAAATAAGATGGAAGGCCTGGAGAAATTCCCAAAGACCCTTTTAAAATGTCGTTTATAGGATTTGTTAATGCTGTCTCAGAAAAATATGATGCTTTCAAAGAAAAATGCAGCCTCTAGTTTTTTAAAAGCCATCGCTGTATGATTAAAAATGCACCAAGACTGTATTTCAAAGATCTCTGAAGCCTTGCTTTAACATTTCTTAACAGCTTCAGACAAAGGAGTGCTGAAATGGATTGGACTATTAATTTGGTTTATAGGCCTGCTATTGGGGTGCAAAAATTTTTTGTTACCTTTTTTATTATTTGGAAACTGTGCCAAAGTTTAAATGGAAAGAGAAAAAGTCTAGAATGTGCAGGGAAGGCTGCACATCTTTCATCAATGGCTGCACCACGGTTTTAGTTTTGTTGTTAATAATCCATTTTTTAGCCAATTCACCTTTTTTTTGCTGTTATAATGGAAGGCAGGAATGGAGTGACTTTCTGACATGGATGGATGGATCCTTGCCTGGCCAAAAGGCCCATATAATAAACATCCCTACCTGGTGGCTAAGATAGATACCGACATGGAACAAATGGAAGAAGCTGCTTATCAGGGCTGGGTACTCCCCCAATGCACTAAGTGGCAGAGTCCTTTTGCAAGATCACTCATGTGCACATACACAGGACAACCTGGGAATTATAGTTCCGGAGGGCAGCACTGCTGGGTGCCATAGGTGCCACCAAAGAATGATGTCGAACATAGATGTCCTTTTTCTGAGGGGACTCCATTTGATACTGAAGTGCTTCCTTAGATCAGGCATAAAAGGAGTCAGGGAGGCCCATTTATACTCGGGTACAGACAGCTGTAGACAAGGTTGCACATAGAGGATATGCACCTCCTGTTTATAGTTCAGGCATTCAGTACATGGCACTGCACAATACTGCACTGTTGCAAAATCCCCTGGCATTTCTCTGAAAGCTTTTTCTTTGCCTTTATATATCCATCTCGCCGATTTTTCCATTTCTGCCTCCACAAGTTTTCATCTTTGTCCAGGGACAGGGCTGTTTCTCACCACGAATCTGTGAACATTTATCTATCATTGGATTGTGTAGGTGCAGGTAATGACACTTCACACAACTGTTTCTCCAATGAGTGCCTGTTTCTTGTCTTATGCATGCGCAGTTGATGCACTTAGAGACACACGCTTATAAAATTCTGGGTCCATGAAACATTACTGATTACAAAATTTATATCACATGCATCATAGCAGACCCTTGCATTGACACAACCCTATCAAGTATAAACAGACCTTAACTTAGGGAGTTGGAGTTGGGAAAGGAGGAGGACAACCCTCACGTGGGAGAAGTGGAAGAAGAAAAGAAAAGAGAAGAGAAGAGATTGCATTGTTTATTGTTAGAAGAAGATGCCTGTCTAAAGTATTTTCCTCTAAAATAAACAGTCATTTGAACCTGGGACTGTTGTGGTGTGGTTGCTTTGGAAGCTCTGAGATGCCCCCCTGTGGCCACACTGTACATGAAATTTCTTCCCAGTAAACATAATACCAAATAGGAATTGTACAGTACAAGTGTTTCTGTATTTTCTACCACCGAGCAGATCAGGTTAAGTGACTTGCTCAAGACCACAGAGTGAGAATGAATGTTGAGCATTGGGTATTACAGCCCTTTTCCTCAGTCACTAGGCCAGTCTGGCTATATGGTGAGTGCCTTTTTCAGAGAGCAACATTGAAAATGCAGGGAATTTTGAATGTTGGGTTAATGGGTAAATTGCAGAGAGAGACACAGAGCTACAAAGTGGAATTAGTTCACTTAGGCTTCAGGAGCCTGCTTCTCCAATTGCAGGTTTATGGCATGCTGGGACCTCTCCTTCAAGGCAGGACTACAATGGCTGACATTCCAAAGCGGGGTGCACTCATACCAGGCCAGTTTAAATTTGCTGTTTACAATAACTTGCATGTCTTTGGGACATGAATATAAACCATCCATCCATCCATCCATTTTCCAACCCGCTGAATCCGAACACAGGGTCACGGGGGTCTGCTGGAGCCAATCCCAGCCAACACAGGGCACAAGGCAGGAACCAATCCCGGACAGGGTGCCATCCCACCGCAGATATAAACCAGTGTACCAGAAGTAAAACATGGACATGGGGAGAATATGCAACTCTACACGGATGGTGGTCAGCCCAAGCAGTGAGCTTTGTTTATTCATTACAAGGATAAAATAATAAAGGAGTGTAGGAAAAAATGTAGCCATGGTCAGATACACTAGACGCAGTCTTACTCATTAATACATTGGATATAAAATATTAAAACTAAGAATGTCAAAGTAATGACTCACAAAGCAATTATAAAACAGAGGACAAAGAGTGACTAACTGAAAGTTCATCCTTACATTCAATATGCAGCACTGTACTGGAATTATTCCTGAATCCTGAAATTATTAGTAAAAGCTATCAAAAGAGATGAATATTATCAACCATGGAAAAGCTCTGAAAATGTGAAAAAGATTAAGAGTCTATTAAAATGAACATATGAATGTATGGATGGACTGATGCATTTTGAAGACAATTATTTTTGTTTCTGTTTTATTTCTTTTAGTTTTAGGGTTTGGGTAACAGAAAGTAGAGACATTGCAGCCTTCCTCAACACCTTCATTTACTTCCATTGCAAGTGTTATCCTTGGCACACAAAACTCCCTAGAAACAATTTTTGTATATTTTCATTTAGAATAGCTTAATAACGTATTTTCTTTCCTGGACCCTGTACTTTTTATTTTATTTATTTATTTATCATGTATGCATTAAACATTAGCAGGGTGGATATTTTATTTGGCAAGAAAAAAACAGACTCCTGCCAAAATCTTATTTCTGTTTGTTGGGAAGTAATCAATATGCTCTGTTGGCAAGAAGAGATGTTATTTATTTTATCTTTTCTTTCATTATCAAATATTATTTTTAATAGACTATGTGTATATCATCAACAATATACCACACAGCACTTACACCACTGGGAAAATCGAACCAGTAGAAATATTTTGGTTGCTTCAATGTACTTGTCAAGCAAGCTGATCACTACACCGTAGCCAGCTAAAGTTTTTAATAATAGTTCCTGCTGTGGCAGACGGCCAGGGCCCCTACCTGGCTGGGACACCTAGGGACTGGAAGGACTGGGGAGAGAACAAGCATAGAGCATTACCTCCCCCAGATTGCTACATGGCAGCTCCCCTTGGTTTCTGCGGCACTTTGGAATCCCACAGGGCAGGCTGGGAGTTGGAGTTTGTTGATTCAGCCCTGTAGGGTGTGTCGCCATGGGGTGCTGCAGGGAGCCAGATGGATGGAAGCTTGGATGAAGCTTGTAAAGAGGAAGAGGCAGTGGAAGACTGACCAAGAGGAAGAAGGGAGAAAATAGTTATTGTGTGCTGCTGTGCTTATTGTACTTGTGGCCGTGGTGGAAAACACTTGATTCAAAGAGTTTCCCACAATTAAAGTGTTTTTGTGTCTTTTAACTTGTGTCTGTGCCTGTTTGTGTTGAGTGTTTGTGGAGCTGGAATACCATCTGGTGACCACACTGCATTTTACATATGACATACTGTAACAATTCTGAAAGCAACTTAATTGGGTTTGAACAACCAGGGGCTGAAGTACAGGATATACTTAAAATATTGGATACAAGGCAGGAACCAATCATAAATAGCATAACATATAGTGTAATTTAACTTGGGCATAGTGGGACTGTGGAAGAGCAATTGGAGAAAGAATGTGCAAACTCCACACAAACAATGAATAGGAGCAGGATTTGAACTCTGGATAAAGGATCCACGAGAACAGCACTAAAACAGCACTAACCGCTGTGCTGGCCTTTATGTTACGCAGGGACACTACAATGTTTCAATGTTACCAGATGGCTATCAATGATTCTTCTTGCATCTAAGTTTATACTTTAAAAATAATTTAAAAAATTGTGTTTTCTTATAAATTGATCATTTTATAAAGCGTTTTGATTATATTAGCATAAGAAAAGTCTTGGTGATGGTGATGATGGCAGCACAGCTACTGCCTGCCTGTTGCTGGAGAGTTTGCTTTAATGAAGTTCTATTAATAGAGTAGAGCCCAATTCACTCAAATACTCTCCAGTCTTTACCGTCTTGAATTATTATCTACAATAATGATTTTTCAGATCCATAGAGTTCACTTAAATTAATATAGGGATGACTTAAATATTGATAAATTCACTCTCACAACAAGCTAAGCACATAAGTCATATGGCACTGGCGGTCCTTAAGTATGTGCCACATTACCGTATCTTTGCATAATCTTCTTATATAATACGCTACCGTGGCTGTCCATTTGTCTGTCCAGAATTTTAAATCACCTGTAGCTCGCAAACCATTTGACCTATTGACCTGAAATTTGGTACACATATACTACGTGACCTCTACTGTCAGCTTTCAGGGTGATGATTTTTATTATTCTTTATATTTTTATTTTATTGTAGAATCAACTCTCGTCAGAGGGTAGCAGGGTGGCAGTGTGGCGCATGCGTACGGGCGCCATTCTCATCCTTACCACCTTCACTGTCACTTCCCCTAACTCTTCATATCTTAAATCATTCTTCAGGCATTTTGAAGACTTAAGTGCCAGCTTAAGTGAAAAATTAAAGAAAACGTACTAAGTAACTGCAACACAAACACTGACTTAATCAGTTTTAATGTGATAAGATGCCGACAAAAGAAGAGAAGAAGCGGGCCGCTAGGGTGGATAAAAGAAGAGCTGCTCAGGAAGCAGCAAGCGCATCAACCTCTGAGCAAACTTATGCTAAACATACAGAGAAAGAGTATGAAAACTAGGAATGCTCAAGTCAAGTGTCCCATTACTGGTAACATATAATCCCTTATGAACTCACATGTTTAAAAGCCGTAACCTCAGTATGAAATAACCACACACATACTGTAAGTTGGCACAGTGACACAATGGTAAGCATTGCTGCTCCCTGAATTGAGCATCCCAGGTTTATTTGTTCTTGTACCAGGTTGTTCCTCCCATGCCTGAATGGATTTTCCTCTGAGCACTTGGGTTTTTCTCCCACATATTCATACATGTGCAAGTCCGGGTAACTGACAGCTCTGAATGGCCTCTGTGGGTGTGTCAGTGATTCAGTTCCCTACCATTCTGAATTACATGAAACATGTTTGTGAATGTTATGTTATATATTTATTACAGTATGTATCAAGCTAGGCTTACAAATAGAAATCCACTAAGCAACAAAATAGATTCATTACAATAAAAAAGAATGTTTGGTCCCTTATTGACCACTTGACCCAAATAGTAAACATAATATACTGGGAAGCTGAAGACATTTGCTCAAGCCATTTCTTGATATTATTTGCAGAGTAGAAGCCTCAGTGTGCAATGATTCCTAATTGCCCCCTGCACACTTCAGAGTGCTCATGGACTAACTCAGACATCTACACTTCTTAGGCATAGTAAATGAATCCCTTGCTTTGAGTCAATTTTGTACAGAATGGCAAAACAATTTTTGAAAGGGCAAATTTCCATGAAATGTCCCAGTAGCACTCGCCCCCTCTCCACCTCACACTCCAATTTATCCTGATCTTTTTTCATGTTTCAGAGAAAGGTTTTGGTTACCTAAGCAATCAATGACTATTGTAATCATAAAATATGAAGCTTTTCTGCACTAGTCATCGGTCATTCCTGCTCCATGTGCCAGATGTGAATGAGGAAAGTGGATTTGCCTTTCAGAAATCAGATAGCATGTCTCAAAAAGACACTGAGCAAAGAAATTGAAAGCAACAAAGTTCAAAAAGCCCAGTTTGCCCACTGGAATGTATTAAAAACACTTTCTTGATTCTCTTTTGTAGAGTAAGATCTGTCATGGACTACTGGCTACCAGTTTCCTTTATGTACCCTAAAAGTACAGAATGTAATTCTTGGCACAGAATCCTCTTTTTGCAGAACTCTGAAAAATGTACACATACAGTAATCACTCTTATGCACACTAGGTGACATTGGAGAGTGAGTCTGTATGAAATAAAAGGACAGTGTTGGAGCAATGTTTGATCTTATGGGTGTGTGTACAGATTATGGTGAAATTCTTACTTGCATGTCTAATTAACATGCAACATGTCAAATTTGTGAGAATACAGTGTCTATATATATAAAAATCAATGTATGTGTGTGTATGTATGTTCCAGCATCACATCATTGAGGCTATGTTCCAACATCACGGCTGGACCGATTTTCATGAAACGTAAACATGTGTACCAAGTTTCATGAAAATCGGACCAGCCGTGATGCTGTAATATAGCCTCTATGATGTAATGCTGGAACATACATAAACACACACACATACATTGACTTTTATATATATACAGTATATATACACATGGTACACATGTTTCTCATTGGTTGACTAAAAATACTGTAGGGTGAAATCAACCCTGACCCACCAACTTCTGAGTAGGGTGAGGGGTGATCTTACGGTCTTGTCTGCATGTTATCATCCAGTTGACAGAACGACCACCAGAGGGCGAACTGGAGGTGAGTGCCAGCATTCTTTATGTTTGAGCACCACCGCACCCCTGTTGCTTTTAAAATTAAATAGAGTTAGCCAGGTTGGCAACCCAAATATTTTTGGGGCTAATTCTGTCTTTGTGACTCGAGCCTCCATATATATATCCTATATATAAAGCAGATTGTAACAATTTTGTAGTCTTGTATGTACGTTATCATCCAGTTGATGCTCGGAACATTTCTGGTGTGCTCCGTAAAAGTAACCGACAGTTTTATCATGAAAAATCCGTACTATTATTTGTTTGTCATTTAATGTTTGTTTTTGTTAACTATATTTTCATCTTGCATTATTCTTATTGTAACAATGTTGTAGTGGTAGTAGAATTAAATCAACCAGTTAATAATATTAATTTATTTGACGTTTTTTTACATCGTCACAAATTCTGCATGTTAAAACGTATTACTAAACCACAAAAAAAATTAATCTGTCAAAAAAACCTTAAAAAAGGCTTCACTTTTCCCATTATTTTTATACTACTTTGAATGTATTGCGTGATTATATATTGATTATAATACATTATCTATTATATATTATATATAAGATAAGTAAGCAATTTTATTTTTATCTACTATAAACATCCTATATTTATTTTGTAGATTCAGCAGCTCTCTTTACGATTTTTGTTTATTTATTAAGAACTAAATGTCATTTATTTTGCAACATTGTAGCTAACGTGTTGGTGTTACCATTTTTTTGTAAAAAAGAAATAGGAATTTTTTTTTAATACGTTCATAATCAAAAAACTAATTTAATCAACTTATCAAAATCGAAGATAAAGTATACACCAAATATAGCTATGATATTTAACTTATAATGTTTATAGATAGATAGATAGATAGATAGATAGATAGATAGATAGATAGATAGATAGATAGATAGATAGATAGATAGATAGATAGATAGATAGATAGATACTTTATTAATCCCAAGGGGAAATTCACATACTCCAGCAGCAGCATACTGATAAGGAAACAATATTAAATTAAAGAGTGATAAAAAATGCAGGTAAAACAGACAATAACTTTGCATAAATATTTAACCTTTAATTGATTGTAAAAGAATTTCAATTAGAAGAGACTAATTGGAGATTCAGTCTTGTAAGTCTGTTATCGTCCACTTGACGCTCAGAACCTTTGGACAATCATTGAAAATTGCTGGAATCAATTTTGACACAGCCTGTCTCTCACATAGATAGCTTTATGTGGCATGTTCAATGATACAAAGTCCTAAGAACCTTTATATATTGGCTAAAGATGGAAAAACTAAAAACATTGTATATAACAATGCATTTCAGTAAACAATACAAGGACATTAGTGAGTCTTCATTGTTTGTGGTTGTGGTTTTTTTTTATTATATTTTTCCCTAACAATTAAAAAAAAACAAAAAAAACCCACTTTATTTTCCTCTCAGGTATTTCAGCTAGTTGTATCATAAAACCTGAAATGTTCTGTGGGATAAGTGCATTTTCTCAGGTCTAACAAGTAGTGAGGGACCAGTAATGGGACAAATGGGTTACTCTCAGTGGTCGCTCAATTCTATTATGTCACTCCCCCAACATAACAGATTTCAGTGACAGTGTCATTTATGCAGACAGTCCAAGCCTTTCTGATGGCAAATAAGGGGTTGGCTAACTATTAGGTAGTATACCAAATAAAGTGTCTGTTGTATATTAAAGAGGTACAACAGGGAATCGAAAAACCTAAGATGCTTGTTCAAATAAATTCCTTCACAGTTCAGCTTATTTCCACTTTGCTCAAGCATGTATATTAAGATTTCAAGATACCTAGAGTGATGGTACTAGGCAAATAAGAATTATATTAATGATTATAATAAATGAGGATGGCCTTATGGTGGTGTGGTTAGTGCTGCTGCCTCACAGATACAGTATCCTGGGATTTAAGCTGTTAGGAACAAACCAAGTCTGTACCAATATACTATAATTATGAATAATGTGAACAGGAGATTAAAAGAGTTAAAAAGAGGAAGAAATAAGCTCAGAGTAAAGGAGAGATAGAGGTCAAAACCAGTAAAGATAACAAGATCAGAAAATTGGGTAGGTTTTTGAGGCAAAGAAAGAGTCTAAGTCAAAAACCTGAACAGAATTCAGCAACCAAACTAACCCAGAATAAATCCATTACCAAAGTAATCTTGAGCACACACAGCAATTATTTATTTTGAAAACCACATAACTAGGATAACTAGAGGCTATGATGCCATCTTCATATATGCTGGCAAACATCACACATCACAAGAGGTGGGGGTCACAAGATCAAACACAATTGATCAAGCCAGAACAAAAATGGCTGCCCAAATTAATTATGACCTCACCAAAATGGCAGCAACATAATGACTCTGTTGCAAAACTAAAAATAAGCAAGCAAACAACACACAATCACAAACTTAAAATGACATACGAAATTGATACAAAATTGAAAATTAACAAAGAATCACATTCCAAATTTTTGTCTGAATGGAATTTCTTTCCAAGTATTCAGAATGTTCTCTCACCTCACAAAGACATGCCTGTAAAGCTGATTGCCAATGCCAAATTGGATATGGGTTGCTGTGCACTTGAGTATGACAATGGACTGGAGTCTCATTTGGAGCTGTTACTGCTTTATGTCCAGTGCTGAAATTGGCAGGTTTGAGAATGTTACAGTATGTGGTTTACATTAAAGATACCTTTGAATACTTAAAGATCACCATCATTTCCCTCAATATACAGTGTTCCAGTTAAAATATTAAGAATTGCTTTAACTAGTGAGTCAATGTTGTAGACATGTCTACCAAGTTATAATTTGGTCATTCTAACCTTGTGAAAGTTACAAATGTTACCCATATAACATATCTGGTGTGTAATGTTATTTGGATATAGATAGACCTTAATTTGAAGAGGAATTAATTTACCAAAATTACAGTAAATCATAAAATCTGACTGATCAAGGGTGAACCAAGAATCACTTGACAAGTTGTGATTAATGTTCACAGCAGCATCAATTCATACAGACCGATAATAGTCATTTAAACTTCAGAAAATGTTTTTAACTTTGAAAACCAGCTGGTGGCCAATGTAGGTCAAAAGATAAGCTTTGAAACTGAAATATCCTTTTTACAATTTTAAGGTTAGTAGCTCCAATAATTCCCCAAAAGCGCCTGACTGTACCCCACACATGCATCTATTTATTCCATCAATATATCCAGGGCTGCAGTGCAGTTCATTTTAGAAAAGTCCAAATTATATAGAAAAATGAGATAATCTGCAAGTTTTACTTTGAGGAAAACCACACATTCTACATCAAATGCATACTGTTCTAGCAAATGTATGATGAAAAAGATGAACAAATAGTGCATTAAAGAAAGACCTTGGGGGATTTCACATTATGGCTTTGGTGAAACTCTCTCTCACAAGATGCTGAATGTGACATGACTAGATGTTTTTCATTCTTTATTCCCAATATTCTTTTTCAAATGTCCCATTTCAGAATTTGTGGATCAGCTATTTAAAGTATTACACATCCCAACTGGCTTGTCAGTTGGCGAAAGATTTATTGTTTGCATCTGAAATCTTCTATTAAGATACAAAAATGGAGCATGCATTATCAAGTGCATATAGATTTGTAGGCATGCAGGCGTATTTTGAGTTTTTAAACTAAATTGTAGGATTTCTGACCCTAAGGCACCAGAAAGTGCAGCTGCTGTGCAAAACATCCTGCGTTGTTTCCGTTCTGTAGAAGGCAGGCGTCTCTTCACCTAATGACTACAGACCAGTGGCACTTACAGTATGTCTCACATTAAGTAGTCATTTTAAGAGGCTGGTCCTGGACTACAGTATAGGAGTCCTCTTGTAGACCACCTGTACCTACTGCAGTTTGCCTATTGGAGAAAGACTGGAAAGGAGGATGCAATTATTTATCTGTTCCACAAGGCTTATTCTGATCTTGACAAAGCTGGCAGCACTGTGAGGATTTCTCTCCTGTGCCAATCAAGCCATCCCTGTTAAGGGGTAAACTCAGAGATATGCAGGTAGATGACTCTATGGTGTCCTGGATAATGGACACTCTGTATGGCAGACCACAGTTTGTGAGACTCAAGGACTGTGTTTATGATACTGATGTGAACAACACTGGAGCACCACAAGGAACAGTCCTGTCTCCTTTTCTCTTAACTCTATACCCCTCAAACTTTAAATATAGCATCAGGTCATGTCATTTGGAGAAACTGACGGATGATTCTGCACTTAATGGGTGTTTGATAAGGGAGATAAGACAGAGTATTAGAGTCAGGTGGAGAACCTCGTTTTTTGGTCCAGAAATAATTGTCTGCAACTAAACATCAGCAAAACCAAGGAATTGGTTGTTGATTTTCACTGCACCAAAGGGTCACTATGCCTGGTCACTATTCAGGGAGTGGATGTAGAAGTGGTGCACTCCTACAAGTACTTGAGGTTCACATCAATGACTGACTGGACTGGTCTCATAACAAAGAGGAACTACATTAAAGAAACAGAGCAGAGTATGCTTCTTTTTCTTCGGAAACTGTGTTCCACTAATGTGGATAGTAACATCCTTCATGTCCTCTACAACTCTGTGATGTTCAGTGAGATTTTCTAGTCTGTGGTGTGCTGGGCTGATAACATCACTTCAAGAGAGGCCCACCGAATCAACAGGCTATTTAAAACAGCATCCTCAGTTATGGGTAGTAGTGAAGGAGAGAATTAAACAAAACTGAGTGCCATTATGACCAATGCTACACACCGTCTCTCTGACATTCTAACACCTATCAATCATTTAGCAGAAATGTGTCAGGAAATGTCACTGGGGCTCCTTTATGCCAACAGCAATATGTCTGTGTTATACCTCACTGTGACTGTAACTGCCAAGTCAGATGTTTTCTTTCTTTTTCTTTGTCCTCCTTTTTGGTCATTCTGGTATGTGTTCAGACCATAGTGTGTGTGTATATATGCTGTATTTATATTTTTTTTATTTGAACTGCATATGCAAAAAGCCAAAATTTTCCCTGGGAACAAATAAAGTTCTATCTATCTATCTATCTATCTATCTATCTATCTATCTATCTATCTATCTATCTATCTATCTATCTATCTATCTATCTATCTATCTATCTATCAAAAAAACTCAATTTAGGGTCACAGGGGACCAAAGCCAGCCAATCACAGAGGCAACTAATTTATTTATTCATTTAATAATAATTTAAAAAATAATTTAATGAGCATCAGGTGTGCAATAGAGAAAGATAATCATTTTTCTCACGACCACTGATCAGCCCTGCTGGAACATTATGATGATTACAATTTTTCTGTCTACATTCAAATATGAAGCGTGTGATAATGACAAATTATTCCCATCTATCCACTTAACTTTAACTGTAATCAGATTTCTAAGCAGAATTGATAAAACCAAATCAGGAGGATACTCTGCCTACTGTTATTTTGTTCAGCAGCATTCTTAAACCAATTCATGTTTTACATTATTCAAACACATCTATCACAAAGTGCAGCACCTTTTGTTCCCACCTTTTAAGCTCTTGTTATTTCCAGTAAGGATGTGCATTCCTGCCACTATCTGCTTTGTACTGTTGGTGAGAATTTCTTATCAGTGTGACTAGCAGCACAGGACCAAGAAGAGGAAATGTAGATTACTAAACAGTTACAGTCTCTTTAAAAATATGCTTGTTGTTCAGGCAGTAAAAATGAAAATCCTGTTGACAGGGAAAAATCCCATATTTTCATGCTTTTATGTGAATGCATCCCATTTATACCTAACATTAGAACTTAGTACTTCCATGGCAGGGTAAACCTTTTAAGCAGAAATGAAACAAAATGAACAAAAGCTAACAGCTAAAGAAGAAAGGTAGAGAAATTAGATGTCTGTAGAAATGTCCCACTGAACGTGATGCCATGGATCTGGACTAAGTATGACTTAAATGACATTATTTCTATAAAAAAATGTAAGCCTGAATAGCCCCAGCAGTCTTGCCTCTGTACCATCTGTTGAAATACTTTAACAGCTGTAGCCAAGAAACCAGCTTGTACAGTTTCTAGGACGTAAAGCATTTTACTTGTATATTATCAAAGTATTTACTTTCTGGCATCAGGGTCTTCCCAAGTCCATGGAACATTTTGGGTTGTATCCCCCAATCACTTCCATCACCTAAAAACTGAATATAAATTCAGTATTCAACCAAATGCTAATGTTTATTTGTGTTTATAGGTGAGCACACAGTGCATAATATTCACAATAACAACTTGCATTGGGATTAGAACACTTCAAATAAAGTGGTGGAAAATGCAAAAAAAAAAATACAACAGCATATAAATGCTTTTCATTTAGTAATAACAAAATATGGTAAAACTTTGTAATAATATTCTCAGCAATAACATGAATTAGAAAATAACACAATCATCATCTAACTGCATTCCTTCCCCACAAGCGATTGCAATAACTAGTTAATTCAAACTGGGACTGTCTTCGCTAATGTTGAATAAATTGTGCAACTCTGGATTTTGCTGACATGCACAAAGTACTCTCTAAATGTCCAGTGTTGTTGCCAGAATTAAGGTTTACCTGATTGATTCTCTAGAGCTACAAACAACACCAAGGGGACCATCACCTTTAACTCTGGTTAATATCAACCAGGCAATATAGGCTAAAACCTATCACTTTTCATGAAGTCTGACCCCTAGGGATTCTGGTATGGTTTCCAGATTTGTTATTTGTAACTTTTCAACATGCAGGCTGAATAAAAATTTACATATTGTGACTGCTTCTGCAGGGAGACGTGGCAGCACTTCAGAAATCCGCTCTTAAACAGTTTTTCAATGGGAAACAAACACACTCTTACAGCTCCTCTTTGCAGGATCAGCTGCAGGCTTGCTGCGTGAGGGCTTTGCACATTTGAAAGACTGAGCCGCAGCCATCCTGTGTTTACACTTTCCTGTCTCTCTTCCCCCAAACTCCCTCTGCTCCAGCCGTAGCTACCGAGCCGCTGTACTCCTTTGATGAAGACGGCTTTATGTTCTTTTGAGCAGGAGTCAGGGCCGATGCGTCAAGTTTGACAGCTGTTCCTTGTGAGGCCGGATCACCTCTGAAAGAGACTTATGTTTATATCTGCGAGAACAGCAATAAGGTTTTTACTCCTTGGAAAACTTGTTGTACTCTCCTGTGCAACACTGTGACCCAAGCTTGACAATATATGAATGTTTGTTTCATCCACCCATTCATCAAACTCAGGGTAAGAAATAGAAACCAGTATTGGTTAGAATACCTTTTTGTGGTATGTATTATGATCTATTTTTGGAATTTCTGTTATTTATGTTGCAGTGTATCTTGTAGTGCTTTTCACAGATTTTGGATTTTTATATCACTGGTCTGTTGACAATGCATTGTGTTCTGTTTTGGAATGTCCACTTCCATTTTGTTCCCATTTTTGCATGGCAGTGGCCATATTGTTTATTGATAGTGTGTATCATCATGACCTGTATATAGAAAAAGGCAGATCAAATATTTAAACATCCACATACTAGATTTTATTACAAAACAACAATTTCAATTAGAGTAGCAGCAATCATTAACATAAGGACCTTTTCCAGTTTTTTACTTTAGTTTTGGTATTTATGAATGGTTTCTCTGTCTTTCTTATTTTTGACTTTTGTTCAGTTTTAGAGTATGCACTACCTGATCCCTTCTGATGCTTTCACAACTGTGGTTGCACAAACACATTCCTTTTGTAGTATTAGAAATTTTAATACATGTGTAGCCCACCGCACTGGCACCGCTAGCTGAACCCGACACAGACACACGTGGGACACAAGTTCAATGCACACTCTTGATTTTATTTTCTTTTTACCTTGTGGGAGACGCCTTCCCCATTCCCCACAAGTATGACACAGTCCACGCACAAGCACGGCACAATACCACAAGTCTCTTTCTTCACTCTTTCCTTCTTCTCCTTCACTCCTCGGGTCAAGCTTCGTTGCTCCTCCTCCCAACTCTGGCTCTCTCAGTAGTGGCTGCTGGCTCCTTTTATAACGCACCCGGAAGTGCTTCAGGTGCTTGATTACTCGTTTCCGGCAGCACTTCCAGGTGTGGTGGAAGAACTGCCCATAAGGGCTCAGCAGCTCCTGCTGGAGCACCCCCTGGAGGTGCCTGCGGATCCCAACAGGGATGCACCAAACTCCAACTCCCATACAGCCCTGTGGGAGTCTGAGGCACTGCTGCAACCCACGGGGGTTGCCATCAAGCATCCTGGGGGAGGTAACGCTCTGGCCTTGCCTGCTCCCCCAGTCCTCCCAGCGTGGAGGCGTCCCAGCCGGGCTGCATGCTACAACATATTATTCTATGTGTTGTTATGTTTTGTTTGATATTTGAAATGTCATTTACAAAATTAAAATGTATCAACATATTAGTTTTCTTTATTTACAAAACACCACTTTGAAAGTCAGGTGATTGTGATCTTCATGTTGATAACGTAATGGAAGTGACGCTCAAAATATGGTGTCAATAATGCTATGTCTTTTTTCTCAGTAGATAAATTTCTCCTCAAATCTTCTTAGAGTTAGTTGCCTTATTGATCAAGCAGGCCCCTAAGTGGTAAGATTGTGTATTCTGATTTAGACTTCATTTTGCTTTTGTCTCTGTACTCCCAATACCTTGTTGCATGGTAGGTTGTGATGGCTCCGAGGCTAGGGATCTGCACTGGCAATTGTAAGTTTGCTGGTTCGAATCCTGTATATGCCAATAGGGACTCTGCTCTGTAAGGCCCTTGAGTAAGGCCCTTAACCTGCAATTGCTGAGCTCTTTGAGTAGTGAGAAAAGCGCTATATAAATGCAAAGAATTATTATTATCTCAAAAAAGAGATCACATGTCTCTTTTCATTATAATCTCCCAGTATTTTCAAACAGTCACAAGGATGCTTAGGCACTTCATTGTGTCTATATCATCCTTACTTGGGCAGTCTTCTTCAGTTAGAATAGAATCCCTTAGAACAGAAGGAGCTAAAAAGAGCTTCCAAGAAGACACTAGCTTAGTATTCCTTTTCTTGTTTGCTGTGGGACAAAGTGGACAGTGCTAGGCTTTCATGGCACACAAGGCCTGTTAAGAAATCAAATTTAACAGGCATCCAGCCACATTAACAGGGATACAGATATCCTGCTACACAAAAGCCCTTCTTGCTTTTCAGACTAACTGACTGAACTCCAGCTTGTACCAGGATCTGATAACAAAGGTGCAAATCAAAGGTGTCCTGACATCTCTTCAGAGGCCCCTCTGCAGACCTCATGAGCCAGGAGGCGCAAAATGGACTTAGCTAAGTACAAAGATCTGTAATTCAAGGGAGATGGCTCAACCTTTCTTTAAAACCACATGCACCCCATCTCTCAAGATAAGTGACAAAAGACAAGAGATGGCAAGAAGAAGAGAAGTTCAGGTATTCTTTCTGGGCACCTTCACCTGAATCCTGATCACTAAACAGAAAAGCTACGAGCTTCTTGCTTGGAGATCCAAATTCGACAAACTCTTATCTTTGCAGACCAGAAGTCAAGACCCAGTCTGTCAAGCCAAAGCTTTGTGCCAGTAGTCATATTGTTTTTTGTATCAGTAAGGTGCTGCTGGAGTATGTGAATTTCCCCTTGGGATTAATAAAGTATCTATCTATCTATCTAGTCTGACGAGGCTGAGAAGCCGTGACTTCAATAAGGGAACTTCAGCATCTAAACTCTAGGGCCAGAATGAGTAATGTGTTTTCCTTATGAAGTTGCAAAAGACAGCAGAAGACAAGCAGATGAAGCAGTAGCACAGCACTGACAAGGATCAAACAGCAAAGAGAAAGAGTGCATTTCAACACTTGAAGAATCTTCCATTTGATCCCAGAGCATCAACAAAGCAACAACTCCACATATCATCGGACATCATCCATAAAGACTTGACATTGCAAATATATCTATCAATTCCAAGTTAAAGTAGAACTCTAAATACCAGTAAACAGCCAGTCTATATGCCATATGTTTGTCTAGTCTGTCTGTATGCAGTCTTATATGTCAACATATATATGCAGTTATATTTCTAGAATCCTTGCATTTATCAATAAATTGTATTATTCTCTTTCTTAAAACGAGTGTGCTTTGGTGACATTGATATAAGTCTAAGGGCCAGAAACATGCTTCCTATAACAGAGAAAGGTATGGTAAATCAAGCAGAAGCCTTGACAAATTATTTGATTAATTACTGGTATTGCCAAAAGGCAAAGCCGATATTTAATTAACCAAGTTAACATTTCTTTTTCAAATTTGGCAATATTATGGTGTGCTCTTGGGTTGCCGTCTTATTCATTATTAATCAATCAAAAATCCTACATGGCCTATCTTGCACTTAGTATATGAGGGCTGAACACATTGCTCTGTAATTGATTCTTGAATTTCCTGACAGAGAGGCCCCAGACAGTTCAGACTGGCTGCAATACTTCCAACTCCGTCACGCTGAGTACTGGAGCTCCTCAGGGCTGCGTGCGCAGTCCTCTACACTTGACCCTGCTGACTCATGACTGCACAGCCACTCGCAGCTCTAATTACATCATTAAGTTTGCTAATACCATGACTGTGCTAGGTTTGCTAAGCAGGGATGATACTTCAGCATATACAGAGCAGGTGGAATAGCAGGCTATTTGGTGCAGAAACAACAATCCATCCCTTAAAACTGATAAGACTAAAGAATAAATTGTTAACTTCAGGATGCAAACCTAGCCCTGAACACATCCCAGTCTGCATCAATTGCTCCACTGTGGAACATATAAAGAGTGTCAAGTTCCTCAGTGTGCACATAACTGAAGACCTCACATAAACTAACAATATCACTTCCTTAACTTAAATGGCCAATCAGAGACTACTCTTTTTGAGGTGACTGAAGCGAACAAGCCTCCCATCTGCCACTCTGGCTGCATTTTATATATATTATCAAGGGTGTTCTGACCAGCTGCATTATAGCCTGATTCAGAAATTGCAGCATGTGCCAACACAAGACACTGCAGTAAAGAGTGAGTTCAGGGTGAATATTATCGGGGTGCCATTCCCTGGAAGACACAATCTCCAAATGCTGTGTCTGCAAGGCCTGCTACATTGTGTAGTACCCTTCTTACCCCTCTCATGGATTCATCATTCTTTTGCCATCTACAACAGCATCAGAGGCAGATCTGTCAGGTTATGTGATTGTTTTTTCCCCAAAGCTGTCAAGACTCCTCGACACAATGCACCCTGCCCTTAAGATCTTCCACCGTACCCTAACATCTTAGATCATGACCTCTCGCTCCATTTTATGCACAAGTCACTTTATTTATCATGTCAAAAGATGAGTCCCTGTACTCTCCTATGGAATCTGCATTAATTAGGTCTCTGTGTAATTGTGGCGGTTTAACTGTATCACAGTATTGCCTGTTTAAATAGCATGTATGGTGCATTGTTTGAGCACACTGTCTTGTCTTATTTGCAATATGTGTACACTGTGAGCTGTGAGCTTCATCATGTCATCTCCCTAGACTTGTATATAGTTCAGATGACAACAAAGCTTACTTTAACTTTGACTTTATTTAGACTATTGATCTTGTGCAGATTATACCAGTAGGGCACCTTCACACAATGGCCAAGTTTAGAGCTGCCAGTTAAAGAAATCTGCACATCTTCGAGAGGTCCGAGGAAAGCTAGAGCTCCCAGAGAAGATCTGACATACATATATTAGCAATATGTAAACTGTGTACAGGTACTACTTGGGTTATGATTTTAACCTTTAACCTTACAGCAGTGAAGCAATGCTGATTAACCACTGTCCCACAGTGCTGCCCATATACAGTATATAGCTATTATATTATCCTTTAACTAACTAGCTGTAAATTCTATACATTCTTTTGGTATTTCAGAAGCACAGTTCAGAGAAGTCACTTGCAATCTGTGTAGTCACTGCTATGACTGCAATGTTCCACAAAACTCCAAAACAGGCTTTACCTCCAAACTAGGATTCAAGGCTCCAAAGAGGCCCAGAAACATAAGGTACATCTCAAAAGCACAAAGTATATGGAAGAACATTTCAGACAAATATAAAAAAAATGCAACCTAGGAAAATGTCACTTACTCCTGTCAAAGTTGTGTGAAGACTGGCTCGGACACAGACAGGCAGACACGTACATGTCACCCAACACACATTTATTTAATTGACTATTTACAATGTTCTTGTGCCCACATACCCCAAAGTCCTGGCCACAACACAATGCCTTCTTCAGGCTGCCTCCTTGTCTTCCTCCTGACATCATCCTACTTCCTCCCGATTCTTGTCCATGACTGGAGGGAGGCAGCCCCTTTTATACACACCCGGATGTGCTCCAGGTGCTCCCCGGCAATCTTCCACCGGCACTCCCCAGTGTGGCGAAAGTGTCGGCTGTGTACCCGGAAGCAATCAGGGTGTCCCTTCTTCTCTTCCCCCCAGCACCTCCGGGTGTGGCGGAAGTGCTGGGGTCCAGGGTCCCCAAGGCATCAGGGCACCCCCTGGCGGTGGCCCCCAATACAACCAGGACACCCCCTCACGTTCTGGAGGAGGAATGGGCCCTCCTCCTGTCCTCCTGGGCGTCCCGGCCAGGCGTGAGCCCCATCCGGGTGCCACAGTTGACAAAACTGTTGCCTGATTGGTGAATTGTCAGAAAGATGAACATGAATCTTTGGCCATCGAGGGCATCTGTTATAGAATATCCTTCAGATGCTGACTCTAGGTTATAATTTCAGAGCTTCTTAAAATAAAGTAGCCACTTTGTGCAGTAATTCTGATCAACTTCTTATTTATTCATTATTTCAAACATTGATTTATTAATTCCCAAAATATTCTCTAATAAAAAAAAGCCTGGTCCCCAAACTCTTGAAACAGGCATACTTTCCACAACTCATGAGATTCAAATAAGGTTACAAAATCCAAGAAAGGTGAGCAAAATAACAAAGTAGAGATAATGCCTCAGCACAGAAGTGAGGCAAAGAGAAGGACTACATAGGGCACTTGTGGATCCGTCTGAAGGCCCTCATTGGACAGCGGTGTGGAAGCGGGGCAAAGCAAAACTACAAGTCATACAGAAATGTGATCAAGGAACAAACAGGGGAGCGAGGGAAAATGACAACATTCACTTACAATGAAAATCAATATAGAAACAACTAAATAATCGTAACAACCTATCTCATTTTTTAAATATTTACAAATAAAATAAATGTACCCAAGCACTACTGCAGTTCCTTTTGCTTTCTTATGGCATTTGAAGATGACTGAGCATCAGACCTGGTGAACATTCTAGGTCCCTGTCAAACATTCTCTTTCTCCGTGCCTTTAATGGTGAAGACACAAGCTAGTGGGGTTAAGTCTACTGATTCCAACTCTCTAGTGCATTTATAATTTTACCGACAGACAAAAAGAGCTCACATTTGATATGATTTCCTTTAGAAAGACAGCTATCTGCACTAAAGAAATGCAATCCACTTTGATCAATTGTCGCTTTATATCAGTTTAAATTAACAACATGCAGCCAGAAAGTATTTGTAAAGAAATGAAAAGTTTGGTTGAGAAATCCTTATGCAACATCTGTGATATGTAAATATTTAAATGAAAGTTAACAATACAAAGAAAGCAGAAAGATAACATTTTTAAACACAAGATGGCAGTTTGAAGAAAACAACTCTTGTTTTTAAATAGCTTGCACATAAAAAACACACAGAATCCTTGCACTTTGTAAACAATTATGTTACGTCACGTTCTGCACACCCAGTCATTCACCAAGCACTGCTCTGTTTATAATGAGAAGTGACATCACCAAGGGAAGAAAAAGGTCAGTTGGGTGGCAGCACTGGCCAGTGACAATCATACTGTCAGCGTCCTCCATTCTTAGTGACGCTTCTAAAACTTAATGTAAATTTCACAAAACATAGATTGGTCATTAATTTATTCATCACTCACATTAGTATTCTTTTGGCAAGACTGACTTGAGACACCTGGAGAATTTCAATTCAAGTGATCTACATTTTAGATTAATGGATTTTGGGAAAGTTTCAAATTACCAGTTAGTGCTCTTTTATATCTCAAGTCTGATTTCGGTTTTGAGCGTTCTTAAGCACTCACTTTAGAATATGCTTGGAAAATCCAAGCCTGCACAGGGTGCAGAGTGGGCCTACCTGTCAGAAAGTGCTAGAACAGAAATAGGAGTAAGTGGTGCACAACAATTGGCCATTGGGGATAATAGGAAAATTTTTGTGGGTCGCTATTACTGTTGGCCATGCTGTCTGTCTGACAGAACAAGCAAGCAAATAATTGTGGGAGTGAGAGAGAGAAAGAAAGAGAGAGAGAGAGAGAGAGAGAGAGAATGTGAGTGGCCCGCTACATCCTCCTGTCCAATCACATGATCCTACTAATTCCAGTTCTACACTCTCCTCCCTCTGTCCTAAAACTAACTCAAGGAGTATGTAGCACAAATCGTGGACTAGGTTTTGGTACTGTCATGTGTTACCAACTGGCAGCAGGTGATTCAAAATGCAGTGGCATGTCTAGTGTTTAATCAGCCAAGGCAGGCACGTGTGTTTTCTCTTTTAAAATCACTATATTGGATCCCTGTAGTGGCATGAATTAAGTCCAAATCCTTAATGCTTGTCTACAGAGTAGACAACAGGTCAGCACTTAAATATATAGAGACACTAGTGAGATCCTGTGCTACTTCTTGCTCACTCAAGTCTGCTTCTAAAGGGCGCCCGGTGATGTCCTGGTTGGTGGAATGAGTTGGCTAACTCCACTCAAATGACTGACTCCCTCCATGTGTTTAAGAAGCATTTAAAGACTCTCTTATTTCTGCCAAATTGATAATGGCTTTTATAGGTTTTTGATAAGTTCTTGAAAAACTTTGTCTTCCCTACTTTAAATAACTTCTGTCTGCCTTGCCTGTAAAATCTCAGAAGAGACATTAAATGTTATAAATAAAACCGATCTCTAGTAAGTGGAGGAGGGGGCATGTCTGGTGTGACCAGCCTTAATCCTGCCGCATATGGTGTGGGCCTTTTATATGGGCTGTACTGTACATATAAAGTAGATCTATTTGCTAGAATTTCTGATAAAATCTTAATGAACTGTAACAGCATTAAGTAAAATTAGCTATACAAAAGGACACTGAAGTTTTGGTTACTTAGATGGATGTGGATTTTGTGTGTGTAAACTCATGGTGGATTTCTTTCATTACGGTTTGCCACAGACATTCAAGATAGTTGTATTGAAGTTTAAAACATAATTTTTATCCAATAACATATTTTAAAGCTTTTATGAGATATTTAAAAACTGCCTTTCTTAAATAACATCAACATTGTGGTATTGTGCTGATCATAAATAAACCTAGACACAGATATTTGCTACCTTTTTGGCTAAGTATAACCATTTTCCTAATAAGGACCCTGATAAAGATGTTTGGTCTCAGTGAGAGTCAGGGGGGCAGTGCTGCATCTATACAGCCCCTGACAGTCAGTATACTGTATTACTTTAATTACAAATTGATGGGGAATGTTAATTGCGGAGTGGTGGCTCTGAGGCTAGGGATCTGCACTGGCAATCGGAAGGTTGCCGGTTCGAATCCCGTAAATGCCAAAAGGGACTCTGCTCTGTTGGGCCCTTAAGCAAGGCCCTTAACCTGCAATTGCTAAGCGCTTTGAGTAGTGAGAAAAGCGCTATATAAATGCAAAAAATTATTATTATTATTATTGTACAGGAACCTGCGGGCCAAAAATTTGCTCTCCAGTTGGCTGTGGAGGTCCAGTCTGTTTAAAATTCCAGGGCCAGGTTTTGATCCCAAACTATCAGTGGTCTCCATAAATTTGTGACATTCATATACAGACTGTTTTATATCATGCTGAGTTGAAATTTTAGTAGGAAGATAGATAGATAGATAGATAGATAGATAGATAGATAGATAGATAGATAGATAGATAGATAGATAGATAGATAGATAGATACTTTATTAATCCCAATGGGAAATTCACATTCTTCAGCAGCAGCATACTGATACAATAAATAATATTAAATTAAAGAATGATAATAATACAGGTGAAAAAAAAAAAAAAAAAAAACAGAAAAAAACAAAAAAAAAAAAACAGACAATAACTATGTATAATGTTAAATATTAACGTTTACCCCCCCTGGTGGAATTAAAGAGTCGAATAGTTTGGGGGAGGAACGATCTCCTCAGTCTGTCTGTGGAGCAGGACAGTGACAGCAGTCTGTCGCTGAAGCTGCTCTTCTGTCTGGAGATGACATTATTTAGTGGATGCAGTGGATTCTCCATAATTGATAGGAGCCTGCTGAGCGCCCTTCGCTCTGCCACAGATGTTAAACTGTCCAGCTCCATGCCAACAATAGAGCCTGCCTTCCTCACCAGTTTGTCAAGGCGTGAGGCGTCTTTCCTCTTAATGCTGCCTCCCCAGCACACCACTGCGTAGAAGAGGGCGCTCGCCACAACTGTTTGATAGAACATCTGCAGCATCTTATTGCAGATGTTGAAGGAAGCCAGCCTTCTAAGGAAGTATAACCGGCTTTGTCCTTTCTTGCAAATCCTCAGGGATGGTTTGTATGTAAAACTGTAACACACACACATCCACCGGCTTGCCTCTCATCCACAACTAAACAGCTTCACCGAGATTCACACTGAAATGAGATGTAAAGCTGTTTGATATTCTCATACACCTACGCTGGTTCTTCCGCTGCAGAATTTCTGCAGTCCCAGTCACTTGATTCCATTCAAACAGCATTCTGCCTCCCACTGAGCACCCCTGCACATGTTGGGAATTTCCTGGCTTCCTTTGCTTTAAATAACTTTGATGACATTTCAAGTGGGTAGAGGTTAGTTTAGAGGGCTTAAACAACACCTGAAATTCTTGTTTTCTTTCATATGTAAAATTATTTGGTGCTTCAATTATGCTTGGTTCTTTTAAGTAACATCCTTCCACTTCTTATATCTGCTTATTCCAGTACTGGATCACATGCAATAAGAAGCTGTCTTGGCAGCATCAAGTGCAAGACAGGAACCAACCCTGAATGGGACATAAGTTTTAATGTTTTAGGTTTTGCTTTGTATTTATATTAATTACATTACATTCATTATGCCCATAAAAAGTGAGTTATATCTCCTCCAAGGAGGCTAATGGAGAGGTTGCATCATGGATTTGTCAAGGTCATGAAAGAGCCCATTTAGAGGGTTCCAAGGCACAGTTGTGACTGCTGAGTAAGCCACTGGTCCTCTGAAATTGTGTATAATGCTTAGAGGAATTAATTTATTCATCCATCAGTTTTAGGTAATGGGGGCTAGAGCCAATGCTGACAGCACTGGATTCAAGATAACAATCAGCACTGTACAGGATGTAAGCCTATCGTAGTATGAACCCAGGTCAGCTTTAATTTACCAATTAACCTAACATGTCTGTCTTTGGGATGTGGGTGTAGTAAACGAGGGAAAATCATGCAGACACAGGATTAACATGCAAACTCCAGAGAGTTGTGCTGAGACTCTGGAGCTGTGAAGCAGCAGCTCTAACCGCTGTGCCACCATAATTCTTCTGATATCTGTGCATATCTGTAATGGTACCTTCTGTGAAATTATTCTGTTTCATGTAGACTTGCTTTTGTGTGGAACAGTGCAGTTCAGAATTATGTACGAATCTGTAGATCTCGTGTCAAAGCACACTGCTTACTAAGGGAATCTTCTTCACCTCACAGAATGTTTTGATCTAATATGCAGGGTTGGCCATGAGGGCTTTTTTGCTCTGAATTTATGGTCTCCTAAGTTCTGCAATGTTCTATTTTCCACAAGTAAATATAAATATGTGCATGGAAAATCATTTAAGAACTAAAAGAAATACTCAGCATTAAATTTATATTTAGCTTCTAAGTCCTGTCACAAATCAGTTACACATTTATCTATAAGTGGCTGTTGCCGACCTTTCTTATTTAAGGGCGGTGGAGACCAAAATTTACCTTGTTAGCACTGGGAGGAAGATGGAAACCAAACTTGGAGAGGACAATTTCTGTCAAAGGGCACACAACCAAACCAAATTAACTTACACAGAGTCAATTTAGGGAAGACAAGTGCACTGCCTGGAGAATAAAGCACCGGCACATGGGGCAAACATGCAGTCTGAACATAGCCAGTGAGCAGGCTGGGTTTGGATCTTTCGACTCTGGAATTGTGAGGCAGGAGCACAAACCACTATAACAACATTCAAAATATTTTTTTCTAAAGCTTGTTTTTACAGTGCAATGGCAAGGATTCGGAATTCCAAATCACTGCGTGGTGTGTACATGTTCTCAACAAAGCTGGGTAGATTCCCTACTGGTGCTTCTGCTCAGATCCCAAAGACCCGTATATTAAAGTCCATTGACACCTTACAGCATTTTCAGTCTTTGCTGATTTGGTTTGTTATTCATTTACCATCAGTACTTCAGAGACTTGTCAAACATATTTTAGATTGTTTTTTTTAGTGTGTGCTTGTATGTGTGGGTACTATATACCAATCAGCCACAGCATGAAAGCCACCTGCCTAATATTGTGTAAGTCCTTTTGTGCTGACAAAAAAGCTCTGACTTGTTGAAGCATGGACTTCACAAGTCCTCAGAAAGTGTTTCTGCTGTAACAGGCATCAAGATGTTAGCAGCAGATATTTTAAGTTGAGAAAATTATTAGGTGGAGCCTCCATGGGTCAGACTTGTTTTTCCAGCACATCCTACAGATGGTCGACTGGACTGAGAATCTTGGGACTTTGGAGGCCAAGACAACATCTTGAACTCACTGTAACATATAGTTATATATATATATATACAGTATATATATATATATATATATATATATATATATATATATAGAGAGAGAGAGAGAGAGAGAGAGAGAGAGAGAGAGAGAGAGAGAGAGAGAGTGTACTGCGGTGGGTTGGCGCCCTGCCAAGGATTGGTTCCTGCCTTGTGCCCTGCCCGGGGTTTGTTGGCTGGGATTGGCTCCAGCAGACCCCCGTGACCCTGTGTTAGGATTCAGTGGGTTGGAAAATGGATGGATGGATATATAGGGTAAATGGCGACCTCTAATGGCTGAACATCAGAAACTTGTTGAACTTTCTCTTACTTACTTTCTGTGAAAGTTCAAGCTTTGTTATTTTTTCCTTTCCCTTGTTTACTTGCTGCACGTTGTGAGATCAGTTCGTCCTTTTCCCATGTCACCTGAACCATTAATGTTATGCATCCTTGAGGAAAAGTAGGTTTATTCTAGATAACAGGGTTTAAAGAGGTTCAAATGTTTGTTAAACTTAGATACCTAGAGTAGTTAAAATGTGCACTTTTTTGTAGTATTGTGACACAGCGTATGTATTTACTTTGTTTACAGACCACAGCAACAGGACTTAAAGTCCTTTCTGAGTTCAGCCTGTGGTTGGAGTGATTTCTTACTTCTGTACCACCTGGAAGGGGTAGTTTACAACAGCAAAGTTGTGCAACTGTGGAATTAATAGAGGCACCTCCCATGGCCAGACATCTGATAATGCCTACTGCCTTGCGGACTTTATCTTACCTGCATTTCCTGCATTAGCCTACTGTACCAAGACCAGCCCTCATTTACTATATATACTACTAGCTGTCCCTGCGGCTCCACCCGCATAGTGGTGAAACAGGGCACACTTTAAAAATCAATAAACATAAAGGTATCACTAGCTAAGCGGAGGCAAGTTACGCTAAAAAAACACAAAAGCAGACCGACTCCCCACTCCTGACGTTATGCCCCGCAGCCGCTGTCTCGGATTAGCACGACTATATCGCTCCTGCAATCGAACTATGATTCTTAGCGTGATAAAAGAAGTTGCAAAATCAACCCGAATGTTCAAGCAGATTCTAGAAAAAAACAGATCCAAATCTGTTAAATAGTTCTCTCGTGAAAAGCGGACAGACATACAGACAGACAGACATTTGATTTTATATATAGAGATATACTGTATATACACAAGCATCTGGCATGTCTAACAGGCTCTGCTTAAGTAAGTGGGACTGGGAGGGATGGTGATGCACAGGTAGTAACATGTACCTCAGTTTCACCCTTAGAATTGTGGAGAAATCAAATGAGCAGCAGGGTCATCACTTCATGCCCAACTCAGAGAGTCCCACCTCTTCCAGTCGATCCAATATACAGTATAAGAAGAACCAAAACTGGAAGTTATTGTTCATTTTGAAACCACATAACTCAGATAGGTGACCTTCCTGAGAGAAGCATTAATCTTCTACAAATTGAATCTATCAATAGATGGCCTAACAATCTGTCTTTACAAAATTATTCTTTTTTTGAGGCAGCCACTATTAAAAGGGGTGTTCCCAAAGAAACTGAATCCTTCATCTTTTGTCTTATCTTATTTGCATTTTCTTACAACACACACACTCACACACACACTGTTTTTCAGGTGTTGCTGTGTGTGTTGGGAGACTACTTGTATATTACATTGTTTGCTAGATGTTTTATGCTAGAAGTAATAGAAAACGTATCTCTTGAGTTAATAATGAAGTCCCCACCTCAGTAGGTTTATATTATATTTGTACTGAGGCTGAAGTCTTCATTTTTGTGATTATTATGTTATTACTTGATACAGCGGTTCTCAAACGTTGGGATTTGCCCCCTTTTTGTTAGGGATGTTAAAAAAAAAGAAAAAAAGAATCGAAAATATGAAAAATACATCTATTGAAACCAAAACAAATTAACTTAAACTACAGTACATTCTGATACTAGAAAAATAAATACAGAGTTAGATAAATGTGGATAAAAGTTAAGTAGGTATAATAAAATATGCATCTATGATATATCATTAATTAAAAAAGAACAAATTGGTATTAGAAAGGCTCCTTTCAAAAAAACGTTAGGAGGTCGCGATTAAAACTGTTATGAAAACTCGGGTCGCAATTACTTAAAGGTTGAGAAACACTGACTTAATACATCTGTTGGTAGTTTTCTATACTATTTGACACAGTAATTCCTTTATTTAATAGCATTTGATGTTAAAGAAAGGAATCAATCTAGGGCTTGAGCAAATAGCCTTAGCTCAAAATTACTTATTTTAGTTCTTTTCCTTTTGGTCCTCAGGGAGGTTTCTTTTTATTATGTTTTATTCTGGAGAGTTCTATTAGGACCAGTGGGCATACATGGCTAATTTGGTGACTCTAAATTTGCCCAGTATGGCTGTATACAGTAATTTGAAAATGTCCTGCGAAAAACATGCATACCCACTCAGGGCTGATTCTGGGCTAGCTCTCTGTACTGCACTTTTGATGGAGGAAGTAGGTCCAGTAAATGGACAGGTAAACAAACTTCTAGCAGTGAATGATATAAATCAATTTACAAAATATTCATCAAATGTTTTTTGATATTATATATTTCACAGTGATAACAGGAACAAATCATATGTCGTTTCTGAACTAGGTAAAGTTAATAGAGAGTAATGGGGATCTGCTTGATCTACTGTCACACTGAACACTGTCTCAAATCACTTTACGGAGTTCTTTATATTACATACTAGCTCTGTTACCCAGCTTTGCCCAAGAAATTTCGTAAGGCAATGAACATCAGCTATAGTCCTGCGAGTTAATCCCATTTGTCAGAAGTATTATACAGTATAACTAAATGCTTTTCTGTATACAGTACATTTTTTTACCAAGGGCTAAAATTATTGGCAGGCAGTGTGTTGCACTGGTTAAGGCTTGGCACTTCCAACCCTGAGGTTGTGGGTTCATTTCCTGCTTCTGGCACTGTGTGACCCTGACCAGATCACTTCATCTGCCTGTGCTCCAGCTGGAAAAACAAAACAAATGCAACCAATTGTATTTCAAATGTTGTACATCACCTTGGACAAAGGCATCCATCAAATAATAATTTTATTATTAGGTCACTGGAGCTGCTTACTCTTGAATATGCTATTTACAGTTGTAAAACACCAGTTCCTGCATTTCAAAGTGACTTGACTTTTGTTGATGGTCATTGCAAAACAGAATTTCACCGGAAAGTGTATTCTTTTGAATTGATACATCTAGTGTGACAAAGGTGAGTGTCCTCTGGGCATTTTTCTCAGGGACAATGTCAGAGTCAAAAATGTATCAAAAAACAAAAATAGACGTGATGGTGACACAAACAAAAGGTCCAAGTTAAAAAAGATGAATGAAAATCTTGCTTCTCCTAACAGCCTGCTTAATCTGGTGGTCTTGGTCCAGATACTGCTGTTGGTTTCTCTTCTGGTTCTGTCAGCCCCATTCGAGTATGCAGAAATGTCTTCTTCTGTTTCCTTCTTCTACAGGATCAGATGTGGTTCCTGGGTAAGATAGTGTAGGGTGCTTAGGGTGTCTCACAGATCTGAATGTTCATGGCCGCAGATAAGGGCCTCTTTCCATGTTCTGCCTTCCTCCTCCCACTGCTGCTGCTGTCTGTTAACCAGAGCGAAGCCCAAAAAGAAGGAAGTATGGCTGTCAAAGACCTTACTGTTCTTCACACTTTCTCACTGTACAGATCATGTGAAGCGTATTTCTACACTTTGCATTTTTTTGGTTCAGAAAGATTTGTCACAGTAAGCCAGATGCCCTAGACACCATGTTCTAGTATTTACAAATACAGTTTGTGTCTGTCAAAGGTGTAATGGTGCCTTGCGTGAACTCAGATAGAGTACCAAATGACTGCCCTTGTATAGGACTTTACTTGGCCCGTGCCATCCTGGCCATATTTTGCTGGCTAGTGTGACAAAAAGTGAGTATACTCTGGGCATTGTTCTCAGGGACAATGTCAAAGAGTCAAAAATGTATCAAAAACAAAAAAAAGACAAGATGGTGACACAAACAAAAGGTCCAAGTTAAAAAAGATCAATGAAAATCTTGCTTCTCCTCACAGCCTGCATAATCTGGTGGTCTTAGTCCAGATGCTGCTGTTGGTTTCTATTCTGGTTCTGTCAGCCCCATTGGAGTATGCTGAGATGTCTTCTTCTGTTTTCTTCCTCTCCAAGACCAGATGTGGTTCCAGGGTTAGATAGTGTAGGGTGCTTAGGGTGTCTCACAGATCTGTATGTTCATGGCCGCAGATAAGGGCCTCTTTCCCTGTTCTGTCCTCCTCCTGCCACTGCTCATGCTGTCTGCTAACCAGAACGGAGCCCAAAAAGAAGGAAGTATGGCTGTCAAAGACCTTACTGTTTCTCACGCTTTTTCACTGTACAGATCATGTGAAGTGTATTTCTACACTGCAAATTTTTTGTTGTTTAGAAACATTTGTCACAGTAAGCCAGATGCCCTAGACACCAGTTTGTGACTGTCAAAGGTGTAATGGTGCCTTGCATGAACTCAGCTAGAGTACCAAATGACTGGCCTTGTATAGGACTTTACTTGGCCTGTGCCATCCTGTTTAAAACAAATTTTTAAAACAAATGCAAAGTGTTTGTGTTAGCATAGACTTCTCATTATACAAAGCAAGTGGAAATCACACCTTCAGTGTAGCATATCTGATTAGCCAATAGCTAAATGGTATTGTTTCTTTCAGATGTAATAAACGACTTGTCAATTTATGATTCAAGCCTGAATGAGCATTAGGAAGACACACAACTTAAATAAACTTTAATTTTCTTGTCAATTACAGCAATACTTCCAGGTCTGCAGAAATTCAAAAAAGGGGAAGTTTGATTTATGAAAGAAAAGTGTTTTGATTTGCTGAGGTCTTGGCTTTTCAATGAATGAATCAATGATTTCACCCTGTTTACACACTTGTAATTTAATTTCTCTCCTCTTTTCTCCTTGAAATGAGAACCAGTGGGCTTTCATCATACAGTATGAATCTCTAGACAGCTTTATTCACAGCTCATAAGAGCTGTGTGCCATAAGAGTCGCAATAATGCCCTACATTGATGCACTATTTACAGTACATCTCAAACAGACAGGCTTGCAGCTATGAGATAAAAACAAGCGACTACTCACATTAGCACACCAGATATCATGGCAGAGCCCAGACGTGATTTTCATGCTTGTGGTTCTTCAGAAAGGGGGAAGCATGGTGGTTTCAATTTCAGCTTGTGTAGAGTCTATGTGGGTTTTATTTGTGGACCTTGGGTTTCTTCTTGCTCAGCTTAAAATGTACATGTAAAGCTAATACCCAACTCTAATAGACCATGTGAGAGTGTGCCCTACGATAGGCTGGCACTTTCTTTCGGGTTTCTGCCTTGTGCCCAATACTAACAAGATAGGCTCTGATCCACACAACCTTCAATTGGATTGAGAAAATTTTAAAGGTGATGGACGGATTTCTTCCTCAATAAAAAATAACAGTGGCCAAAGCTTTACAACCCATTAATTCTTCAGGCTAGATAAGTAAAAGGAGTCCTCTGAGGCTTCTCAAACGCTCATGGGTAGTCAATCCCATGAGCCAGTGCTGCACAACTGTCTGCTTTTCGTGTGGTTTTACCCAGGGATATAACAGAAGTGCAGGGTCTGTGGCCTACTAGATAAGGCATTGTAGTACTAAGGTGCTGTACCATGTTAGCCATTATGGATGGAATGAGAAGTCAAGCAAAATGACGTCTTTTATTGGCAAACTAAAAAGATTACAATATGCAAGCTTTTGAGGCAACTCAGGCCCTTTTTCCGGCAAGATGTAAGGCACTGAAATGTTAATAAAGGGGCTTCTGTTTCAGTTTTACCCATTAACTGACTATTAGTGTAGGGAGTTGAAAAAAATTATAATTTCACTATTGTGTTCATAAGAATGACTTATGCATGCTTTGAAATCACTTCAGTTTTTTTTGTGCAGTTCCTCCTCACTCACTAGTATGAGAAAACCACATATATCATTCGACTTGCTTTCATGTCTAGTTATGTAAGATATCAAACTTTTTAGGGTTCTCTCCTAGTTTTGGCCCTCTAGACCTGAAAACCTCTCATTTCTATGCTTTTTTGGATCATATTTTGTGCAAGAAGTTACACCCTTATGATAAAGAGGAAAACAATATGTGTTATTTAGGAAAAACGATCAGAAGAACTTGAAGTTGCGCATGCCATGTCATCCGATGCCATAAATGGATAAGGGGGTTCAAAGTAAGTTTCACAAAACTTCAAAAAATGTGGAACAGTAATGAGTAATGAGTAATGAGGAGTATCATTTTATGCTATTTCGAGGTTGCTGATAATGAATACGACTAAATGTTTGATACTTGATTATTTACCAATGGTCGTAGCCCTATAAGGACCACTCCCAGAAGGTTAAAATGACAAATTGTAAACATAAGCATGTGTTGTATTGACTATTTCCAGGTAAGTAATTACAAATATAATGTTTATTAAAGTTCCAACCAACTATGTCCTTCTATCAGAGGGTGAAAAATTACTACATTTCTGGCAAATTACAGCTTATGTAAAGTTGAGAATTTTTGGACTTTAAACACTTAAATTGAAGCACAAATTTCAGATATCCGAGACAACCATTCTTGTTTATTATGTACTTCTACCTCACAAAGTAAATTGTTTCATTTCTTATTAACACCCCAGATTTGGAGGCTTACGTTAATTCAGACTTTTTAATAATATTGTATTCTATTTTTTTCTATTATTCCAGTAAATACAATTTATTTAATTTGAAATAAGTGAAAATAATTCCATTACACACTTCAGATATACAAGTACAATATGTATAAAACAACTCATAATTATAGAATGAGTTAAAGCAGGGATCATTGATTGGGCAAGATTTATTTGGTGGTGAATGTGTGCTTTTAATTTAATGTCTGTGCATTGATGGTGTGTGTCACTTGTTAAGTTCCACAGCCAGATTTATGAGAACAGAAGGATGAAGAGATGAAAGAATTAGTGAAGTGCTGAAAAAACGCAATTGTCGTTGTCAGCAGGTACAGAAATGTAAAGGTTATAAAATGCAGAGACAATGAAACAAAAGGAAACAGCATTCTCATCATTATAACTGTGTGTTCCATTATTTCAACTAAAGGTCACAATGGCAACAAGTTGAGCTAGGCTGACGTGGCCACCATATCTCCAGCAACGTCCAGATTGTCAGTCAACAGATAGAACCCCTCTTTCATGTCCAAAGTCTGCCTCTCAGTCTTTTCCCAGAGGGCTGTGTTAGGTAAACTTCCCATGCCCAAACACTCATAACTGGCATCTCATCTGGGGAAGCATAGGTTTTAAAACAAGGTCCTCTCATGTTGCACAGAAAACAACACATGGCTCTATCACCTTCCTAAAGAAAAATAAAATGAATGAGATGAACCTATATGTTCATAGTAGGACTTCAGCACTTGCATGTAATGATCTAGCTCCTACAGAGCAAACATACTCCGACAGAGTTGGAAAGGATAATAGGAAAACAAAGAATGTAACATCAAACAAAACACAAACAGTAAAAAAAAGAAGAGATGGCGCTAAAAATATAAATCATTAAGCAGATAACATGTGGCTCTTCAGTGAGATCAGAAAAGCCAAAGGTCACTACATGTTTAGTGAGCTACAGGAACTATGCATGAATGCAAGCATGTCTGTGTACAACAATGAGCATGACACCTATCACGGTAATTTAACTGTAGTACAACCACAGTGAAATCTAAGAACTCGGAAAGTCAATAGTCAGCAGCTAAATGTAAAAAATAAATGCCCATAAACCTGGCACAAATGAAAAAATAAGAGAAATGAGCCAAGAGATTCAAATCTTGTCAAGATATGCTCTGACTCCCATATTGGATTGAAATATGAATGAATACATTTTAAAAATCACTTGTACATTGGGTAAGTTGGCAGTTAGAATAGATGGAGGGGTACAACAACAGTGACAGTGACCACTGAACCACTGTGTAGACATTTGCCAGTTACTGTTGCTATTACAAAGGACAAGAGTTCATGGGAGACCCTGCTATAAGATACAATGCTTTCAAGAGCTGTGTCTTTGCATGTCTTTACTTGGGCTAGCTCGAGTTTTTAATCCATGTTTGCAAACACCCAGACATTAGAGATCTACTGTAGCTAGTTTTGGCCTTTGCTGGGTATCCAAATGTTTTAATAATAGTGCAGCAGCTCTGTAGTGATGCATGGGGCTGGCATGGGGCAGCTCAAAGTCAGTTCCAACGGAATGGCAATTGATTCTAGTCAAGTAGGCAGCATGGAACTTTTTATGTGATTAAAAGTGGAGTGAATAAGAAGAGATGGACCACAAAATCTACAGACTAATCAAAATGCTAATTTTTATGACAGCAAATGAATGGATTTTGGATTTTCAGTGAAAAGAAAAGCATCATTTTGTGGCAGTGAAGAGATTTATTAGACAAGAAAGCAGGACACCCCAGTCAGGAATCAAACTGTTGACTAAGAGCTGTGAAGCGACAACAATTACCACTGCGCCACCTGCTTGTGTGGCGCAAGGCTAGGTAATGGTTAGTGTAGTTGCCTCATAGCTCCAGGATCCTGGGTTCAAGGTCCAGGCCTTCATTCAATACAGATGTTGCTGTGAAACTTGAAATAAACAGTTCATGCTTGAAAACCTACCAATATTTCTAACTTAAAGCAGGTCTGCAAGAGGAGTGGGCTGCAACCATCCATAGCAATGCCAAAGACTGGTATTGAAATACAGGAAGCATGTGGTTGCAGCTATAACCGGTAATGGTGGCACAACCACTCAATAAGTGCATGGGAGCAATTACTTTTTTTACATAGTGCCATTTTAATTTTGGAAATTTTGTTCTTTACATAAATAAAACAAGGTAAAAAAGCATTAATTGTTCATTCAGGTACTCTTTATTTAATGTGAGATTTTGACTGAAGAATTAAAAACATTCAATTGAAAAAAAATTACAATAGCATAAGAATAAAATTAATTGACAGATGAGAAAAGCAGGTCTTCCAAACGGCTTTAGAGATTCTAACAAGGGGGTCTAATCTTTTCCATTAAAACCAGTCTCTCAAAAACTAACAATAAAATTCAGTTAAATGTAAGAAAGTGACGCACCAGGCATCATAGTTGGGTTGCCACTGCTGAAAGTATCTACAAGCTGAACATCATTCCACCACAAGCTCACAAGATGAATACCCATCTTTGCTAAAGGTCACTGAAAATAAATTAAGAGAACCATTCCAAAACAAATTTTCTCCACCATTTCACTGGAATCTAAAGAGGCAAAGGAGTCCATGAAAAAGTTGTCATCTGAGCATCTAATTCAGTGCATACCCCAGTGCATAAAGAAGACATGGCAGAAATGTAATGTATTGGTTCCAAATTCTGAAAAGTGTCGAGAAAAAGAATCCAGCAGTTGTGTCTGTACCAGAGCCTGGAAGACATCACCCATAGGAGGGGAATCTGGGGGAGCTAAGAAAGAGCAACAGATTAGCCTAGGCCATGTAAAAGAGTGAATATGAACAAGTGTCAGTGGCACAATTGTCCTGAAAAATAATTATAGATGGATCAACAGAAAGTAACATATGGACACACTTTGGAAACATCCACAACGGAAATATAGTGAGGTAGCAGTTATGCTATGCATCTAAAAACTTCCAGAGGGCAGAATGGCCTGGAAACAATGAAACTATCTAAAGTGGTCCAAGAAGCGTTTTTGATATGGACAATTTGAAAGAAGTCCAGTTCAATTCAAGATATGTAGAGGTGACATCTGACATCTGTCATACCAAGAGAAGGACTTCAGTTCTCTGACATAGTTTATGAGGGGGTGCATCGGCATATTGTGCAGATCTGGGCTGTAGTCAGAAGTTTGGGTGTTACATGTGATTCTTTTCTGCCATTTCTTCCACATGTGAAAAATGTAGTGAAAATGTCCTTTTTATCATCTGAGGAATTTAGCTTAACTTTGGCCATCTTTGACCATGGCAGATGCTGAATGTTTAGCCCATGCTTTTATTACATCAAGGCTGGACTACTGCAATGCCTTATTGTATGGTCTTCCAATGCAAACTGTAGTATATTCAGAACTCTGCTGCTAAGGTTCTTACTTACATCGAGTCCTGGGAACTTCTGATGCCAACTCTGAGGGAACTACATTGGCTTCCAACTGAATCCCATATCCACTATTAAATACCCCTGTTAACTTACAAAGTCTTAAATGACCAGGCTTCATCTTATCTCTCTGAACTTCAACACCTGTATGTTCCAGCTTTCCAACTCTAATCCTCCGAAGTCGGTCCTCTTACTTACCACTCCTAGGACTAGGGAGAGTACTATGGGTGATAGGGTCTTGTGAGTCTCATCTCCAGTCTTGTGGAATGCTTTACCTCAGAAGCTCGGAAAAATCAAGTCACCACCAGAAAAGACTTAAAACTTATCTATTTGCAAAATCTTTTGTATAACCCATTCTGCCATCCCTTTCTGCGTTGCTGCACCCACTACACAATGAAACAACTCGGGATCTCGGTTTGCAACCCGCCAGGCAGACACGCGGTCCAGTCCCACCCTCCGGAAATGACCCTCTATCTGCCGCAGCCAGGTGTTACGTGGGCGACCCCTTGGTCTGGTCCAGCCACTCGGGTCCCCAACAATGAGGATCTTACGAGCTAGATCACCCTTGGGGAAATGCGCCACATGGCCGTAGTGCCGTAACTGACGCTCACTCACAATGCAGGTAATGTGCCTCATTCAGGACTCCATGAGCAACTGCACATTTGACACAAAGTCAAACCAACGGTACCCAAGGATTTCCCGGAGAGACACAGTACCAAAGGAGTCCAGTCTTCATCTCAGGTCACTGGATAGCGTCCATGTCTCGCAACCATACAGCAAGACAGAAAGCACCAGGACTCTAAAGACTTGGACCTTCATCCTTTTTCATAGATATCAGGAGCGCCACACACCCATTTCCAGTGACCCCATGCTCTCCCAATCTGTCTACTGATTTCATAGGAAGAGTCACCAGAGACATGAATGTCACTGCTCAGGTAAGTAAACCTCTCAATCTGTATTATTATTATACTCATTATGCTAATTCTTCTCTTTAGCTAAAAATAAAGCTCTTAAGGTCTACTGTTGCTTTGTTTTGGGTCCATGTGCCATGACAGTGTATGACATGGACAATAAGAAAGAGGAGAATGAAGGGACAGAAAGAAACTGCCAGCTGGACTGCTGAAGATGACAACCTGTTATCTTTCACAAAATATCTAAGTGAGATCAGCAAATGTAAGTCAATACAGTATAGCACTTTTCATTTTTATTTTTAAATCTCACTGACACGTTAGGAGGCACTCTTGGGTTTTCAGAGAGATAATACTCAAAAACAGCTACAGTAGTGTGTTCTCTTGGCTTTTCTATCACTGACACAGTGGGTCCAATACATTTTTTTGGTTCAACATTCAAAATCATTAAAACCAAAAAAATAGTGGAGCCATATGAAAAGGATTAGGTACTACTTTACATGGTGGGTGTCTGTCAGAATCATTGTACTTGTGTGTTATCCATCCATAGGGGTCAAGTGAACCTGTCCATCACAGGGCACATTCACACATATATACACACACACTCTCCTATCTATACACCTCTTTGTAAACTTGCATACTCAAGTCATGGATCCATTGGGCCAATCCTACGTCATATCAAACACAAGATGGGTGCTAACCATTGAGGAGCTATCAGGCTATTAGAGAACACTCTCTCAGCAACAACTGTACTCACATATAAGTGGCCAATTTAGCATCACCAATTAACCCTAACACTAAAGTGCTGTCACCACATTGCCTGGCGCTCTCTTCAGAATAAAATGAAGCAAGTCCATCTGAGGGATACCATGACAGAACTCTATCATCTAATCCTGCTCTTCTCAAATTCAACCCTGGAACTCTTTGTGGCTGTGAGTTTTTATTCCAGTTTCACAATCAGTGCATCATTCTTATCTTGAATTGTGATGTTGTTTATTGAGCTGTCTTTTTTATTCTTTGATTCAAATAAAGTCTGAAATATGTTTATTAGTAGATGAAATGTAAATGCTTACGTTTCCTTTTCCGTTTTCTTTTTAATTCACCCTTCACCTTTAATTGTATCTAAATGCTAACAACAGTGAATGCTAAAGGGGAGAAATGACTTCTGTGCCACATTCACTTGTCCGCTTATTTGTGTTAAATGTCTCTTAATAAGCAGACAAGTCAATGCAGATGTGAAGTAACATTTAGTATTCAAAGTTGTGTGCACCTCTGTCTTCACTGCTCATTGTAAATCATCAACATTTGGAAGCAATGAAGGGAGCAAGCTCTGCAAAAAAGGGCACATTATAAAAATGGCAAAAGTAAGAATTTAAAACTATGGCAAGGAATGAAAATATTTAAAAATTTCTTTGAAATATTGCTAGGCCAGATAACTAAATGAGTATGAATTAAAGAACGATGTACTGATTGTGAAACTGGCTTCTGTAAAACCTTCAGTCTCTCAAGACTTAGTCTGAAAACCACTACAGTTGTGCACACACTCACACTCATTCACACTCAGGTCAAATTAAGCTAACATGCCTTGGATGTGGGAGGAAAATCAGGGCACCCTGAGAAAATCCCCACAGACATTAAGAAAATGTCCAGACAGATTGACTGGACTGGGATTTGAATTTAGCAACAGTGAGATTGTATTGCTAGGCACTCCACCACCATGAGACTTTCTACTTTCAATGTTTGTGGGCTTCTCATTTCTAGGATTGAAAATCATAATCAACATGAACCCAGTCATAACTCTTGGGTGATATATAACAAGAGAAGACCTCAACACCCAGGACATAGAAGACAGAAAATGGGACACACTTGTTAAAAAGACTGAAAGTCATGACTGACCATGCTGACCAGCAATGATCACAATGTCTTTTAAGAAGTTACTGGACTCTGGAATTACAGGAATTGGCTAGGGGTGGGCAGTGTTGGTCCTGGAGGGCCGCAGTGGCTGAAGGTTTTTGTTCCAACCCAGTTTCTTAATGAGAAGTCAATTATTGCTGATGAAGCACTTATTCCTCTAGTCACATTGTGATGCTTCATTTTAGTGGTCTCGCTTGTTAAGGTTCCCCACCCTTAATTGCTTATTTCAGTCTTAAACAGCCGCATTCCCTGTTTTTAATAGCTCCTTATTAGCTATAAAATGCAAATGACAAAGGAGCCAGCAGTTCTCCATCTAACTTGTTTCCATTTTCACCTGTGTGTGTTCATCATGCACTATTTCGTTTAATGAAACATTTAAGAGAAAAATGTGACAGACTGAAAGTTAACTGTTTTAGACTTCAGATCATTTAAATGATAGCCTTGGAAAGGAAAAAATCTACAATATAAGAACCTAACATTGCAGGCTTCTTCTTCTTCATCTTTTAGTTGCTCTCGTTAGCGTTTGCTACAGCGGACCATGTTTTTCCATACCTTCCTGTCCTCTACAAGCTATAAAATTAAATAAGGTCTGAGACTGGCAAAGATTAGGTTTCTTATTAAGCAATTGGTCTGGAACAAATTGTGACGATGTGGGTTCAGCTCCGTGCTCCTCTTCTATTAGGGAGCCCTTGAACCCATCGCCGTCGGTAATGTCACCGATGAGCTTGTCAGTGAGGCAATAAACAATTGGGCAAGAGGATGGTTAACAAGTGCAAAGTGCTTTTATTAAAATAAAATCAAAGTGCAATAATGCAGTTCAAAATGTCTTCATTAAATTATCCATAAAATGAAATGTGGAGGTTAAAAATAGAAAAATCTTCTAAAACAACGAGGTTAAAACATCTACAGGAAACAGTCTTTAAAACAAATGACAAACCCGGCGCTTCTTTTCTCTGGCAACTCCCCTGCTATACCCGTATGGGCGCTCTACAGGAGAATCGCCCTCCTTGCAGCTGACCTTCTCTCTGCCTGCTTCCGCTGTTTGGATTGTCTCACCGACCCCTGGCTCCGGTAGGCTCTTCCAGCCAGCGACTTGGGTTCCACAGCAACCAGGGTGCTCATGCTGTGGAATACTCGCCCCAAGTCCAACTCTCGCTGCCTTCCGCGGCCTTATGTGGAGAGTCATCAATCTTTCTGTCACTCCTGCCCTTCAGAATGCTCTGCGGGAGTGAACACTGCTGCTACTCTTCGGGTGTCGGCCATACACCCAAGCTACCGGTACAGCTGTCCATGAGCCTGCACTCACTCGTTCTCTCGCACCGACTTTCTCCTCCTCCTACTGTTTCTTGCCCTCTCCTGCAACCTCTCTTTCTTTCTTTCTTCTTTCTTTCTTCTCTTTCTTTCTTTCTTTCTTTTCTTTCTTTTCTTTCTTTCTTTCTTTCTTTCTTTCTTTCTTTCTTTCTTTCTTTCTTCTTTCTTTCTTTTACTTTTTGTCTTTTTCTTTCATCATCACTTAACCGGCTCGCGCTTCACTATATATGCGGGGAGGACATAGCAGCTGCAGCCCATTAGCCACAGGAACAATCATGAATGTGGGCAGTTTCCCACCTGTGCACTTAGGTGAAAACCGCCCACACCGCAGATCGCCCTGCGGCTTGCTACAGCCACCACGCCCCCTCGCTAGGCCGTGAGAGCGGTGATTATTTATTTAAATAACGAACTGGCCTTTGATGGAGAACTGTGGACCCATAACACCACACAAATACCTTCCAGGACAAACACTGCCCACCCCTGGTTTAGCCCATAATCAAGACGGAGTGAGGATTCTCCTGAGTAGCAGCTCATTCACTCACAGATCTTTAGTATTGTTACCCTAATGTGTCTGACTCACTCTAATCCAGTGTTGTCCACAGAACTATGAATTACTCCACGTCTGACTCCTGTTAGCGTACATTAACAGCAATCACTGGAGTCAGCTAAAACTCTTGGGACGTAATCAATTTCCTCAAAACTCCTCTCGGCCACCTAATAAGTGTCTACATATCAGTCACGCTAACTACAAAACATAAAGGAGCGGGCAAGACCTTCATCACAAGGCACTTCCCCAAGTTAACAGGAATGCAAAAGACTGAATTTTTGGTAATAAATTTCATGTTTGATATCACTTATTTTTAGAATATCTAAGTTTATTTAGTCTTTCTGATGGCCAGCACAATGGTAAACAATGCTTCCTCACAGCTCCAAAGTCCTGGGTTCACATTCTTGCCTGGGTACTGTCATTGTGGTATTTGCACATATCCCCTGTGACTGTGTGGGTCTTACCCCACATTCCAAACGGGTGTGTTTTAGGTTAACTGGTGAACCTAAGTTGGTCCTGAATGAGAGGATGTAGATGTGGATGCGAGTGGGATGAATTGGTTCCTAACTTAATCCCCATACTATACACACTATTTAATAAGAATGTCAACTTCACAAACATACCTTTGAGATATAAGAAGAAAACATCCCCTTTTAAGGTTGACACCAAAATGCAAACAAATTTAATGGGATGACCAGGGGAACAGTAAATCGACAAGCAGGGGATCGTAACCCAAAGAATAATAGACAGAGATTGCCATACTTCAAACATAATCCAAAAAACATAATAAAAAAAGCTAAGGCAAAAGTCAGTGGCTAATAAGATACAGAATAATATTCAGAATCTAACCAACTCAGGTACAGTAAGTATGTTTTGAGGTGCTGATCTTTATACCATAATGCCAATGACACAATTGGCATACCCTCTGGAACTGCTTTCCATGGCAATCACAGACTTCAAATGACTACCACGACACAAAATATTGGTGGTTGGAAGTGTACAAAAATAATGGCGATACTTTTCAAAATAATTAATATAAATATGCAAAAAGAACAAACACAAAGAAAAAGATGTTTCAGGCATGCACAAACTGTGGTTGATTAGCTGCATACAAATAGTAAAAAGGGGTGCAGGTCACAAACTTAGCATAGCTGGATGAATTTCCTAATAGGTCTGGGTCCAAGAATCAAGCCTCACCTCAGGCAGCCTAGCCCCAAACTCAAAAAAGGCTTATCTGCCATTAAAAGTTCACAAACCTTAAAATGCTCAAAAATATCCTTTAGTAGAGAAGGTAACCAAAAACCCTTTATATTTAGGACAACAAAAACAAAGTTTCTTAATTTTTAAAGAATGTATTGCATGATCAAGAAGAAGAACAAATCAGGCAAGGCAAGCAAACAATATGCAGCAAATGATCAAAGAGGGTTTGCCTAAAAGGTGATTCAAAGCAAACACATCCAGACCACAATCCAAGAACAGATTCCAATTAAATGAGGCAGAGCGTTCAAGAAAACTAGAAAATTCAAATGATACTCGCAAAATAGATCCAAAAACTACAATGCTCAATGACACTTTAAAAGACCTTAACCCTCAGCCAGAGTATATGGGCTGAGGGTGGTGCAATAGTGACGTCATGTTGGCCTCAATTCTAGGTGCTCCACTCACAGAACACAGAAAAGAGACATAAAAAAACAGAGAAAACAAATTAAAAAAAATATTCGTAATGAAAATACATGTAAACAAGAAAAAAATATAATAAAACATTTGAAAAAAACAACAAAAAGGTTAAAATAAATGACAACAAACTTGATCCAGGGGTTAAATCCTTGCTAAAACGTAACATAGAAGAGATTTTCAGGTTACTTTTTGAACAAATAACTTTTTGTTTAGGGTCATTCGTATCAAACGAACATGTAACACATACTCACTCTTTGGCACTCTGATTAGTGAGTACAATAATTTCATCTTGAAAGTTCTGTCATCCCTACCTGAGTGTCATTAGTAAAGAGATCTAAAAAATGATTCATCATGAGCTTTCAAGGAGAGGCCCACATTTGACTGGCAATGGTGGTTGATTTGGACATGTTGGTCAGATATGCAAGGATGAATGTTACTGCATGCTGTATATATGATATTAAATTTCATCTAAAGCATTAATATACTGTATACAGTACATTTCATAAACTAACATTATAGCACACCCACAACCTGCTTCTGTCATCTTTACTCTAAATAGTTGTAAGATGAGTACAAAATGTGTAGAGTATACTGTCATTTAAAATACTGTAATATTTCTATGTATGCAGGAAGCCACTGTTGGTTAGATTAAATATTTTCTGCACAGAAAGAAATGCTGAAATCTAATGCTGTCTGCATATAAATGGAATTTTGGATCTTCTTTTGAAACTAACCTCAGTGATGAAATATTCTGCGTGCTACACAGAAGGAAAAGCTGATTATTATGGGATGGCGGGTGTTTCAGGTCCTTTGCTGCTGTTTTTTATTTATACAGCAGGTTCAGCCCATTTTTAGTAAACATTTTTTGAGTATTTCTCTGGTAGTTTGTCTGGGCCATTCTATGGCTAAGATCCCCAGTGGTCACTGACTGCTCATGTTCATCACATTGCATAAGAAACACTTAATCAGCTGCATTTGCCTTCTAAATGGGGGAGAAAAAGCAGTGGAGCAATATAAAATCTAAAAATGTATGTGCTGGAGTCACTGTCAGCATAGAAATTAGGTTCTGCTGGCACTATTCCACCAAATAAAAGCACCACCAGAACCGGCATTTAAAAAATAAGCAAAAGCTCCATTATCTGTGACTGACGGCCAGCTTTATTCATTCAATGATCATGCGCTTGCTTTGTTGAGTAATTCTGAGAAGCGTGAATTTGCTAACACTGTGTACCTGTCAACATCTGCCATCCACAAAATCTCCTGCCTCACAAGTAAGTGGCGAGTGCTTTAAAAAGCTGATGGAGATCAAATAAAGAGCATAAAGCAAAAAGAAAGCCTACCCGTGGCTCTATTCAGGCATGAACTATAGAAGTTTAATTTAAAGAATCAGTGAATGGCTGGTCACTGTGTTCTGCTTCAAAGTTGCTAACTTAGATAATCACGTAGCGATTGTTCAGTATTGATTGAATATCCAATCCTCCTCTTTTGCTGCTCTAGCCGTTCTATTAGGCTGTGGAGTGATATGCTGAGAAAACAATAGCAGCTTGAGAGGACAGTGACGTGTGATTTAGAAACATTTGTGACGTGTTTTCACAACAATCTGGAAATTATACAACTAACAATTCATGAAATACACATTCTACAGTGAAAAAAATCTATAAATGCAGAAAGTTGTTAATCAGGCAGAGGAATGTGGAGGCAGAAGTGGGATTCTTTACATTCACCCTGTGAGGGCTGGAGGGAACCACAGCCTGTCCTAACAGAATTGAGTGCAAGGCAGGAAACAGTCCTGGATAGGGTTCCAATCTTGTACGTGGTACATTAATACACAAAGCCATATTCCTTTCATAATGACTCTATTTAGAGTTACTATTTAAACTCTCACGCATATATGTGGAAGGAAAATGGCATTACCCTGAAATAAATCCCATTAAAGTCCAGTGAGTATAAGCAAGCTCCACAAAACTATGGGCTGAGCTTGAGATTTAAACCCAGTCTCCCGAAGCTGTGAGGCAGCACAGGCACCAAAAAAAACTGCACCGTGGTATGGCTCACAGATCTGAATTTACTTGCCTTGAGATACACACACATCAATCATCACATTTCAGTGTTAAACTCTGTCATAAACATTAAGTTATAAATTTAACAGATAAGCATATTAATCAACCAAAAGTCATACAAAGGCTACATGTCAGTTTTACAATGCTCTCTCATGCAATCCAGCATTCCCTAACTTTGAAGTGATTAACTGTCATAAAGAAGTTTGCCATCACCAAAATGTTTTTGTGTACTTAACCATACTTTACCTAAACATGTCACTTGTGAAAGGCAGCATGCTTGCAACAAACATTCACTACACAAACAGCCAGTGTTGTGCAAGTTCACACCTCACAAGAACTACCTCAAAGTTCAGTTCCTGCAGATTAAAATGAATAAATTCACGTTGCTAGTTCACCATTTCAATTTTGAACTAGTTCGTGTTCAGTTCATTTTGTATTTTTTTAAGGAGTGAGAATAAATGACCCATTAGTTTACTTTTTTCAATTTTGCATGCCTTAATTAGGCTATTACAGTTTTCTTGAATAAAATACAAAAATTATGAAGACTTTTTATTTAAATACACTTTATTGAGTTATACCCAGCAACAAACACGTATAACCATATATGCTAATATCCTCCTGGTCAAAAAATAAATTAAATAGATGCAAGTATACATATAAATTACTGCTCTATTTCCAACTGTGTGGCGCAAATAGTGACTGTGGAACCAGCGTGTAGGTGAACTAAGCTATTACACTGCCGGTCAAAATTTGCGTGTCCAACAGGGCAAAATATAAAGTGGCCTTGCGTAGTACAACGTTTTCCTAAATGTGGTCAGACACAGACAGTGCCTATTTGATTTTACGTTATTTTTTCTGAATAAAAATAAATGGCAAAAAATTCATACAAAATAAATATTTGTAAAAATCCACTATTTGTGCTTATCCGAATACCATATTCAGATTCGGCTGCGCCCCTACGTTACAAGGTAAGGCAAAATGTTTAATCTGGATGTAAACCAGACCCAGAATATGACATAAAACTGAACTAGCTCACATTCAAGTTCTTCACTTGCAAATATATTATGTTAAGTTCACTGTTCTTAGAAAAATTAGATTGTTCAATGAACGCGTTGTTTTGAGCTAGTTCATGCACAACACTGCAAACGTTCCTTTATATATACTATATATTAAATATGAGGCTTAAAACACCAGCTAATCAGGCGCTGAGAATGTGAGAAGTTCTATGAACACTCAGTAGTTTAGAAAGATTGGAAATGAACAGGATCCTTAATTAATCTAATCAATAAGGGCATGCTCATACAAAAAACTTTTCCCATTGTTGGGCAATAGCAACATAGACACAAAATGAGAGCAATCAATATAGAAAAAAATGATGTCACAGAAATTTCAACACATAATGCTAATAAAAATCCACCTTAATAAAAGGATAAGTGTTTGTTTGTCCGTCTGGTTGCTATGTCTCTGTCATTCCAACAGATGGTGGATCACAAACATTGGTAACAATGCATTTTATTCTACAGCTGTTTGTGATGCGCCATCTGTTGGAATAAAAAATGCTATTCATTTTATTATTATATGTATTATAAAATACATTCCAATAGATTGTGCACTGCAAATGATAATGCTGAGTTCCACATTGATTACTTTGATTTCAATCAGCCTCAGACAGGTAGCACAGCTAGTCAGGGAGAAAATAACAATCCCAATATTCAACATATTGATAGAACTAAGATCCATCCATCCATCCATTATCCAACCTGTTATATCCTAACTATAGGGTCACAGGGGTCTTCTGGAGCCAATCCCAGCCAACATAGGGCGCAAGGCAGGAAACAAACCCCGGGTAGGGTGCCAGCCCACCACAGTAGAACTAAGATTACACTTTCAAATCAAAACAAATACTATTTGCAAGTCTGTCTCTCCATTTCTGTTATTCCACCTATTCCTATTTCCTCTGCACTCACGATTATTACTTCTGTGTTGATCATATCAAAAAGCTAAATATCACAGCAGTGTAAATGAATGAAAATAGCTGAATACACTGCAGATGCTTTAAAAAAAGTTCTTTCATTTTGAGGGATATTTTAGAAAGTGACATCAAACATTTGTATCATTTTAGTAATAAAATAAGTCATAGATGTACACATTAAGGATACAAATCCCTCTGTAGCCATATAGAGAAATAGATGTTCTCACAGTCACATTAGTGTTTCTTAATAATCTTTCTCTAAAAAATTCGAACATGAGCGTCAGTAGGCTTTGTGCCCAAGAAACCAAGCTACCCAAACATTTCAGTAATTATTTACTGCTCTGATGAATTCATAATTAATTGCAAAATTATGGTATTTGTGGGTTCCTCTAGAGTGCCTCTTTCTCTTGCACAATTTGGCTCAAAAACTAATCAACACATTGTCATCTCATACAGTCTTAAGTTTCAAGTTTTGTAGTTTTCTGTCCGGCCGTTTTAGCTCTAGACTGTCCTCAAGAAATTGTAACACACAGACAGACACACACCCATCATCGAGATATCAATGTTTTCAGTATCAGTGGACCCTAAAACTTCGAAAAACGTCGAAAAACGTTGAAAACCGGAGATCGAAATTTTTGATGAATCTAAGAGGGTACAAAGCAATAAAAAAAGAGCCAGACACAGAAGTGCGGGGTCCTGACATTGCCATGTTACAGATGATGTCTCCATTCCTTATGATGACAGAATACTCAATGATTTGGCCTGGCTCCCTTCGATACTGGGGATTCAGTAAATGGATGAATGTTTAAGGGGAAAACGCAAAAAACTGTGGATTGTATTTGATAAAATCATAAAAAAATATCAGTAGGTCAAGAGACAGTTTTGAAGAGGGACATCCATTGCTGCTATTTAAATTCTTTTTGATTGGCGCATTTATTTTTCATCATGTGGTCTAACAATAAAATATTTAATTGACATTTAGGGTCCACATATTCTGACTTTGGCCTCAGCTAGTGACTAAGCCAAAATCTTGAAATCATGAAAGGAAGCTGAAAATATTACTTACAGTTTAATTCTTTTCCTGTATGTTTTTCCCTCTTATTTTGAGATATAACACAGATGCACAACACTTATATCAGTATGCATTCACTGCTGATAAAATACTAATTAATGCTTTTATCCTTTCTTGCTTGGATTATTGTAATGCTTTATATAGTTGTCTGCTAAGCTCCATATATAATCTTCAAGTGGTACAGAATTCAGCCATGTGTCTTTTGATGTGTATTAAGATGAATTCAAGCAAAACTCTGTTTTTATACCATTTGAACTGGCTTCCAATGAAAAGAGCATTCACTTTCAAATTTTATCTTTAACCTTTAAGGCACTATGCAATAAATCTCCTTCCTATTTTTCCATTTTGATAAACCGTTATGTGCCAGACAGAGCTCTTCAGTCTGCTGACTCAGATCTCCTTGTTGTTCCCAAACAGAGCTAGAAAACCTTTGGGGCTTGAGCCTTCAGCTGTGATGCTTCCCAACTTTGGAATTCACTTTTGATCAGTACTAGACAGCTGTAGCGTTTAGATTTGTTCAAATCAAGCCTTTTTACTTGAGTAAGTTTATAATTCTGCTTTAGGTGTTTTTATTACATGTATTATATATTTTATATCTCGTTCTGTTTTATGTTATTTTATTTTATGTTGACCTTTGTATGCTTCTATAATGTAAAGTGCCTTAGTCACTGAAATAAAATCCCTGAATCCTTGTATCAGGTTGGTACATAAAAGATGAAAAAGTATCATCGTAATGCAAGAAATATATTTACTTTACCACTCCCCTTCATTCAAAGCATTTAACAGCCGTGCACAGTTCCAATGAGGCTGAAGTTATGGCTGACATTCTGTTTACATCCTATCCACTCTGCTTGTAAACGTTGTAAATGGAGAGCTGGATGTATAGGTGATAACCAACTTTATCAATACAGCATTGAGAAAACTGCCCCTTTTTTGTAAAATGTAGCAGATTTTGAGAAATTAACAGTATACAGTATGTACATATTACTCTATATTAAAATATAGACAAAATGCAATATAGCAAATATTATTTTTGTTAAATACAAATATACAAAAAAGAAGATAACTCAACCATTTCTGAGCCTATGTGCAAAAACACCAAAATGCCATGGCTTATCTCCGCTCATAAAAACACTGGTTCTTTAATGGCACTTGATGGTTCTTTACTGGGTTAAATGGCTCATTGTAGACCTTTTGCTAGACAAGGCAACATTTAATTCTGGGAAGAATTCTTTGTATATGAAATTGGTTCTTTGTGCTTTGACAAACTTATTAATTTGTAACAAAAAAAATGAAATCTTTAATAATGTATGATAGGCTACCTAGCAGGACATTAACACATTAAGAAAACCTGGACTTAGCTTGTGTTATTGGATGCAGAAGGAGTCCTTCAAAAATTATGTTTCATATATCTGTTACCATCTATTCATGGTCATCTACTATATGGAGTTTATTATGGATCTAAATAAAGAAAGGACCTTTCTGGAACCTTCATTTGGATGGGTCCTTAGGAAACCAAAATTAATTCCCCTGTAGCATCGGCCTCAAGGACCTCATAGGCACCTTTATTTATAAGAGTGTGGGTGGCACTGAGTGGACTTAAACCTGGACAGGGTGGTCATCCATTGCAGGGCAGACTCACTCTTGTTTGGCCAAATGTCCCCTAAGTCTTTGGAAAATGGAAAGAAACTGCAGCACCAGGAGAAAATTAATTCAAAATAATATTTTTTTCAACACTACATTTGTTTGCTTACAAAGTGGATTATTATTATGTAAATTATTTTGACAATCTTTTATAATAAGCCCTGCTTTGGGTTTCATTAAAGTGCATAGCCCGAGTAGAAGCTAGCTGTACCTTTCTTATTAATGTATGTTTTTCAGCTTTGCCAAGAAAATACTTTGTTAATGCGGCTTCCTATCCAAAGACGTTGTGTTACAACTGTTAGTGTGATTACATCACGTACAGTTCCTACTCAATGAAAGAGGAATGAAACCTCTGGTTATGATTAGAAAATGGCAATTTGGAGCATACTTGGTTATGACTGTTGTAATGTGAGAGAAGGTCTAAATAAGTGTATGGTTAGACAGTTTTTGCTGTTTCTGTGTTATACAAGTATGAGTATCAGTAAGAAGCTATTGGGAATTCTGCCCCTTTAGTTGATTTTGACTGCTTTTTAATCAAAAGAAAGTCTCTGGGACTTTTATTGGTGGCTTAGAATGTCCCCAAATTGGCTGTGTTCAGTGGCTACCTGATAATGCATTTGGTCTCAACAAAAAGGAGGCAGCTGAGCATTTCTCCAGACGCACACATTCCCTAGTGAAGAGTCCTAGTAGCGGTCGATTTGCAGAGGAGCGACCGGCTCCTAATTATTGTGTATCACACAAATTAATTAAACTCAAGCACCAGTTAACCTGAAGTACATGTAGCTGCTTAGACCTCATATGAGATTAATATTACTCTGGGTAAGTGAAAACTGCATAATGAATATCTCATCAGATGTAAATGACTTAACTACATACATAAACTGCGTTCATTTTTAATTGTTTCAAATAGCAACAATACAATAGATGCTTTATTACAGTGGGTTTTATTAAAGAAAAAGAACAATCCTGCTGCTTTTAGGGTGTACCTGTAACCCCTGCATATCATTCAATATCTGATGCCTGCTTATTCTTGCAAAGCTGGCCTTTAATTAAACGGATAACTGTGAACCAGCCAACCGTTTACTGAGAGCGCGCACAGTTGAACTTATCATTGCCCTGATTTCATTTTCTGCAGCTTCTCATCTGCCGGAGCATCTCAGGCCAGGCTGAAACTATAAGGCTGCCATTGCTGTCTTGAAAAAGAAAATATCAAGCAATCCCCCTAAAGGGTGGCACAAGGAAACATAGCTGGTATTCCTGGTCAGTGATCTGGGAACACTGACTCTAATTTCAGTGTTTTACTGTAAAACAGAAATAAATTGCCTTCAAAAAATGCTATATTATTTATTTTGTGCTTGTTTGTTTGAATTTTATTTTCAAGTGGCACATATCACAGTTATAGTATATCAAATTTGGAATAAAAATTTGGCAAATGACTAAGAAATAAGAGTCTGTTGTGAAATGTTAGGCCATTAAATAAGTCACTTGTATTGCCCACTCTCTGACATGATACTGTTCCGCCTCGGAATGAATTTGCATGCCATATATATATATATATACATATTTATTCTTAAACCCACTTAATCCAATTGAAGGCCCATGCAGACCAATCTCATTCACAGTAGGCTCAATTTACAGTTACCAGTTATACTGATTGGATGCTTTTTGAGAATGTGGAATGGCCATATGCCCAGTGGGGTCCAGGCAATCTCATGGCCCTCATGACCCCTGAAGATTTTTTTTTTGTTTTTTCTGCAACCCTCTGGAGTTTTTTTTGTTTTTTTATGTCCTCCCAGCTATCAGACCTTACTTTATTCTTTGTGATTTAGTATTATTAGTATTTATTATTTGTATATTTTTAGTTTTTATAAATTTTTCTTTCTTTATCTTGTAAAGCACTTTCAGCTACATCATTTGTATGAAGATGTGCTATATAAATTAATGTCATTGTTGTTATTAATCTTTGCCTTGTAGATGGACATTGTCTACTTGCATGATCGAACAGTAAGCAGTATTTCTGGTGATAAGTTCTGGAATGCCTAAGTATCCTCTTCAAAATGATGTTCGCAGAGTGAATGGCCCATGTACGTTGGTGTCAATCTGATAACATCAGGTTCTGCTGTTCAAGGAACAACATATTAGTTGTTGTTTTAGGACTGACCTTTAGTCAATCAGTGTTTAAGTTAGCCTCTGACACTATAAAGGAGGGACTTAATACTTGGCTGTACAGAATTTCACACTTTTAGCAGCAGGGTTAAAAATCGGGAGTGGTCTCCCCTAGACTTTCTCGTACGCTCAGCTATGGGGATGGATATTTAAGGAGTAAACCGCAAGACAATGATTATATTTTTATACTATGTATATTAAAGAACTATCATCAACAAATCAAATCAAATTAATAATATATTGAACAATTATTATAAAAGTAAAGTTGAATAAATTGGCTGCATGAATAAAAGGTAAAGTACCACTTACAGTTAACGAAAATATCCCAAAAGTTGATAGAAATCTAAGTTTTGTACCTAATACTTGTATGCAAAATTTAGTTGACCATAAGTGAAAGCGTACTGAAGTTATCCTGTATACATACACACACACACACACACACACAGACAGACACACAGACATAATTCCAGAAATGGTATTTAAGGACTCAGAGAGGTCTAAAACATCGAGATTCATTAAAATCTCGAAATGGAATTTTTGGAGGATTACAATACTTTCCCTATACTTCATATATGAGAAAGTCAGGGAAATCTAAAATGTCGAGATTCATTAAAATCTCGTGGTTGAGTTTTTGGATGATTATAATACTTTCCCAATACTTCGTATACGAGAAAGTAAAAACTGGTTTCCTTAATAATTCAAATGATGAATTTTCATCTATATATGCTTAAGAGGATTTTCCACATTTTTTTTTTGAAGCAGCAGAAAATTTTATTTTTATTTCTACAAATGAAAAAATGTGAACTTTTTTCTCAAGCACTTTGTTAGATTTTGATATCAGAGGCCAAATTTAAACCTAATTGGTTGAAGGTGAAAGAGTCTGCTGGTGTAACAACTGCAATGTTGTTCTAGGATACAAATTCTATGCACATTTGTGTAATTGAGCTGTGATTGGTGTTTCTAGTGTTGGGTTCTGGAAAGCCTCTGCTTCCTCTTCAGAATGATCTACACCTACTAAACATGCTGCATATACAGTATCAACATGATTAAGCCTGTAAGCATTATTTCTAATAAATACTTCTGGAACTGATTCTGATTCATAAAGTATCTGCAAACTTGCAGAAATGTGCTGTTCCATGTACCTTCCCTTTCAACATGTTCCAAATCAACATGTAACTGAATACAGGAATTAACTATCCATGTGACAAACAACAGATATTGTGTTTTACTTTATCACAATTATTCAACAAAAAAAGTCAATATATAACAGTCTTGTGTCAAAAAAATAAGCATACCACATCATTCAATAACTTGTAGATACACCTTTAACAGAAATAACTAGAAGTAATAATTTACTGTGTGAGTTTTTCTGTCTCTTATATACTGGATGAATTTCATCTCACTCCTACACCTTTTCAATTTGTTCACGTACAGTTGTTTTAAGGTTACACCACTTGCTAAGGAATAGATGATTGTTACTTATGTCCTGATATGTAACTTCAAGAGTATACTTAATTTTTCAAATGACTGCATGTCCGCTAAGGTGGATCATTACTTAAAGGATAAGTTCAGTATCAATGTACTGTATATACGCATTTGCCAAACAAAACTGTGTTCTAAAGTCAATTGCTTTCGATACATATCTAGGTTGCACTGATGCTTTACAATGGAGGGTATGGAGCATGAAAGAAAGGCTTAAAAATTTACCAAATACATTGATTTTGCAAGCCAAGACAGTTGCCAAGTATTGATCTACACCTTCCATGTTTCCTGCTCAAGTTTGTGACAGCAAAAGGGATCTGGAAATCATTAATTTAACTGCATATTCCTAGTACTATTTTTCTAATAGTAAGGATAGGTTTTCTATTCTCTTGTAGTGAGTTCTCACATAAATACCTAAGTAAATCAAAAACAAAACCAAGCAAGCAGCATCAGAAGTTTACTGTGATTTGATCTTACTAGAAGAAGCCAACACTCAGGATGGTGAAAGGTTGGTGCGCAGGAAGACTAAGTGTTGAGTTATTGCACACAGCTGGTTTTCTTTTAAAATGGTTGCATCTCATAATATTTGTGATTTTTTGTTCAAAAATGACAGGTATAAACTATTTTACAATGTGTTTGTGTGTGTAATCACAAGACGCGGATCAATACTCGACAACTGTCGTGGCTGGAAAAACGTACGTATTTGGTAAGTATTTAAGCTTTTCTTCATGGCCTATGGATTCCCATGTAAAACGCCAGTGTAGGCAAGATAATTTTTTTAATTCATAGAAACTTTACAATGCAATTTCATGTGACAAATGTACATATACATTGCCATGTTTGTGAAGAAATAATTTTGACTCGAAAAATACTGAACTTATCTTTATGATAGCCTTCTCCAGAATATAGCTGGAACTGATGCGTAATACTTTGCAGTATTCTTTATGCCTATGTATGGTGCATCGATGACACTTTAGATTTCACAAATTTGAAGCTTGTGCATAGATACTCTGAAGCAATGTAAACCCGCACAACATCCACAAATGAAGGCAGTGCACATGTACATAGTAAGAAACAGACACCAGAAACTCCAATTTAGTCAATGCGCAAGAAAAATACAGATTTTAGGCAAAATCCGATGTGTGTGTTTATAACAATATTACTGCGTTCATTTTTGTACTACATTTTGCACATATTATATTTTTTGTCCATCTCCATCATTTAGAAACTTCACATTTTGGTTTTAATTTATCAATGTCAGTTTTTACACATTGCCTAGCATATGTTATTCGGTCTAGAGCATCCTCAAGAACAGAAGTTACAGGTTTATGATGCAAAAATGCAAGAAAAATTATTTCCCAATGAAGAAAGAATGTTTACCCTAAATTTTGCGTATGAGGAAATGTTTTCTGCCTAAATATTTAATTCAGGGAGTGATGTAAGCATACACATATATACAGGGTGGGGCATAAAGATCTGAAAAATGAACAAAGCTCTCTAAAAAAATGTATATATTTCTGAAAAGTACATAAAAAACAGTTTTGTTTTACTAGGTTTTAAAAATCATATCAGACAAATGACGGCCATTGTTGGCAATGCATTACTGAAGATGTTCCCAGAAGTTCTCCATCACTCTCCAGGTCATCTCAGCCAGAATGGCGTTGATTTCCTGTTTGATCCTTTCCTTCAAATCCTCAAGAGATTGAGGACAATGCTTGAAAACCTTTTCCTTTAGGTATCCCCAAAGGAAAAAGTCACATGGGCTTAAATCTGGTGACCCACGTCTCCCCTTAAAGAGATCAAATGCCCAGGGAACATTTCCCTCAGCACTCCAAGCGAACGTTGTGCTGTGTGAGCTGTGGCCCCGTCTTGTTGAAACCACACATGTTCTGTCCTAGGTCTGCCTAGGTGATTATCTTTTCAATGTGGAACCAGTTGCCCGAAGGTTAGAAATCCATAGCAAAATTGTTTTTTGATCTTTCGAGCACAAAGCGTGTACTGAACGCTTTCTGCGTTGCTATCACAGAACAGTTGTTCTCATAATACGCTTGAACAACAAAGCCCCAATGTTCACTAGTCCAACTCATGATGGGTACTGAAAACAGTAGAGCCTAACCTACTGAATGAGACCAACCCCACCTCTCTACCCCCACTACAGTCCGCACAGTTCTCCCACAAAATTTGGGACATACATAAAATAAACACTTAAGCTTACAAGTTACATGTACAGTATACAGTATACATTGAAGCATGTAAGAGTTTGTTAGCCATTTTCTCATCCTTCTTTTACACTTACAGTGTTAACAGTGTGCCCCCTGTCCAATACATCATCATTATTTTGTGCTGTTACAGCAACTCTTATTTCAGACTTTTTGATAGTTGGAAACGTTGTTTTCCTTTGTGAAAGACATCATTATAAAACATAAGGAAGGGCACTCAATGTTACTGTCTGTATGCAGTCTTCCAATAAGTTCTTATTCTGGCTGTTTGGATCTTTGAAGATGCTAACTCACCCTTGAAATCACATACATTATAGTCTCAAACCCATTTAATGTGGTTTGCTGTTGTGGGAGGCACAAGCCTATCCCTGCAACAATGAGCTGAAATAGTTTATCATATTAATTAAAGGCTTCATGCACTCTTTAGAAAGCATGCTGTTGTGACATGTTAGTGGTCTACCAAAGCTGCATTGTCAACAAATCACCATTAAACAGTTCATTTGCCTGTGAGAGTTGTTTTATTACAGATTCTATAGGAAATAATATTATAAACCAAATGGATAATGCGATATTGGATTCAACAGAAAGATGTGAGTCAGAGTTGGCAGAAAAAAATGAGAATATCAGGACACCAGACTATCATGGCCGTCTTCCAAGAAAACTGTGCCTTACCCATATGATTTGTTTGCATGATTAGATTGGCTAATCTTCCGCCTCTGCAAGACCCCTGATGCATTTTACAAAGAGTTTACATCACTCCTCAGAAAGACAGGGAGACAATATCAAATTAGTTTAACTAGGCTTTGATCAGCTGTATCAACCAAGAGTGTCATCTGAAATGAAATTTGGAGGATTGGATAATGCTGTTAAAGTCACAGCCAGCATAAAAAGAGAGGCTGATTTAATCATGTGCTAATTGTCAGCTGTCAGCTAAGTCAGGAAAATATCCCAAGTGACTGGAGAAAGCGCTGGTACAGAGACCCTCCATTCCATTTACTTTCTTTTATAGGTGAACGGGTAAAGAGTTATTGTAATTTTATCCAAAAGTGTAAAAAAAGAAAAAAATGTTATTCTTTGAAATGTATAGCGAAGCTCATTTGAATGGTGTAGGAAGCACTGAAATTCAGAACTGGTGTTTTCAACTTATCCTGAAAGAAAGAAAGAAAGAAAGAAAGAAAGAAAGAAAGAAAGAAAGAAAGAAAGAAAGAAAGAAAATATGATGTACAGTGTTTAATCCCTTCATTCATTTTTACTCCAGAGTTACCAGAGATATTCCCAGCAGCAACACCAGATCATATGAACAATTAGACGTAAGTCAAAAAAGTCTTCATATGCCATACTTCCAAAAATGGCAATATTTTCCCTTGCACAAATTACTTATTCTTACTGCATTGAAAATCTAGAATTTTGTAAAATGAAGTGGGTTTAAATTATTGAATTTTGAGAATAAAGCTATTTACCAATCAAGTTTAAATTTTTTAAGTAACATTATCATAATCACATGTCAGTTTAGTTAGAGTTTGGGCACATAATCCAAATTACAGGAATTCAAAAACAAATGGATGCCATAGCGGCCATGGTAAGCAGTCCTTATAGACAGACAGTACAAAAAGTGTAAAGATGGCTGTGAGGGGGTGCGGTCAGTGGAGCTCCTCCCCTCCAGATACAGCATTCCACTCTGGCTCATACACTGATTGTGCCTTCACAAGTGAGGTCTGCAGCATTGCTCCTTCATTCTAAATGAAGATGGTGTGCCTTTATTCTAAATAACAGATGACCAGGATGTGTCACAGCTGTTTACAGATATTTTTACAGATAGAACATAGGCAGGTTAAATAACTTGTTTAGCGCCACACAGTGAGGAAAACACCAGCAACTTTATTGGCTTAAAATTCAGCACCTTAGTCATTGTACCCCAATAGCTAGCATGATTTGCCAATGAGACTATGGTCCACTCAATTCACTTTTCAATTAACCAGCCTCTCAATTGTATTCGAAGAGAAAGACAACAACCATTCTTTTATTTGTGCCAATAAAATCCACCTCACTACAACAAATAAAATAACATAAACTGAAAGTCAAAAACTGATTCAATGAGACTACAGGAAACTGGATTCCTAATGCACCATCTTTGCTGTCCTTTGCTCTCACTCATTTCTGCAGGTGCTTAGTAGGGTCCACATCCTGGTATAGCATCTGCTTGGTTCAAAAACATAAAGCACTGCAGATGTGGTGAAGGCAGCACAGAATACTACCTTTGCCCACTGCCATCTCTTCAAGCCTTAGAAAGGCAAGCACTCCTTCCTTGTGAAAAACTGTACGAGACCATTGGCACTAGCACCAGTAGAAAAATGGGCAAGTGCAAAGATCTAAGCAACTTCAACAAAGGCCTAATTGTGATGACTAGATCAATGGGTCAAAGCATCTTCAAAACAACAGATCTAGTGTGGTTTTCCCAGTATGCAGTGGTAGGTACCTCCCAAAAGAAGTCCAAGGAAGGACAACCAGTGAACGTGTGACAGTGTCACAAGCACCTAAAGCTTATTGATGTATGTGGGGAGCAAAGGCTAGCCTGTCTGGTCCAATCCCACAGAAGAGCTACTGTAACTTGAAGTGCTAAAAAACCTAATGCTGGCCATGAGAGAAAGGTGTCAGAACACAAAGTGCCATCACAGCTTGCTGCATATGGGAGTATGTACCACAGATCAGTCAGAGTGCCCACGACAACCATTGTCCACTGCCAAAAGTGCCTACAATGGGAATGTGACTGTCAGAACTGGACCATGAAGCAATGGAAGAAGGTGGCCTGGTCTGATGAATCATGTTTTCTTTTAGATCATGTGGACTGCATGGTGCTTGTGTCTTACATAACTGGGAAGGGATGGCACCAGGATGTGCTGTGGGAAGAAGGCAAGCTGGTGGAGGCACTGTGGGTAATGTTCTGCTTGGAAACCTCGAGTCCTGGAATTCATGTGAATGCTACTTTGACACGTACTCACCTCCCTGAAGATTGTTGCAGGCCATGTATACCAGTTCATGGCAAAAGTATTCTCTGATGGCAGTGGCCACTTTCAGCAGAAACATTGTAAAAACACGACAAAGAGTTCTGGGTGTTGACTTGGCCTGCGAATTCCCCAGAACCTCTGTGGGATATGCTAGAAAAACAAGTCTGATCCATGGAGGTCCCACATCACAACTTAGGAAGGTGGTTTTACGGTTGTGGCTCATCAATTACATGCTGTATATCTTCACATACTACACACACACACACACACACACACACAAGATATTGTATATAATTTTAAATATGTTTCTCTCCATGTATGCTGTTCATTTGTTTTTATGCAAGTTTGTGCTTCTATTTGTCAGCATTATTTTAACTATTCTGAGGAAATATGTAAGTAACAATTTCATGGCAATATTTACACATGAGGATAATTTTGATCTTTAAATAAATCAAAGCATACTTTATCAATCAAATCCTACTACTATTCAGCATGGCATGGTAAACCTGAAGCTAAAAGTCTTTGACAGTTTGGTTATTTATGAAATCAGATAGATAGATAGATAGATAGATAGATAGATAGATAGATAGATAGATAGATAGATAGATAGATAGATAGATAGATAGATAGATAGATAGATAGATAGATAGATAGACCTTTATATGCTCCCAGGAGGAAATTTGGGTTTTACAGAAGTTCATTAAATAAACACTCTCATGCATACACACACACACACACGCAGACACACACATGCAGACACACACGCGCACACTATAGACTAAACACACACCATAATGTCAAAAAAAGAAGAACAATAAAAAGATTCATTCATTATCTCTGTTGTAATACCTCCAGGGTATCCGGATTTTGCCCCATAACTTTGTCTACCCTTTTAAATAGCTTGTTGATTTGGTGGGCCTCTCTTGAGGTGATATTACTGACTCAGCACAGCATAGTGTAGAGCATGGTGCAAAGGTATAAAGGATGTCATTACCCACATTAAGGAATGCAATCTCCTAAGATAAAGAAGTGTGTTCTTATACGGTTCTTCTGTGCTATCAGACAAGTCCAGCCCTGTCATTGATATGGATCCTGTCAGTACACCACCTCAACATTCACTCCCTGAATAGCGACCTGGTGGTAGAGGCTCTTTGATGTGGTGAAAGTCAATAACCAATTCCTTTTGGTGATGTCAACTTGCAGAGAAATCTTTCTGCACCAAGAGGCAAAGTTCTCCAGCTCACACCTGTACTCCACTGAGGTGGCAAAGAGGTAAGGAATAAGTCGAGATAAGAGAAGAGGATGGGCAGCATGGGGTAAGTTCATCACGGATCTGTACTTGGACCATGACTCTTAGAGTTATAATAATTCATATTCACCACACTAACTAAGAAATAGTAAAACATGGTGAATTTTCTAACAATACCAAAAATGAAATTGTAGCAAATACTGAAGACACAGCAAGAGAAATCTAGGAAGAGTTAAACTGTCACAGAAATGGGCAAAACCTCAGAAAATACACATTAAAGAATACGTTCAATATTTTTAAGGTAATTTTTCACAATTGTGCTGTACTGTCATTTGGTCTAGACCCTGTGGCACGCAGCCGGGACGCCCAGAAGGACAGGAGATGGGCTCATGCCTCCTCCGGACCACGAGGGGGCGACCGCCCTGGTTCCTTTGGGGGCTACGGGTACAGAGCTGGGAAGCTGAACCCTGTAGAGGCCCGTGGTCACTGCCAGGGGGTGCCCCAGTGCCTGGAGAACCCTGGACCTCAGCACTTCCGCAACACAGGGGAGTGTCCGTGGAGGAGTGTCGGGAAGTACCTGGAGCCCATCCGGGAGTATATAAAAGGGGCCGCCTCCCTGCAAAGTGGGACTGGAGTCAGGCAAGGAGTGGACTAAGTCTGAGTGGAGGCGGCCTGAAGGAAGCAGACACTGAGAACAGAGGCCTTGCCTTTGGGGGATTGGTGCTGGAGGCACTGGGTTTGTGCGTATTCAAACTGTAAATAGTGTAAATAAACGTGTGTTGGATGAAAATACAATGTCCGTCTGTCTGTGTCCGGGCTGCTTCTCACAACCCATACTTTGGTGACTGAAGATGTATTTAGTAATGTTATGTAATGCAACATCCACCAAGGGCTAAAAATGCTCACAAAAGTGCACCCTCCAAACATTAAACAAAGGCTGTGACATGTACTGATTATGTCCGCATCGAAGGGTCAAAATTCTTGGATTAAGAGAGTCTTGTCTTCCAAGTTTAGTGGAAATGAATTTTGCTCCCAACATGTTACACCATGAAAGTCAATTAAGAATGAGCACCCAACTAAACCACTCACTTTCTAAGTTGCACATACAGTATGCTTACTGAGGGTGTCAAACTACATTATGTATGAGGCAAGTAAATAGTAGTAGTAGCAGTAGTAGTAATAGTAGTCATATTGTCATGTGTACTGAGTACAGTAAATGTCAGTACAGAGAGTGTTAACAATGAGGTTTAACATTCAAAGAGATAGAACTGTCCACACATTTTATTTTTTTCCAGTCCCACTGGTCCCTCATATCCAGTAACATGATACCTCATTCATAGCATCATCTGTGTGTCCCACTCCTATGTGTCCTTAGAACTTACTTTTAAGAGCAGACAATGATCTGCGCCTCATAACTCTAAAGTGCAAGACTGGGATTCACCTGTGGAGCAGACCCATCACAGCGAGCGGCATACGTGCAAATCACTTACACCCTCGCCTGCCTCTGTCCTTCTGAGTGAGATAGCCTTGAGGAGTACAGGCCTAATGTCAGGCACATTAAATCATCTGTGAGCACATAACATGGGCAGAACCCCAACGGATACACGCGCAGACACAAACACCTTGGTGAGAGGTGCTGACTTCTATTAGAAAGTGTTAAAATGGAAAGGGGATGACAGCATGACAGAACTGGTAATGGTATTACTTTGGAGGCTGTCAAAGAGTGTGGCATCGCAAAACTGAACTGACAATGGATTCTTCCTCCAAAGGTAAAGGTAAAAGCCCTGATGTGTGACACAGAACGCATTTATTTTTAAATCAGAAATTCTTAGACTGGAGGGTTATTGAAACTTTTTGAGAAAGTTTGATAAATTCTAAGAAACCACGTGTGCTTATAGGTAATTCATGACTACCGTATAATGGATGCTAAGAAGCATACCTTTTGCAGCCCTCAAAGCCAGCTGAATCTTTATTACATATGCCAGACAATTCTGGGGTGCCACAATGGCTAACTGCAGTGCCTCAGAGTTCCAGAGCGCCAGATTGAAATCATTCTTCCTGTGTCTATGTTCATTTTTCTCTGCGTTCTCAGGTTCTCCTCACTCATTGCAAAAATATGAAAACTAGGTAACTGGTGTCTCTAAACTGATTTCCATCTGAATGTTTGCACAATTGCGCAAAGCATTTTTTTTCCCATTTTGTGTCCAATCCTCTCCTGTGTCACTGAATTTAATTAGATGTGGTTTACAATGAAAACACATCTGATTGGATTTTACACTTTTAAGGCATTTGTCCAGTATTTACACCAAAGAGATTCATTAGTAACATGGGGGAGTAGAGGCTCTCATGTTATTTTAATTAGTACAACATGAATAACAATTGGGTAGGCGACTGGCAGCTGTGTGCCATCCCCTGGAGAGACCAGCAAATGTGTGGGTGACTCTATGCTGAATAATGTTAGTGTCTTTATTTAAAAGAAAACAAGTGTGCGGTGATGAGACAGCTGACTAGTAGGGGAAAAGGACACCATTTAGGTGGCAAGAAGCAGAGGGAAACCTCCAAGAGAGAGAATGAAGAAGAAAAAAAAGAGAGCAACTCTGTGTCTCAGTGTAGGAGGACAAGGATGTCTAGACAGTGGCAGACATTAGAGGACACATAAATGTTAAGGGGTTTCCAAGACCTTCAATTTAATTAAAGGATAAATGCCTCTGAAAAACCTAGTGTGTATTAGAAATTGTGAAAGCTGCGAACATTATGCCTTATTAGATTGTTTACAAAAATACAGAGTTATAATACAGTATTTTGCTTGCAATGTTATAATAATTATTTTGGTGACTTTTTTGGGTAAGGGAGGCAGCAGTTTTGAGGTAAGGCAGTTATAGCCTCTAAATATCGTGCTCGAGAGTGTGGATTAGCAGATGTCACTTTATCTGGTTCATGTGAAAATAATGACTCTATAAGCATATAAGGATGCATTAGCTGAAACAGACAGACAGAGTGAAAAGCCATTAGGACCTGTCAGGAGACAAGTAATGTTTTGCCAAGACAATAGCAGGACAAATAAGATTATTAAAATGGACACCTGGAGAACTGACATTTTAGGGCAACTCTGAGCTTATAGGTGCAGGGACACTGGTAGCTGATACAGGGAGCAGGAGCTGTAGCCATAGCCAAAGGACTTTGTAAGTCTGACCATGGGAAAAAGTTTGAAGAAGACTTGAATGAGTGAAGTGGCGTAGCTAGAGTTTGTGCCACTCTGGGCGGGGCAGTGCTTCAATTTGCCGCCCTCCAATATATCTGAATATGTTAACCTATTTAAACAGAAAATTAAAATGATGTATTGAGAAAAAGTAAGATAAATTTTGCATAGATTTATTCATATATAGAGAAACAGCAATAATTTTTCACATATACTGTAATTATTTATAAGCATCAACTAGACAAGAATATAGTATAGATGCACTGATAAGCTGTGTTCTAATTATTAGTTTAATATAATTATGCTGTGAAAACCAGGACCAGTGTAGTGTATAAGTGATACAGTAGGTGGGGCTGTTTTCTGTACAGAGCAAGAACGCATTCAGATTGATAACGAAACAAAATTATAAATTGTAAATTAGTTGTTTATCTTTCTATAAATTATTATCGGTGTAATGTTTATGTTTATTTTTGTTATTGCCTCATAAATTTCAACTGCTGTGTCTGATGCCGTCACAGAAGGACAGTCAAAATTATTTTTGAAGCATTTGTGGATAAAATTCAGAGAATTTTACCTTTTTCATTCATGAGTGATATTTTTCTGAACCCTGCTGCTTACACATGAATTGTGCTGAACCTTTTGGCCAATAATGCCGCCCCCAAAAATGTGCCGCCCAGGGTGGACCACCCCCTCTGCCCACCCCTAGCTATGCCACTGGGTTAGTGGGGTAAGTAGGAGAGTTGATAGTGGGAATAAGTCAGGGTCAAGAGAGATGTAAACGAAGCTAGGAATGCTTCAGCGTAGTCCTAGAGAGCTGGGCAAGTGGGCAAACCACCTCAACTGAGCAGCAGGCCCAGATTTCTGTTTTGTGTTCTCATTGTTTACTTAGTTCATGTGATATTATTCTTGATATGGGTACTCTTCTCCCCCAAAGTGTTGATGGATATTCAGTGATGATAGGCAATATATAGGAGAGAAATGCTATGCAATTGTCTACCTAAATTGCTGTATGCTTTTGAAGGCCTTTAGTGAAAGATGCAAGAAATGTAAATATTGACTAACTTGTAAGGATAGTTTTCACTTTAGTGAAGTCAATGTGGCACAAGAAGTGATATTAAATGAGCATATTTGGGCTGATCAGACTATTCTCCCGCTACACTTTTTATGCTATTATATATTCTGTCACACACGTGCTCTTGTGAGGCAGTCAAAGTGCTTAACTGAGGGTAAGATGCCAGTTAGAGGGTTGATAAAGTACACTGACATCTCTTCTTCATATTCTACAGATCCATAGAAGGGAAAACCCATGGAAACCAACACTAACTTCCGCCCTCCTGTCCCCTCATGGTCCCGCCTCTTCTTGCACAGCAACTAAAAAAGCCTGCACCTTTTTATCTCAGCCAGTCTACTTTGAGACTCAGTCTTTTTTGATTACTCGGTTGCTATTTCTTTTATCCCTTGCAATATATGGGATGGATTCCCAAACCTTTATCTTTTCTCCTGTCTTTTTGTTACAGTTCATAGGCTGACCTTTGCAGAGCATTTCAACTTATCCATCATTCCATATGCATTAGCCCAGCAGTACAAATTTACAAATTCTTCCAGAAGAACATTTGTATCTTCCAGACTAAACGTGACACACTGGCTTACATAAACTCCTGTGATCCCAATAGTGATTGAATTATTAAGTGCTAGTGGTGTCCCATACCAAATTAACCATCCATCCATCCATCCATCCATCCATCCATCCATCCATCAAACAGTATTCTAATGGTCATTTTCACAGGGAACTGGAGCTTATTTTGGTAGGACCAGATGCAAGTGTGAGCAACTCTCTTACAGGCCACAGTGTTCCTTTTGACTGTAGAAATAACATGAAGGTCCATCCATGTGCCACATTCATAACCTGAGGAACTGCCCCATTATGGGATGGAGGAAGTGTGTTAAAATATAAAGGTATATGTAATGTGAATATCAACCACCCCCAATAAGCCTAACACCATGAGCATTGGTTACTAGGGAAAGAGTATGAAGGAGTTAGTGAAGCCATGAAATGGGAAACGGCACTTTCCAATTAATGATGAGATAATAACCATTGATTTGGGAACCAGCTAAGTCACTACTGGGAAAATGAAGGTGTGGGCATTATATAGTGCACACACGTTTTCCAGGTCATAATGCTTCAGAATATTGCCACTTAAAAAGATCCAAGGATGACTCTGAAATGTTTAAGTACTACAAAATCAAAGTTGTTTTTGGCCAACTAGGAATAAAAAATCAGGAGCTTGCTGAGGATGATACACATGCCCCAGGTATGGCCAATGTTAGCTTTTGGATAGCAAATGCATAAAATAGAAACTGCTGGCTGAAGATTCACCTGCATCCCATAATCCTTTGTGTGTAGGTCCAGTAGGAGAAGATTTGGACAAGCAGATTTAGTTAAAAATAAAGAAAGGCCCTGCAGCTTGACACCCCTTGCTGGATGTGAGAGTTGCTCACATCCAGCTCATTCAGAGAAGCAGTTACTGCTGGCTTCCAGTTTACCTACCGCAGGGAGGCTTTTAATTAGAAAGCATGAAGATTCCTGAAAAGCAAGCGTGTGCAAATATGCTCTCTGTTTAATGCCGGCATGCTTAAGTGGTACTCATGAATTTCACATTTTGTTTATGCCGGAATGATTTGCACCATTACATTTCATTGAACAGATGTAACTTTTATATTCTAAATTCCAGCAGAAAACAAGCTGCTTATTAAAGCTGGAGTCACTTTAAGTCATTGTCATTGTAAAGTAGCTGCCAGGAATGTGCAAAAAGGCTCTAAAATAAGGCCAGTGTCCTCTGAAAAGTAACCCTGCTGTCACGACACTGACACTGAGACTGTGCATGAGAAAGATCATCATCTGGCTTCTTTGTTTGATACTTTATATGCTGTGTCACCTGGGGCTTAACTTTAAACTAAATGGGTTCATATTTTAAGCATCTTGTCTAGTCAGAAGAATGCTGTAGAATTTAAGAATTTAGAAAGTGCACTGTATAAAGAGAGTAATCTCAGCCAATCTAGACAGAAATCTTGATGTGTTATCACAGGGAGCAGTATTCGCAGAACAGATGTTCTTGACATAACCCTTACCTTATGTTTGGGTCTGTGGGACATATTTTAAGATTTACAAAATGAAAACTGTACAATTACTTAATTTTCAAACCTGAGACTCAATGGCTTTGGTTCATTTCCCGCAATGAACAAGTTTAAAACACATTAGCACTGAGGCGTACTGTACACTCCCCTTACATATTTAAATTACATAAGTACTGTTCAGGTCTACTAGACCTTTAAGTAATAAAGCTGGGTAATTGTAGGTTAAAACAGGCAAACATGGCAAAAATTAAGGTTCACTGTGTACCTTCGTTTTCTGTATGTATGTGTTCCAGCAAAGCCTAGTCATGTTACCATAACCCCAATGTGTAGCACTTTCCTTACTCTTTGTATTTTGTAGTTACTGTATAACATTGTTACTTTTATAGCACTGAGGACTTGTCTATCTCCATAGTTTTCTCTCTACTTTTTGTAGTGTGAGTCAGAACAATTGTTTTTTATACAAATTCTGAACAATCAAAAACTTCTCACTCCCCGTTCTAGGATTTGTGGTGTTGGTACATCTTATTAATACATATGCATCAGTGTGTGTCACAATAATCCTTCAAGATGGTAAAAAGATTCAGACCCAGAACACCTTAGAAAGACAGAAGGAGGATTTGATGGACCACTCTCAAGTTCAGAAGATGAAATTTCAGTATATGAAGATCATGTTGGATTAAACCCTTTTACGTGTTTAGTTTCATATTCTCATTCTTGCTGGTGTTTTAGATCCTGTGGGAAATTTGTACAATCCTTGTGGGATACAGAAACTGGGCAACAATGTCTTGGGAAAACATAATTATTTCACAGGGTTATACACTTTGATAACCAACACACCAGACCAACTCAGCATTTGGGAGACAAACTTCTATACCTGCAATTAGGATGATGTGGGACAAGTTAGTGGAGCATGTTCTGTTGTTTTATAACCCTACATTACAGTGGATGAGCTACTTATGGCTTTTAGGGGCCACTGCCAGCTCAGGCAATACATGCCATCTAAACTGAAAAAATATTGAATCAAATTTTGAGTTTCTTGTGATGCTACTTCATCATATGCCTGGAACATGCAGGTCTACATGGAAAAGCCAGATGAAGGAACTTCTGAGAGAACTCAAGGCATGCAGGCTGCCCTGGACATGACACCAGGGCTGTGTGACCAAAACGTCATATGTGATAACTTTCTTTAACTTCACACAAGCTGGGAGAGGAGCCCCTCAAGTGGAAGCTAACAATGCTTGGCACTACAGTGAAAAGTAATCCAGAGCTCCATCCTCAGGTGCTGGCTACACAGAACGGAGCAGTGAAGACACTGAAATTTGTCTACACAGCTGACACATCCTCAGGGTTCCATGTGCCAAAGAAATGAAAAAATGTGATCTTGTTGAGTACAGATGGGAGAATCTGTGACCAGGAACATCAAACGCTAGAATTGACAATGGACTATAATGCTACAAAAGGAGGAGCGGACAATTTGAACAAGCTGGTGACTTGCTACAGCTGCAAAAAGAAAAACACTTTGCTGGCCACAAGTGATTTTTTTAACATATTGGACATCTCTGAATACAATGCTTTTGTCACCTAGACAATCTTGAATCTAGACTGGAAAAGGGAGAATCGCCACAGGAGACAGCTCTTTCTTGATGAGTTGGGCAAAGCACTAGTGAGATCTTACACACAAGTAAGACACCAAGTGACACGGACCCCAGCATCTGTAACCGTTGAGACAAGGTTGCAATAGGATGATACTAGTGCCCCTCCAGCCCAGTTCACAGAGGAACCAATGCCAGCACCAGAAGTTAAGTACAAATGATGAAATTGCTTGACTGTGCGTTTAATTGTCTTATCTTGACCTGCTTTACCTACAGTATGCATTGTATAGTTGAAGCCACATATAGTTGTAATTGTAGTGTTGTGTATAAAATGAAACTTTTCTATCGTGCTTGATAAGAGAACAGTATGGTTCTTGTTAAAAGTGACCTACCATTGGGTAAAGGATAAACATAAGGGTCCACCAGACCCTCAATAGTAGAAACGGAGCAAATATGTGAACATAAATTGAGGGTTAACATCACACCTATCATAGTGAGTGAGCACTACCAAAAAGTGTTAAACAGGTAAATTGTGGTTATTTTAGGATGAATTTAGTTAATGTAAGCACCATGTCAAAGTGCTTTAATAATTAATTAGTCTACATTTTATAGTGCCCATCATAGCAAGTAATACTCAACACTGTTTAAAAGATAATCGATCTTAATTGAATACAATATTCATCCTAGTGAACATTATCCTTTAGAGGACAATTCACCTTAATTATTTTATAATACTATTCATAGCAGGGGTAGTAGGATTGTCACGTGTATAAAATATAGGTAAATTATACTGGCAAGTACAACCATCATATGCATCAAGATATAAAAGAATGCTTTAAAATACATATTAATGCAACATTCGCAAACTCTTAAACCAATTCAGGTTCATTGGGGCCTGGAGACTATCCTAGTTAACACTGGACACAATGTTATCTGTAGAAAAACATTTTCGGTAAGTGAGGGGAAAGTGAACTAGTTGAAGAAAAGCACTAAAAGAATGTGCAAACACAATACAGAAGAAATCAGTCTCAGTTTTTGTCAGTGAGCACCAACAAAAAGCGCTTTATTGATAAACTGATCTTCATTTTATTGAGCCCCCTTCAGGCTGAGAACCATGACAAAGTGATTTACAAGATATCTCTGTATGCTTCCATCCATCCTATTTCTGAAAAACAGTCCAGTTTACGGTTGCGAGAAGATAGAGTTTATTAGACACAAAGCAGGAACCATCTCCCCATAGAACGCCATCCTTTTCAAGGCATACTCATGCAGTTGGCCTCTTTAATTGTAGACACCATCAGAAAATGATTTAATAACTCCCAGTTTCAGCTTCAGTTTCATAGCATTCATGACAAAGTGTGTTACAGGATGTACATCCATTCATTGTCTGTGCCCTCTTAATCCACTTCTGGGAGGTGATGACTCAGAGACTATCCCTAAAACATCAGTCATGAACCAAGCCATGGACTGGATGCCACAGGACACATTCATGCAATCAAAAGCTTCAAAGTAAACGAGTGTTTTATAGGACATCCCTCCACCTATTTCACAACCCACTTAATCTAACTTTGGGTCACAGAGAGTCTGAGCCATTTTCAACAACATCTGACTCAAGGCAGGATTCGGCCTCGAATGGATCCCAATATATCACATAGTACACACTCATGCAATCATTCTTATTTATAGAAAATCTTTTATAGTGAGCACTATCAAAAACTGCTTACAGGACAATCAGTTTTAACACCTTTCACAGTAAGCCGTGTTTCAGGACAATCAGTTTAATATTTTAAAAGATCCCTTTATAGTGAGCAGAATTGCAAAAAGATTTAATGGGTAATCAATCTCAATTTTTATATAGCATCCTTCATAGTGAATACTAGCCAAAAGTGCTTACAGGACAATGAAACAATTTTATAGGATTCTTCATAGTAAGGGAATTCCAAAGTGCTTTTAAAAAATCAATCTCAATTTTTGTTTATGGCACCTTTCGCAGTGAGCACTATGACACAGTGGTTTAAAAGCCAATCAGTCTTAATTTTATTACAGCACCCTTCATAGCAAGAACCATCTCAAAGTGATTTAAAAACCAATCAATCTTGATTTTATAAAGTAGATTACATGGGGAGGACAATCCTCACACACTTTACGGGACATCTTGTGTAAATTGTACTTAGCCTGTGATGAAGTGCTTTACCGGACACGTGTCTTCTGACCAGTTTAATCCAGTCCAGGAGACAGTATGTATAACATCTGTTCTGGGCATTTGCCAGAAATCAGCCCATTTTCAAAGACTCAGTCCAAACACAGTTTGTGGGCCAATCACAATTTCACATTAGACCTTTCTCAATGAGAACTTTCACAAAATTCTTCTGAGAATAATCAGTCTTTATTGCATGTATCGTCTTTCCTAGTAGGTCGCATCACAAAATGCTCTAGAAAGCATACATTCTGCATTTGAACACATCTCTCCAGTTTTGATGTCACTACATTGGTTACCTGTGTCATTCAGAATTGACTTTAAAATACTGCTTATGGTATACAAAGCCTTAAATAATCTCGCTCCATCCTATGTTTCAGAATGTCTTACACCTTACATTCCAAATTGTACACTTAGATCTTCAAATGAGTGTCTGCTTATTATTTCAAGAGCTAAACTTAAAAGAAGTGGTGGGGCAGCCTTCTGCCGTTAGGCACCTAAAATCTGGAATAGCTTACCGGTAGAAATTCGCCAGGCTAATACGGTGGAGCACTTTAAAAAACTGCTAAAAACACATTATTTTAATATGGCTTTCTCATAGCTTCCTTTTAGTTTAATCCTGATATTCTGTATATGCATTTAGTTCTCATTATCATTCATGGTGAATCTGAAATCTGTACTAACCTCTACTTTCTCTGCTGTTTCTTTCTCTGGTTTTCTGTGGTGGCGACCTGCTCCACCACCACCTAATCAAAGCACCGTGATGTCCCTACATGGATGGATTAAAGGCCAGAAGTCCACATGACCGTCATCATCAAGTTCTTCCATGTGAAGCCTGAATACCATGAGGACTGATTGAGGTCATTTATGTTAGGTAGAATGCCTAGAGGGGGCTGGGTGGTCTCATGGCCTCGGAACCCCTGCAGATTTTGTTTTTTTTTCTCCAGCTGTCTGGAGTTTTTTTTTGTTTTGGTTTTTCTGTCCTCCCTGTCCATCAGACCTTACTTTTATTCTATGTTAATTAGTATTGCCTAATTTTTTTTTTTATATTTTGTCTTTTTTCTCTTTCTATATCCTGTAAAGCAGTGGTCCCCAACCTTTTTGACAGCAAGGACCACTTTATTAGATGCAAATATTTCCATGGACCGGTCGGGGGGGTTGGTTTGGGGGGGGCAGTTTTATACACAATGTACATAACATTTCTATTATTATTAAAGTTATTAAGCAGTTCGCATACATTTGCAATCTGAGATTTTTCTTCTTTTTTTGCATATAACAAAGACATATGCTTTACATTTGCCAATCCAACAGATTGCACATCACATACATTAACACTGCTATCTTTTTTTCGTGTCTGCCGTTTCTATAGGAGGGTGACAATGAGTTAAATTCCAATGGATGTTTTTCAAATGTTTACAAGCAATAAGCAAAAGGTATCACTGAAAACCACAGAAAACAAAAACAGCAAAAAAAAAAAAAAAAACAGTACGAGGAAAGTTCGAAGAAAGAGATTTTTTTACAATGTTTCTGTTTGGGGATCGTTGTGCAAACGTGCACAACTGAGCTGTGACTACAGATCTAACTGCTCTGTGGATGATTCGTTCAGGCATTTCAAGGTCACTTCGTTGTAATGAAAGCATCTGTTGAATGTACTTCGTAGTAACGTGATTTCTATAGACTCGTGTCATATGGGGAAACTGTCGGGACCATAAAAATACTTTGTTGTAATACTCTCTCCTCGGTCTCTCTCCTCTCTCTGCACCGCTGCAAAGCCCCGCCCACCAAGCGTTCTGAAAAGTCTGAGTGAGTCGCCGTTGCCGGCAGTTCTCTCGCGGCCCAGCTGTCAGACGGCTGCGGACTGGTGGTGGGCCGCGGACCTGGGGTTGGGGACCCCTGCTGTAAAGCACTTTGAGCTACATCATTTGTATGAAAATGTGCTATAGAAATAAATATTATTGTTGTTGTTATTTAAGAGTGTTATAAGGGTGCAGATAGGTCATTATTTAATTTTCTGCTTGCTCGTGGTATTCCCTCCAATATCCATCCATCCATCCATTTTCCAACCCACTGAATCCGAACACAGGGTCACGGGGGTCTGCTGGAGCCAATCCCAGCCAACACAGGGCACAAGGCAGGAACCAATCCTGGGCAGGGTGCCAACCCACCGCAGGACACACACAAACACACCCACACACCAAGCACACACTAGGGCCAATTTAGAATCGCCAATCCACCTAACCTGCATGTCTTTGGAATGTGGGAGGAAACCGGAGCACCCGGAGGAAACCCACGCAGACATGGGGAGAACATGCAAACTCCACGCAGGGAGGACCCGGGAAGCGAACCCAGGTCCCCAGATCTCCCAACTGCGAGGCAGCAGCGCTACCCACTGCACCACCGTGCCGCCCCCCCTCCAATATCTCACCCAATAAATGTGCTCTAGACCCTCAGTGTGTATTCCTTCGAAGAGTATGGTGTGCCTATTCCAAAAATGTGTATTAGGTTTAACTGGTACCTCAAAATATGCCTTGTGTGAGGGTGTGCAATGGACAGGCACTTCCCTGAGGCAGACTGTGCACCATCTATAATACCGAGTCGATTAGATGGAGGGTAGATCTCAAATGGCTTTACCTTTGATTTATTGCTACAGAAATTCCTCACAGACAGGGAGCTCATAGCAAAGCGCAGGCTTCCTATTAAATTATTCCCACTTGTAATGAAAGTCGCACTAGTATGGTCTTTTATCTCTAGGGATGTGTAGCTCTTAACACTAACCTGGTTGTATGAGAAATGTCAGAAATATGGTGAAGAAGACTTACTTCTTCCGTGAAGTTCCGTAGTTGGTCCTGAGGATTTCAGGCACAGTCTAATGGAGGAGGCACTTGTCTTGTGCTGACACTCAACAAACACTTTCCGAATGGCACTTACGTAACGTGTTATTTCACACTGATTAACATATCTGTGTTTCCTGATAACGGTGTCATATCTTATCGGCAAGCCTCAACACTCAGTGGCTAACAAAACAGGGTTAGCTTTGCTTCATTCCTCTGTAATTATTTGTAAAAGCCTCTTCTCTCTGATTTTTTTGGAACAAACAACGCAGGACGCCATGGAGCTCTTATATTTAAATGATGAGACACACGACTGTTTTGTCGAAACGTAAATATGTTAAATATGACTGGGAAATGTAACACAATGCAATATTCATGACTGAAGCATTCATTTAAAAAGAGTGCTTGAAGCAAAAACAATTGCATAAAATAATGGAATCCTTTCACTTGCTGGGGATGATCCCTTAGGGGTAGGGAGGGCTTACCAATTGAAGACATTTTTCACAAACACGAGCTGTTTGACAAGCTGCATGCTGTATGATTGGTAAAAGTTCATAAAAAAGAAAGGTTTTAAATGCACTTAAAACACGCATATTCTCAAAGGTATACAAGGAGAGCATTTTGAATTCAATTATTACCTCATAAGAGAGAAAACTATACATATTCTGGCAGATGGCACTAGAATCTGCATTTAATGTATAATGTGGTCTTTGGCAATTTAATATAATATCGGGAAAAGAATAACTAGTGCTTCCTCTGTGAATCTCTCTCAAAATGAGTGACTTTAAAAGCATGCAAGTGCATTAATTCTGAAGCCACTTACTGTATTTTGGGATTTGTTCAGCAGTAGAACCACCTCCATCTCTGAACAGGTAATCCACCTGAAGCTAAGCATGTTTGGGCTCAACCAGTACTTAGATGAGAGACCATCTAGGGAAAAAAGTTTGGGTTACGCCTGGAAGAGGTGTTGGTGAGGCCACCAGGAGAAGCTTACCCTGTGGTCTGTGTGTGGATCCCAATGACCCATTGCAGTGATAGTGACACTGCTGTAAAAATTACCGCCATTCTTTAGACATAAAATCAAAGTCTTGACTCACTGTGGACATGAACGCTCTCTAGGCATCTTTCAAAAAGAGTGAGTTTACCCCAATGTCCTGGCTAAATTGTCCACCATGGTCTGGTCATTCTGGCCCCCTAATCATTGACTCACTGTGTCCCTCAGCCTTCACCTCCTAATAGCTAATGTGTTGTGAAGCACTGGTGCAAGAATGATTGCCGCTACATCATCCAAGTGAATGTTTCACATTGATAGAGGTCTATGTAAAGTGTTTGAGTAGGTTAAGAAAGCACTATAAAAATTTCATTCATTCATTCATTCATTCATTCATTCATTCATTCATTCATTCATTCATTCATTCTCTCATGACTGTATTTATATTCCAGTTGTCCCATCCTTAATTATAATACTTAAACAAATCTAAAAACACCACACACAAATCAACAATTCAGAATTTATTGTTCCTTCTCTCTTCTCATACATTACATGCTTTATATATAAAATGCGCCATGGTAGCATAGAGGTAGTGTTGCATAGTTCCAGAGTTCTGGGCTCCAATTTCAGCCCAAGGAATTTGTACTTTCTACCTGTATTTAAATGAGATTTGAAGGCTGTATGTGTGTACTCCCACCTTTAACCAGATAACACCCTCATTTAACTGACTGCAAGCAGTACCCTTTGCATCATGTCAGGATAAAAGCAGTAAGGAGGCACACATAAACAAATGTTTATTTCCTTATTAGAAATTTTTAAAAAAGTATATATCTTCTCTCCAAATCTGTAACAGCACCCACCATGGATTTTTCTTTTTTCTATATGATACTCATAAAACTATTTACAATATATCATTCACATCCTTGTAAATATAAAGTTATTTACACTACTATCTGTACTAGCCATCTAAGATGGGTTGAATTCTAAGTAATAAATGTGTACCTCAGCATTAACATTTTCAGGACACCATGCAATTCATGTCTCTGTTTTATTCCATTTGATATGGGATTCATAAAAGCAGTGTTAATGACTGTGATGCACCATCTATGCGACAGACACACAGACAGACACTTTTTATTAAGATGGATTTAATAAATAAAAATATCAAAACTTAAAAGAAATGAAAAAGGAACAGCAGTAAAAACAAACGCACTAGCTTTTTCATAAAGAATTTTAAGCGTATGTCATAACCAAACCGTGTGTTATCACTTATAACATACTGCATCCTACCTTTTCAAAACAAATAAATAGATTAAATATAATTATAAAGAATTTGGAGAGTGCTAGTAATGCTTTCTTTACCCCAAGGGATCCACAATACATTTGGCAGCCCAGCAGCAGGAGTTGCCAGATTTGACTGGCACTTTTTAGACCAATCAGGGTCAAAACCATTCCCACTCCTACACAATCTAGTCCAATATTGGTTAATCCATTTCAAGTCAGAAAATTGCTCCAAAATACCTTGCATTACATGCAAACTGCAGATATCCTTGAACGTTACTCACCTCTGATTGGCTTATTGGTACAAATATTGCATGAGTGGGTGGAGCTTGGTTGTTAAATTTCAAATGTACAATATTCCCAAATGATTGTGGGCTGTGTCTGTGGAACTGTATAAGAAAGGCCAGAAGGCCAAAGTAGGCCCTTTCTTCTCAGGAGACTACATTCCGTTTTTCTACAACTCTGTGAAGGCCAGAGTAATTTTCTATGCTGTGGTGTGCTGATCTGATAATATCACTTCAAGAGAGGCCCACCCAATCAACAAGCTGATTAAAAGGTCAGGCTCATTTATGAGACCCACTCTGGACTCCCTGGAGATAGTAGCAAAGGACAGAATTAAAATCAAACTGAGTGCCATTATGAACAATGCTGCACATCCTCTCTCTGACACACCAACACTGAGGACTTTCAGACAAGAAATTATTCAGCAGATGTGTGTCAAGAAATGCTACTGGGGCTCCTTTATACCAATAACAATACGCCTGCATAGTGCTTCACTGTGAATTTTCTTCCATTTTTGTCATTCTGATGTGTTCATCACATCTGTTCAGACCATAGAGTATATAAAGTCACTCATGAATATATATAAAGTATATATATATATATATATATATATATATATACATACACACACACATAACTATCTATTAATGTATTTATTAATTTAAAGAGCTTCTGTAAAAAGCCAAATTCTCCCCTTGAAGCCAAATAAAGTTTTTTCTAATCTAAAAAAGTTCTATCTGTTGTCATCGTCTTCTGTAGATGCCCTTACATTGTATCACTGATCTTGGTACTTGGAAATACCAGTTGGGTTTAATTCCAAGGTCATCCTGGTATCTACCAATTGGAAATTTGTTTTATCTGCATTTTTTCTTAATATTTTATTGTTCTTTGCTAAATCAAATTTTAGTTATAATACCGTTAGCCATTTTAAACACCTTAGGATAGATACTTTATGATTAAACACCCGTTAAAGGTGCTATAAAAATAGGTGAAAAGACTAGGATACATTTCAGCTGTTTACATGTGTACACAAATTCCCTCTGTTCCTTATATATTGGAGTAAAGATGAGGCCAACCAGTGTGTTGTATTGGCTAAGAAGCTGACCTTTAAACCCCACCAATGTTGCTTTAGCATCTGCCATGGTAAAATAGAGCAGATCTGAGCAAGCCACTTAACCAGCTTATGTTACAACTGTACTGGCAAATGGGTGTGTTTGTGAAGTGTCCTGGAATGGTGTTGCCTATAGACAGGTGCTATATAAAATTAATTATTTGCTAGTAGACCCTGACAGAAATGTCATTTTGAATGAGTGTAGAGACTGAGAAGTTTGTAACCTGTTATAGAATAGATAGATAGATAGATAGATAGATAGATAGATAGATAGATAGATAGATAGATAGATAGATAGATAGATAGATAGATAGATAGATAGATAGATAGATAGATAGATAGATAGATAGAGTTTTATTAAAATCAAGCAGTGAGATGTTAAGCAAAATGACACTTTTATTGGCTAACTGAACAGATTACAACCTATTTGAAGAAGGTGCCTCGAACACTTGCATATTGCAATTTGCTCATGTAGCTAATAAAAAATAAACTTGTCACTGCATCCATCATGGCTAACACAGTACACAGTACACCCTAACTACTACATTAAAATCAAATAGAAATTGTGGTGTTACAGCAGAGAATACACTCAACATAAAACCATAATAAAAATAAACAAATTCTATAATCTAATTAAAATGAACATATTAGTATTGCTAAATCATTCTAGTCAGAGGTCATCTGATAATTTTTAATAACAGCTGTTAAAGAGATCTCCACTAGCCCTGCCTGGATTTCCCTAGCAGAAACAGCCCTCTGTTGTGATGCTCTGCAGGTTGCTCATAGTTTTAATTCACTGGATGTCAGATCTCATTCCCAGAAATCAGGAGCTTCCCCAGCTTCCTTCTCCCTGCTACTGCCTACAGAGAGTTTATATTTGGATCCAGAATAGGACCAATCTTCTTGATTAAGCCTTTTGGTGTTTCCCATTTTTAAGTTGCTGCCCTACATGTCATTGTGTAAAAGAGCATTCTTTAAAACCTCAGGTTGACAGAATGCTTGTAGAAATGTTTTTCATGTGGCACATGACCTGTGCTCCCTTAGGAGATTCACTGAACTAATTGGTTGAGCTGCAGATGGTTCAACCTGCACTTTTCAGCAAAGCCATTTCCTAGCCATTTGTAGCCTTCCTCCTCTTCCTTCTGTCTACCACTTGCACACACCAAGATTGAAAAGTCATTCGAGAACCACTGCAGGTGATGGTGCCGCGATTTTTGTTTTAAAATAGCACAGCTTAGACATGCGGATGTAGGGGTACGCTGGGTAGGTTGTGCGGCCATGGAGTGCTAATGCGAAAATGGAATAATTAGTTATTCATATGCAGATGAGCAATTTGAACATACATCCCCCATTAGCAGTTCTGTGGGTTAATTATTGCACGGCCTACACTTGCAGGGATAAAAAAGAAGTCTGAGCAGTGGTAAGGGAAGACAAATAAAAACAAAGGAAAGAGAATAATACAGAATTAAAAAGAGTGAGAGCAGGATCAGCCTGAAGAAAATGTGAAGAACAGGAGGCAAAGCAGTCAGGAGACCCTGCAGGAGGGCGAGAGATACAGCGCTCCAACAGAGCTAGTGTAGAGCAGGAGCAATCAGGACTTGTGTAAAGTGCAAACGTCAAATTTACTGGAATCTATATATTGGTTTTATCTTTAATTAAGCACTGTTTTTTGTATTGATTATTTATTAATGAAGAAATTTGAATTGCACTATACTTTGGCCACTTTTTATTAAATAATTGCACAGTACACTTTGCACCACTCTTGCCTGTTTGTGTGCAAAATTACACAAGTCCATCCCAGATATGAATATCAATGTCTGGGTACAGGAAAATGCCAGCTGCAGGCACCCAGGCATCACAAGTTGGCACATCTTAGAACTGTACCTGAAGTCTGACATGTATGTAGTGAACAGAATGGGAGATAGGACAACTCCGTGGAGGAGCCTCTGTGTTTTTTGAGCACACAACTCTTGAGCTGGATTATTATTATTATTACAAGGATTATTATCAAAGAAAATGCATCAGCAGTCCTCCAATTAGCACTTCACCTAAAATCAGTGTGCTGCTTTCTGGATCCTTAAATGCTATGCAGTTCACTTGAGTTCACCTTTAAAGAGCACCGGAAGACCAAGTTTTACTGCTTGCCTGAAATACTCCCTACTGTCCACTGCCAACAAGACAAACAGTAATTCAGATCTGCTTGAAACAAGGCATGTGAAGGCTGCCGTGCTAATAAACCAGCTGAGTATTGACTGAGCTCATTAGGAAAAGTTCAGATATTGTTAAATTTAATTGTAGTGTGTGACCAGACGTGAAAGTTTTATTAACTATTTGGACTGTATGGCTGTTTGCTTTGTACCGTCTTGTTTTGAAGTTCACTGTGAAAGGCAATTTGTGAAATAGCTAGCTGCATTACTAGGCTAGATTCCTGATTTATAACTCTTAAACTCACACATAATGTACAGTATGTGCGGAGTCAGGGCCGGACTGGGAAGCTTATTCAGGCCGGGAATCCCAAGTCTAACCCAGGCCACACAATACACATCAGTTTTCTTGTACAGGCACAGACTGAAAAGACCAACAAACACTATTTTGTCTTGGAATTGTTTATGAACGAGGAGACAATAGATTCAGCTTTTACACATACATTTCACTCTTAAATATTAGTCTCAAAACAAACTCTGATAAAGTGTGGAACAACACTTCATAAATGTAAACACTTCAGAAATAAATAAACCATGTAGTTCTATAATATTTATATCAAAACAAATGAGCAAAAAGCACTGAACCACAAAAAGTAGTTGTCAGTGGAATCCACAGTGCACAGATTATCTTTGCAATATCTACACGGCTGCTGTCAGTGTCTGGATGGTAATGTTGAATACTCTTTTCCTCAATACACAAAAAACTCAAAAATTCTGTCAAGCATTTTTTAAAGAATGCACTTAGTAAACAAAAAACTATTGTTAAAGATAGCCATGCCACAGACAGACACGACACTGAAATGTCCACACGTTTATTCCACATTATGTACACTATTTACATGACTACTCAGTCCTTGGTCCTTCGGCCACCTCTACTCCTATCTCACTAGTTCCGTCCTCATCCACCTGACTCCGGCTCCTCGAATGGAGTGAGGCAGCCCCTTTTATAACGCCCCAGATGTGCTCTAGGTGCTTCACGATGAACTTAGTGCTGCCCTTGCACCTGGAAGCACTCCGGGCGTATACCATCCCTGGTCCGGCAGCACTTCCTGGTGTGGCGGAAGAACTGCCCTCCAGGGCTCTCGGACCGTCCAGGCGCCCAGGGAAGAGTAGTGCCGCTCTCCCGGTCTGTACTTCCTCCAGGGGTCCCGGCAGGGGACGATCCCTGGTCGTCTGCCACACTATGAAACATTTTGTGTAGCCTGTTCAGTCACTCTCTCATCATAATGCTAAGGTTTAACTGTCAGAGCGCGAGAGACACATTTTAAAAATATTAAAATAAAGTAAAAACAAGACACATTCATTACCATACTTATCATGAAATAAAGAACAACAGGTATATTTAAAAACACAAATCATTCCACTCACATACGTGTTTCATTAATAAAAAAGTAAAACAAAACATTTCTTGTAGCCTATTCAGTCACTCTAAGGGAAAAAGGAAAAGAAAAACGTTAAAAATGTGATCATGCACTACACTTCATTAAAATTTGAAACAAAAATAAAGCAAAATAAATACACAGTAACAAATACCGAAACCCATACAACATCCAAATATAATTCAAATTACCATATATACTTGCATATAAGTCAGGTCTTGAAACCCGAAAAATTGATCATAAAATCAGACCCCGACTTATACGCCTGTTCAAAAATACGAAACTTAGATTTTTTTTTTTTACATTTTCTTGCCTCCTCCAATCTCACACCAGTTTCTCGGACACATCGAATTTTGTTGCAGCAGCACAGTTACCAATTTTTTCACCACTTTAATTTAAAACCAGCTTCACATTTTCTTCTGATCGAGCTCTCCATCGTCGATAAGGGATGTTCTTACGATAAAGGTGTATGAGGAAGTGAGATACAAAAAAACACAAATCAGTGCAAATGTCGCTTCGGAATAGTTCAGGTATTACTGTGTGGTCATTTAGGCACAATACATAGAAGAAAAAAGGCAGCATGCTCTGTGGTTACTCTCTCAGGTGGGCGTTAGCATATCATAATCTCTTGGACCAATAGCGTGAGTTTTCCTCTTTCGACTTATACGACCGACATTATAAAATACCAGAAATTATGCGGTAAAATGAAGCCCCGACTTATCCATTGGAGAACTTAAATGCGAGTATATATGGTATATTACAAACTTTTAAACAATTGTCATATATAACTTTAATCAAAAAAGCACAAGACGTATGCACCTCTTATCATAGCGCTCCTGTTTAACTGTCAGAGCGCGAGACACATGCAAAGTCAAAACTTGACTTGAACAAAATCAAGAAACCATCCAACCAGAAACCAGAAAAGAAAGCCTCCAACGTTAAACTGAAAGGATTTGTGCCCACTACAGAGCAATAATGCCTACTCGTTTTCCAGTATGATAACATCATATAATTTCACCATTAGTTTATTTCACCAGGCCAGGCCAGGCAGCAGGCCACCGGGAAAGCTCCCGTTGATTGTAAACATCAGTCCAGCTCTTTGCGGAGTCCAAAAATGAGGTAGTTCACAATGTCAATGTAGGTGAACAGAGTTATGTTGTTGGGGCGCTTTGTTTTGCTTTGTTTATTGCACTCAACTAATAACATTGTTTAGTGTCTTGATTTAATTCGCCTTCTTCCATCCTGTGTTCATTTTCTTTTATTTTTAAAAAATTGTTGTAGTTTCTCATACAATATCACTACTACTGGTGCTCCATGTTGTAAACAAGCCAGTAAATCATCTAAAGAAGGTACCCATGGCCCACAATGCAATGTGGTGTGGTGTATCATTCATTCACTATGAGTGGCATCCATACCTAGAACAAGAGACCCACAGAGACAGTGTAACATTTTTGGATAAGAAATTCATCATTTTTACCCATTTGACTAAATACCGAATGGGACATTTTTGCTACTTCTAGTCAAATATTTCCAGTAGCCCTACACTCACCCCTTTATGTCCTTTCATTTATTGAACTCAATGTGTTGAATTTTAAGATGGCAAAGAGAGTGGCATAATTAGACCTTGATGGGCCCTATTGCTTACAACCCCCACCCCCATGTGAAATTAAATTAAATGTAATTGAAAAGTGACTACCGTCAATGATATACATCAAGCATATAGGCCAAATAAAAGGTCAACAGTCATAATTAAGCTCTGTAGAGCTGTGGGAATGATAACCCCATTAACCTTTTCATGCTGATGTCAAGTAGGTGAGCATATTAAAATAAAGCCTTGTGAAACAACAACCACGCAATCACCGCAGGCTCCCCAGCCCCATGTGCCCTGGTGGAACTGCTCCAACTGTGCTGCCTATAATTATGCCATTGGTCAGGGACATATAACTTGTCTTAGTTAATGTATACTTCTTTTATGTTGTACTTCAGATGTTAGCCCAAGGAGATTCCGCATTAAACAAATAGAAAAAGGTCAAAACAGTTTCTCAAGTGAGGCCCTTAACATTGAAAATGTCCAAAACAAAAGAAAAGTGAAGCAACTGCTGAGAAGGACAACTTACATCCTGATTGTCTGGTGAGTTTAAATAGCCATCAGATCAATGTGACAACTGTCAGTCTGAAGCAACTTAGTAATCAGCATTCACAGCACTGAAGTGGCTGCCCGGTTTTTGGAGCCCACAATGTGTCGATAATTAAAACTGATACTGAATGAATCCTGCAGTAGCACACTAAGGTCTTCCCTGGGTTTTCTACCAAGGTGACCCTACAAACTTTAAAAAGTGAAATACATTTAGGTAGAAAACAGAACACTGAGGGTGGTATGACTATGCAGTACTGTGAAAAAGTACTGGCACTCTTCAACACATTCTTTTATTATCGATAAAGTTAGTGTGTCCTGCTGGCTATGATGGTGCACTTTAGAATTTGAAGCTGTCAATGCAGCCTTGACCACTGACTCACCTAAGTGACCCCGAGCAAAATCATTAGGCCTGTACCGATGCATATTTTCAAAAAATGTCAACATTTCAATGATTTCAAAGTCATATTGATTAAAAAGATCAGCTAAATGAATGGAACAAAATATAACAAAGGTTATCAGATTTTCAACAAAATAATGGATAAAAAGAACCTGAGTGAAGGTAACATAACTTTTAGAAAATGTGCTTAATTTAGCTGAGAGTTACTGGGCCAGTACCCATTGTAGTAAATTCAAGTATAAAGGGTGCCAATACATTGTAGGGTGCAATCACACTCCGCACCAATTCAGTATTGCTAATTTACCTAACCTGTCTGGACTTCTGAGAGACAAACCCACACTGGCACTGGGAAAAAGTGCAGACAATGGATAGGCACAGGATTCAAGAGCCGTCAGCATTCAGTGTTTTAGGATATTTTTAGTTTTAGTTTTTATTTAGTTTTATTTTTTCACCATTTTCTAATTTTAGTTTGTATTTAGTTTTTTATTCTTTTTTTGTTTTTATTCAGTCTTAATTTTTAGCCATTTTCTAATTTTACTTTCTGTTCCTTAGTTTGTTCGAATGTATTAAGTTTTAGTTTTTATTAGCAATTAACATTTAGTTTTTGTATCATCAAAAATGTCCAGATAGGCACAATTTTGCAAGTGTAAAGCACAGTTTTCTTTATAGCTGCCAATTAAATCATTCATGTTGTACCTATCAACTTATAATCCGTACAATTTTACCATCTCTGACATTTTCTAACAAAAGTGTGACAATTCAAGGCTCCCAGTCTAATTTAAAAAATGCAAGAATCAAATAACAAGTGTGCACTGATGCCATTTGTTACTTCAACGTACAACAGGTTTAGGCAAATGGTTATTTAATTTCACACACGCTTTGATTTTTTATTTGTGAGATTCTTATTGTTGAGGACCCGAGTGGCTGGACCAGGCCAAGGGGACACCCACGTAACACCTGGCTGTGGCAGATAGAGGGTCATTTGCGGAGGGTGGAACTGGACCATGTGTCTGCCTGGGGGGTTGCCAACCAGGATCCCATGCAGTTTCGTCGTGTGGTGGGTACGGCAATGCGCTGTACAAGTGCATGCTCCCCAATCTGACCTGACCATTTGTGAACTGTCAGATCATCACACACATACAGTCTTATTTTATATTTATTTTTAAAATCTCCATTTTGAAAGTTTGAAAGAGTATTCTTTCTTAATTTACTTATTTTTTAAAATACTATTGAAGTCACAACTTGAACTGTGCTATTAACAATAATAGCAGAAATAGAATTGAATGCTTTTTTCCATGTACAGTATACAGTATACTGCATTTCTACTAGCATGCAATTTACAGTAAATACTGAAAATCTGTTATAGCAACATCTCAGATCATTCACTTATTAAGCAACATGTAAAACCTGGAGTGCTCCCTGTGAGCCTGTCCTGGGAGGACTGTAATTTGACAACACATATAAGAATAAACAGATTTTGCCAACTGAGTGTGCTTAATAACACACTTCCACTATTCTGCTATAAAACAATATCTGAAGTTACAAACACTCAGCCCACATACACATGGGAGAACATGCAAACTTCATATAGATACTGACCAGTTTAGCTATCAAACCTGAACTCATGACACTGTATAATAATATTGATAACAACAGATTTCATTAATATAGCACCTTTCTAATGCTCAAAGTGCTTTAAAAAATAGTCAAAGGAATACAATAGAAATAAAAACGAAAATGGCATTAATAACACAGGACACAAACTAATATAAAACATTAATAAATATTTGAAAGTCAAAGTTCTGAATTAGATTACAAAAGAAGCAAAAGAAGCAGGTAAAAAATGAAGAAAGCCATGAACAAATAACAAAATTTGTATACAGTAATTACATGTAGGGACATACAGTAAATGTAGATTTTACAATCCCCCACAGTAATAAGGAACAATGAATAGGTTAAGAGTGGATTTCATGCTATTTACAGCCAAGCCCTGGACAACATTGACCATTTAATCAATATTCGTTTGCTGTTCAGTACAGATCTAACAAACCCAGACTGATCTCCGCTGTGCTGCAAAGTAAACACACCAGTCAGAGTCGTCTTGCTTACAGATGCAAACTCCGCAAGGTTTTGTTTTTCCCAGTTTTGCATGACGAAGATTGCAGTCTGCAATTAATCAGATAGTTCTAGAGCTTTAACTTTGTATGTTAAGCACGGTAATGTTAGACAGCACAGTTCACTGCACACAGATCCAACGCCAGAGTTTATTTTAATAGAACAGATTTGGTACATTACTCCTGATAAAATAAATTCTGAGCAGGATGACGTACTTCAGAATGAACAGTGCTGATGAGCTCCCAAGCACAGCACTTCACAATCCCCTGTTAAAAACTCTGCAATGCTGTGGCATTCTAAACATATTAGAAAATTTAGAGAGAACGGGCCAGTCCTATCCACATAATTCTTCTATAACAACATCAAGTCTAGTTTTGAAAGTGCCTAAAGTCCTACTGTCTACCACACTACTTGGTAGCTTATTCCAAGTATCTATGGTTCTCTGTGTAAACAAAAACATCCTAATGTTTGTGTGAAATTTGCCCTTAACAAGTTTACAACTGTGTCACTGTGTTCTTGATGAACTCATTTTAAAATAACAGTCTTGATCCACTGTACTAATTCCCTTCATAATTTTAAACACTTCAAACATGACTCCTCTTAATCTTCTTTTTCTTAATTTGAAAAGGCTCTGTTCTTTTAATGTTTCCTCACAACTCAACCCCTATGGCCCTGGAATCAGCCTAGTCGCTCTTCTCTGGACTTTTTCTAACGCTGCTATGTCCTTTTTGTAGCTTGGAGACCAAAACTGCACACAGTAGTCCAGATGAGGCCTCACTAGTGCATTATAAAGCTTCAGCAAAACTTCCTTGGACTTGTATTCTACGCATCATACTATATAACCTAACATTCTGCAAGAGTTCTTAATGGCTTCTGAACACCATCTGGAAGTTGATAGCGTAGAGTCCACTACGACTCCTAAATCCTTCTCATAAGGTCTAGTTTCATTTTTCAGAACTCCCATTGTGTATTCAAACCTAACATTTGTACTTGCTACATCTAATACTTTACATTTACTGACATTACATTTCACCTGTTGCAAATGTACCCAAACCTGTCTGCTGTCTAAGTCTCTGTAATGATTCAGTGGATTCTAGATTATCTGTCAATCCACTTAGCTTGGTATCATCTGCAAATTTAATAAGTTTGTTACTTATATTCCTATCCAAATCATTTAAAAATATTAAAAATAGCAGCAGCCCTAACACGGAGTCCTGTGGAATTCTGAATTCTGAGGGTTCCTTGCACCATAACCCTCTGCTTCCTTTGTCTGAGCCAATTTTGCACCCATCTACACACTACACCCTCTTTTAGTCTGATGGTCAACCTCTCATGCACCTTATGAAATGCAAACCTGCACTTCAATCCCTCTAAAGATTGAGTCCCTGGCTATCCTAACCTCTTTTTTTCTAGGAATTGGTTTTTAGGTGGCCCATTGGGGCTCCTAATGCCTGTCAACCCACCTCTGAATTTTCTGAGACCCCATCCAGCTCTGCAAAGACCTGAAAATGGTTTGACATAATCTCAGTTCTGAGGCTGATGACCCTGGACAGTGTGCACCCTTTACCTTGCACCTTGTGACTTTGGACCACCCATCTTTGGATGGATGGATGCTATACATCTACTTAACACTAGAATTACCAGAGCCTATGAAAAAACTCGTCAATCCGGACCACCTTAAATCCGTTCGCACCTCTCTCTCAGTGTCTTTTGTCCTGTAAATGTGCTGATTATGACAAGCAGCAAGCAGCCTGCTATTCCATCCCCCACTGCCACAGACCATGCACAAATTTCTCCCAGCTCATGCCTTGATTGATTATCTGGGAGTGAAGTGCTGGAGTTTCAGAGTGGAAATAATAGATCGTTATTTGGAACACATGCATTTCATGTGTGTTCCGTTTCCATAAAAATCTGTGTAAACACATTGTTAAAACAGAAACATTTGTAATATTTTAGTAGTAAATGACAAAATGTTAATATTATACAGTACACACCTACATTTGGTTTGTGTCTGTAACACACGGTGTACATTTATAAGACTTGTAAAAGTTACCGTTTTTTTTTTTTTTTTTTTCCACTTTTATTCTCTCAGTCACGATCGCCATACATACTACCACCCTAGGGATCTGACACTTTTAATTTTTATTTGAAACTGGGAGTAACTGTAGATGTGACTGGTGTTTTGAGGCAATGGAACTGGACATTCTCTGATCTGGAGGGATAAAAGCTGACACAAAAACGCTGGTGAATCTGCCTTCTTCGTATCTCACCGTCACTTGATTTTTTTTTTATTTAGTTTTATTGAGTGTTCCTGCTCACGCTGAATTAGTATGCACCTTATGGTCTATGATGTCAAAAAAAAAAAAAACAGAGACATAGCTATATATGATATTTGGAATTTTTCATTTTATGACCTGTATTGTACATTTAGGAAAACATTGTGGCACAGATGCAACATTATTCATATTATTCATATTCATTCCACATAACACCACGTGTTTTTTTTCCCCAATCTTGCCAGTCCCCACATGTTGCTGTTTCTTTTGTACTCCAGGACATACAGAGACAACAATAGTACAGAGAGGTCAGTTCAGCGCTATATGCAATCATTACATTCAAATGTTAACAGTTCAAACAGACGCAAGGACCCGTCCTTCCTACATTTACGACGTGTGTACCTGTTGCAATGCGCACACTTCTCTCTATACTGTGGTTCCTATTACATTGAAAGGGCACCTGACACTGACTCAGTTTACTTTTCTGGAGAAAGCGGCTGTCTTGGAACAGAAGCTTATCGATGTTGCATCCTCCTTTTCTTTTTCCATTGCCTTTTCTAGTAAGATGCGACAACGAAGTTCCTCTGCAAAGTGAGCCATGAAAACTCTTCTTTTCTCAGTGGCCTCCGTGCATGCCTTGCACAGTACATGTGCGTTGATCGCTGCCAGGTCAAGCTTGTTATATACAGTGCATCCAGAAAGTATTCACAGCGCATCACTTTTTCCACCTTTTGTTATGTTACAGCCTTATTCCAAAATGGATTAAATTCATTTTTTTCCTCAGAATTCTACACACAACACCCCATAATGACAACGTGAAAAAAGTTTACTTGAGGTTTTTGCAAATTTATTTAAAAAAAAAAAACTGAGAAATCACATGTACAAAAGTATTCACAGCCTTTGCTCAATACTTCGTCAATGCACCTTTGGCAGCAATTACAGCCTCAAGTCTTTTTGAATATAATGCCACAAGCTTGGCACACCTATCCTTGGTCAGTTTCGCCCATTCCTCTTTGCAGCACCTCTCAAGCTCCATCAGGTTGGATGGGAAGCGTCGGTGCACAGTCATTTTAAGATCTCTCCAGAGATGTTCAATTGGATTCAAGTCTGGGCCACTCAAGGACATTCACAGAGTTGTCCTGAAGCCACTCCTTTGATATCTTGGCTGTGTGCTTAGGGTCGTTGTCCTGCTGAAAGATGAACTGTTGCCCCAGTCTGAGGTCAAGAGCGCTCTGGAGCAGGTTTTCATCCAGGATGTCTCTGTACATTTCTGCAGTCATCTTTCCCTTTATCCTGACTAGTCTCCCAGTTCCTGCCGCTGAAAAACATCCCCACAGCATGATGCTGCCACCACCATGCTTCACTGTAGGGATGGTGCCAGGTTTCCTCCAAACGTGACGCCTGGCATTCACACCAAAGAGTTCAATCTTTGTCTCATCAGACCAGAGAATTTTCTTTCTCATGGTCTGAGAGTCCTTCAGGTGCCTTTTGGCAAACTCCAGGCGGGCTGCCATGTGCTTTTTACTAAGGAGTGGCTTCCGTCTGGCCACTCTCCATACAGGCCTGATTGTTGGATTGCTGCAGAGATGGTTGTCCTTCTGGAAGGTTCTCCTCACTCCACAGAGGATCTCTGGAGCTCTGACAGAGTGACCATCGGGTTCTTGGTCACCTCCCTGACTAAGGCCCTTCTCCCCCGATTGCTCAGTTTAGATGGCTGGCCAGCTCTAGGAAGAGTCCTGGTGGTTTCGAACTTCTTCCACTTACGGATGATGGAGGCCACTGTGCTCATTGGGACCTTCAAAGCAGCAGAAATTTTTCTGTAACCTTCCCCTGATATGTGCCTCGAGACAATCCTGTCTCGGAGGTCTACAGACAATTCCTTTGACTTCATGCATTGTTTGTGCTCTGACATGAACTGTCAACTGTGGGACCTTATATAGACAGGTGTGTGCCTTTCCAAATCATGTCCAGTCAACTGAATTTACCACAGGTGGACTCCAATCAAGCTGCAGAAACATCTCAAGGATGATCAGTGGAAACAGGATGCACCTGAGCTCAATTTCAAGCTTCACGGCAAAGGCTGTGAATACTTATGTACATGTGCTTTCTCAATTTTTTTATTTTGTAATAAATTTGCAAAAACCTCAAGTAAACTTTTTTCACGTTGTCACTATGGGTTGTTGTGTGTAGAATTCTGAGGAAAAAAATGAATTTAATCCATTTTGGAATAAGGCTGTAACATAACAAAATGTGGAAAAAGTGATACGCTGTGAATACTTTCCGGATGCACTGTAGCACAAGCAACTGGCCACCTGCGTGTTCCTGCGCGCACTGAATAAGCTCACGCCTTCTGGTGCATGATGTCAACGCAGCACAGAGAAAAAAAGAAAGAGACAAATACTGTATATGGGACATTGGGTAAAAATTTATTGAACTTGTAAAAGTTAGATTTTTTCAGTTTTATTCTCTGAATCATGATCACTCTGTACACCCCCCCACCTCCCCCAAACCCTGCCTCTCCTGATCTGACTCTAAGTAACAGCACCAGCATAAGTTCACACCCAATCTGATGCTGTTCGTATTCAAATAATATTGCATTAGTGCGATGATGTTTTCTAGTTGGTACTATTCAAGTCATAAAATGATTTCTTGAAAATGTCACATATATTGTCTCTCTTTCAGGTGTGTAATAGAAACCACAGTATAGAGAGAAGTGTGTGCATTGCAACAGGTACACAAGTCGTAAATGTAGGAAGGACGGGTCCTTGAGTCTGTTTGAACTGTTAACATTTGAATGTGATGATTGCATATAGCGCTGAATTGACCTCTCTGTACTATTGTTGCCTCTGCATGTCCTGGAGTACAAAAGAAACAGCAACATGTGGGGACTGGCAAGATTGGGGAAAAAAAACATGCGGTGTTATGCGAATGAATATGAATAATGTTGCATCCGTGCCACAATGTTTTTCTGAAATGTACTATACAGGTCATAAAATTAATAATTCCAAATATCATATATACCTATGTCTCTGTTTTTATTTTTTGACATCATAGACCAAGTGCATACTAATTCAGCATGAGCAGGAACACTTAATAAAACTGAATAAAAAAAATCAAGTGACGGTGAGATACGAAGAAGGCAGATTCACCAGCGTTTGTGTGTCAGCTCTTATCCCTCCAGATAATTAGCTCCAGAATGTCCAGTTCCATTGCCTCAAAGCACCAGTCACATCTACAGTTACTCCCAGTTTCAAATAAAAACTAACAGAGTCAGGGCGGTAGTATGTATGGCGATCGTGACTGAGAGAATAAAAAGTGAAAAAAAAAATGGTAACTTTCACAAGTCCTTTAAATATACACCGTCTGTTATAGATGTAAACCAAATGTATGTGTGTACTGTATAATATTAACAATAAGAGCAGCTCACTACTGAAAATGACTCATGATTACAAGTCAGCAAATCTTACAGCTACGCCACAGAAGCTGTTGTATTGTCCTTGAACCTTTTGTGAAAGTGTTTATTTGATCTTTGGACTTCAGGCTTCACACATTATATAGTTTATGCCAACATTTTGTCATTTACTACTAAAATATGACAAACGTTTCTGTTTTAACAATGTGTTTACACAGATTATTATAGAAACAGAACATACATGAAATGCATGTGTTCCAAATAATGATCTATTATTTCCACTCTAAAACTCCAGCACTTCACTCCCAGATAATCAATCAAGGCATTAGCTGGGAGAAGTTTGTGCACGGCCTGCGGCAGTGGGGGATGGAATAGCAGGCTGCTTGTTGCTTGTCTTAATCGGCACATTTACAGGACAAAAGACGTTGAGGGAGAGGTGCGAACAGATTTAAGGTGGGCCAGATCAACAAGTTTTTTCATAGGCTCTGGTAATTCTAATGTTAATCTGTCGCTGCAAAGGTACCATAATCAAAGAAGTAATATCTGTGCAAAGTAAGGCTAAATTGCTGAAATTCCTACCTTGTTTGGTGTATAAAGATATGCTATTCAATCATGAAAAATCCTCCATGGCTCTAACTTTCAAAATATTTAGCTGTATCTTCCAAGGTAAATATGTGGCATGGTTGAATTTAAGCTCCTTTTTATCAAAGTTTAGTGAAAGTAGTCTACCTTACACTGACAAAGGGCTAAATTGTGATTGATGGTTAATTGTGGCCAAGATGTAGCTTTTACAATTTCATTGTATTGGTACAATGACAAGAAAGGCTTCCTAAATACGTCATTGACAAGTAGTGAGGCTTTAGTATTTGCTGTCAGTTCTAGAAGAGAAAGCTGACCGATGGATGAAATGACCATTGAAATCTACAGATTCAGATGCCAGTTGCAGTGAACCACATCCAAATTTACTACTGTGCGATTGTAAATAATATTTAATAAATATACCAGCAACTGCATGTTTGCATGTACAGTACATTATGCACAAAAACTAGTGTGGTAAAAATTAAAATGAAAATTATAAAAACTTTTGTTTATGTTTATAGTTTTGCATTTTCGTTTAGTGCTAATTTTCAAAAATTTTCATTTTCTTTTTTAGTTTTGGTTAACGACAAGAGTATTTATCCATTAACTACATATTTTGCTTTAGTTATGAAAATAACAATGACAGCACTAAGCATTTAAGGTACTGCATGATGAATCTGATTCAGCAAGAACAGTGCTCTGTGACTGACTGACTGAACAACCTTCTCCTCTAATAAAAGCAGTTGAGCACTTCCTATAATTGTTCATTAGGCTAGACTAGAAGCTCATCTAAATTAGAAGCTGTAGATATCAGAGGTAACCTACAAAACTTGATCTCAAGTTAGTTAGCTGACAGGATGAGTATTGGAACAATTTAGGTATTAGATGAACAAAAGAGCTTGCATGAAATGAATAGTCTCCAGTCGTTTGAAAAATTTCTTATGTTCTATGTTGCAGTGGAGAATTTCCACCATTCTTCTAAATCTCCTCCATTTTGACCTATGTTTCTGACTGAAGCCCCAGAAGAAAAGGAGGAAAAGGCATTCATAATGTTTTTGTCTACTTGGTATTTTTCAAGAATTAAATATTTACAATATTTTGCCACTGGAATTTGCACTACCCTGATTAGGATAGCCACAGTAGCAGGATTTTATACTGGTGAGTTGGGATTGCTTTCTTGTTTTATTTAGACATAAGGCTCTAGACAATTGTTTCACTGAACTGAATTAATTGGGTTGTGGGTCACTGTTGGTACCTTCTCTCAGCCTGATTCTCTCTAGGATAGGCACTAGACCCTGCGCCATTGAATTGGATTAAGCAGGCACAATAATGAATACTGCTAAAATAATCTCCAGCATCTCACAAGTTTAAGTTAAACATGTTTGAGATCTTACGCCATGCTATGTTATGAATTTGTTAGGTTATGTAATGATTGGAAAGATAGATAATTAGGCAGGCGTTTGCTTACACAAGAAAATAGGCTATTAGAAGATAATTAAACATTATAATTTGGTATTATTTGTTCCGTCAAGTATGTTATCTATTATTACAAACGAGGTCAAAATATACACTGCTCAAAAAAACTAACTGAACACTTAATCATCAGAGTCTAACACCAAGGCAATTAAGCTTCAGGGACATCAATCTGCTCATTTAGGAAGTGCAAGTGATTGTGAATCAACTTCACCTTCTTTGGTGCAAATGAAAGTAACAACAGGTGCACTGGAGAGGCAACACCAAGACAAACCCCAAAAAGAGAATTGTTTTGGAAGTGGTGGCCATAGACAATTGCTCTCTCCTTATTCTTCCTGACTGATTCTTCTCTAGTTTTGTGTTTTGCTAGTGTCCTTATCACTACTGGTAGCATGAGGTGGTATCTGCAGCCAATTCAAGTTGCACAGGTAGTCCAGCTCCTCCAGGATGGTACATCCATACATGCTGCTGCAAGAAGGCTGGCTGTAGCTCCTGGCACAGTCTAAAGACTGTGAAGGAGATACCAGGAGATGGGTCGTTAAATAAGGAGAGCTGGATGGACCCGTAGAAGAGCATCAACTCAGCAGCAGGACTGGTATCTGCTCATTTGTGTGACGAGAACAGGAAAGCACTGCCAGAGCCCTACAAAATGACTTCCAGCTGGCTACTGGTGTGCATGTTTTTGACCAAACTGTCAGAAACAGACTCCATGAGGGATCTAGTGGGATCTGTGCTCACAGCTAATCGCCCTGCAGCTCGATTGGAATTCGCCAGAGAATACTGCAATTGTCAGCTCTGTCATTGGCGCCCCGTTCTCTTCACACGTGAGAGCAGGTTCACACTGAGCACATGTGTCAGACTTGAAAGAGTCTGGAGATGCCGTGGTGAAAGTTATGCAGCCTGCATGACCAGCATGACTGGTTTGGCGGTGGGTCAGTGAGGGTCTGGGAAGGCATATGTTTGGAGGGTTGCACAGACCTTCATGTGCTAAACAACAGTGCCCTGACTGCTGTTAGGTACTGAGATGAAGTCCCCAGAGCCATTGTCAGACCTTATGCTGGTGCAGTGGACGTTGGGTTCCTCCTGGTGGTTGGGTTCCTCCTGGCCTCATGTGTCATCTAGAGTTCCTGTTTAGATTTGTCAAAAATCATGTATGGATTTGAGAATACCTGGAGAAATGCCATCCGGACACATACAGAACATGCTTACTCCTCTAAAATACGGTTATGTACAATACTTGTATTGCTGTATATTTTGAGCCGTTTGTTTTATGAATATTATGAAGGTGGTAACTACTGCATCAATTAAGATTAGAATTTATTTAGGCCTATAAATGGGTTCCATTCAACATTGCAATAACTAAGGAGGGGTAAGGATATTATAAAACCAAATTTGTATGGTGTCATGTCTTCTTAGGAGCCTAATGGACATTTGTATTTAAATACTTGGAGCTTGTAGACAATTGGATTGAATTTTCAAAGAAATAGCTATTACTGGTGTCATGCTAAGCACAGTCAGAGAGCAGCAGGAACTCACCTAATAAAAATAAAAAAAAAAACAAAAAGGAAATATGATGGCCTCCCCAGCAGAGCCTCATTGGTGGCTGTGGTTGCCTGGTACTTTACCACAATTTTTCATCTTCTCATTGATGCACACAGTGAATTACACAGTCAGTCATACTGTCATACAGACTAACAATACTGCATAATTCAAATAACATATGAACTTTCACTTAGGCATGACAAGGACCTCTCTGGCTCTTATTGCAATCATGAATTTTGAATTTTTATAACTGCATTCAAATTAAAATTCAATGTCACATAAAGTGAAATGTATAATGTTTTTGCTCATTGGCTACTGGCTGCTAACGGTATATTACAGAACATTGTTTGATTCAGATAGAAGCTAATTTTTAGCATTTGTAAGGTTTTATAGTCTGGCTATTGTTGCCATGCCGCAGAATTTACAGATATACGTTTTATTCAACTAGCTCTCAGCTTGTGAATATGATGCTTATGAAATTAGCATGCGTTCAATCCCCCCTTCACAACGTGAGCAGCAAAGACGCAAAGTGGGTCACATGTAGCACGCCCGGGGGGGTGGGGGTGGGGGTACGTGGTTTGAGCAAATGAATATCAAATACAATATCTATCAAGTACAGATCCATGATGAACTTACCCCATGCTGCCCATCCTCTTCTCTTATCTCGACTTATTCTTTACCTCTTTACCACCTCAGAAAGAGTACAGGTGTGAGCTGGAGAACTTTGCCTCTTGGTGCAGAAAGAATTCTCTGCAAGTTGACATCACCAAAAGGAATTGGTTATTGACTTTCACCAAATCAAAGAGCCTCCACCACCAGGTCGCTATTCAGGGAGTGAATGTTGAGGTGGTGTACTGACAGGATCCATATCAATGACAGGCTGGACTAGTCTGATAGCACAGAAGAACTGTATAAGAACACACTTCTTTATCTTAGGAGACTGCATTCCCTAATGTGGGTAATGACATCCTTTATACCTTTGTGCGATGTTCTACACTATGCTGTGCTGAGTCAGTAATATCACCTCAAGAGAGGCCCACCAAATCAACAAGCTATTTAAAAGGGTAGACAAAGTTATGGGGCAAACTCCGGATACCCTGGAGGTATTACAACAGAGATAATGAATGAATCTTTTTAATGTTCTTCCTTTTTTGACATGATGGTGTGTGTTTAGTCTATAGTGTGCACGTGTGTGTCTGCATGTGTGTGTGTGTGTGTGTATGCATGAGAGTGTTTATTTAATTAACTTCTGTAAAAACCCAAATTTCCTCCTGGGAGCATATAAAGATCTATCTATCTATCTATCTATCTATCTATCTATCTATCTATCTATCTATCTATCTATCTATCTATCTATCTATCTATCTATCTATCTATCTATCTATCTATCTATCTATCTATCTATCTATCTATCTATCTATCTATCTATCCACTGCCAACCAGCTCTAAGTAGACCAAATAACCTGACTATATACTGCTGTCACTGTCCTGCTCCACAGACAGATTGAGGAGATCGTTCCTCCCCCAAACTATGCGACTCTTTAATTCCACCAGGGGGGGTAAACGTTAATATTTAACATTATACATAGTTATTGTCTGTTTTTTTCACCTGTATTATTATCATTCTTTAATTTAATATTATTTATTGTATCAGTATGCTGCTGCTGAAGAATGTGAATTTCCCATTGGGATTAATAAAGTATCTATCTATCTATCTATCTATCTATAGATGAAAGATGGATCCTGTAACAAAAGAGAAAGGGGTTAGAAGCATGCACTTATACAGCACGTTGCTGCACCCACCACATAACAAACCAACTCAGGATCCCAGATTAGGACCTGAGTGCAGCCATGCAATGGGTGACACCTCAGCACCACACTAGTTCAGATGGAATGGAACACTGTGAGTTTTTTATGGTGGCTGGTGTGCCAATTCTGCCACCAACTGTGATGATGTGGGTTCTGCTCCATGCTCCCATCGGCTGTCCGTGAGTCCTTGAACCCTACACCGTCGATAATGTTACCGAGATGAGCTAGACAGTGAGGCAATAACAATGGAGCAAGGGAATGGTATATAAAAGTGCGAAGTGCTTTTATTTAAACATAATCAAAACAATGTCCAAATAAATAAGTGTAGTGCTTCCAAAAACAGAGTCGTTAAATAAATAATCCATTAAAAGCAAAACGTGAAACTGTGGAGGCTAAAAACCAATAAATAGAAAAAAAACACAATCCTTTAAAAACCGAGGTTTAAACACAATGCAGGAAACTGTCCTTTTACAAAATCTGGTGCATCCTTCTTTCTCTGGTGGCTCCCCTACTTCCCCAGTCTGGGCTTCTCAACAGGGGAGTCGCCTTACTTGCAGCTGTCCTTCAAACTACCTACTACAGCCGTTCAGACTACCTTACCGACCACTGGCTCCGGTAGGCACCTCCGAACAGCAACTTGGGATTCCCCAACGACTAGGGCTCTCACGCTGGGGACACCATGTCCCAAGTCCTGACTCCCGCTACCTTCCACGGCCTTACACAGAGAGTCATCTGCCGTTCATCACTGGTTACTACTCCCGGGTGTCGGCCCAACACCCAGGCTTCCTGCATAGCTGTGACACGAGCCTGCACTCGCTCGCTCTCCTGAACGACTTTCTCCTCCTGCTGCAGCTGCCTGCCTTCTCCTGCAACCTCCGTTCATTCTCTTTCCTTTCATTTCTTTTTTTTCCTTTCTAGCCGGCTCGCGCTTCTATTTATGTCGAGAGGGCATAGCAGCTGCAACACATTAGCAGCCTCAGGAACAATCACAGATGTGGGCAGTCTCTCACCTGTGCACTTAGGTGAGAAACGCCCACACCGCAGATCGTCCTGAGACCCACTCTTGCCAAAACTACCACGCTCCCTCGCTAAACCGCAAGCGCAGTGATTATTTATTTAAAATGGCCTTTGCTAAGAGAACTGTGGACCCACAACACCACACCAACCCCCAGGTTTTTCCCTGCAGGTTGGAGGGCCTACTTGTACGGCTGGATGCAGGTTAACATCATACCCAGGACGGAGCAATTGCAGGTTAAGGGCATTGCTCAAGGGCCCAATGGAGTAGAGTCACTTCTGGCGTTTACAGGATTTAAACTGACAACCTAATATTGCCAGTGCAGATCCCTAGCCTCAGAACCACCACTCCGCCCAAACAAAAGAGTCATTCACTTCATGCTTAAACTGATACACATCTACATTTAAGGTTGCAGTGAACCAAAATCTAACTTAGAATTACCGAAGGCGGGGCAGAAACCAACCCAAAATGGGGTGTTAATCCATCATAGAGCAAAGTCACTCATGAGCAATCACTCATACAAGGTCAGTTTGTGCATATTTTATATATTATTAACATCCATGACGAAACTGGGAGAGCATCCCATCTAAATAGGGCAGTGAAAGCCATGATTTGATCTCTGGAACAGTAAGGCAGTGGTGCTGACTGCTGTACCTCCACGGTGTTCTGTTGTGGTGGTTCACAAGTTCAGTCATGGTTGTCCCAAATAAAATTAGTGAGACATAATTGATCTCACTGTTCAGTTAGCTGAACTTTTTATTGTTCCCTTATTTTACATTTGGAAAATGAAAGAAACTAAGAAGGGCGGCACGGTGGCGCAGTGGGTAGCGCTGCTGCCTCGCAGTTGGGAGATCTGGGGACCTGGGTTCGCTTCCCGGGTCCGCCCTGCGTGGAGTTTACATGTTCTCCCCGTGTCTGCGTGGGTTTCCTCCGGGTGCTCCGGTTTCCTCCCACAGTCCAAAGACATGTAGGTTAGGTGGATTGGCGATTCTAAATTGGCCCTAGTGTGTGCTTGCTGTGTGGGTGTGTTTGTGTGTGTCCTGCGGTGGGTTGGCACCCTGCCCAGGATTGGTTCCCTGCCTTGTGCCCTGTGTTGGCTGGGATTGGCTCCAGCAGACCCCCGTGACCCTGTGTTCGGATTCAGCGGGTTGGAAAATGGATGGATGGATGGAAGAAACTAAGAAATAACTGTATTTTCGTTATATTTTTCAGTGCTTTACTCTGTTACTTTATGTTCTTTTTGATTCACTTTTTTCTTTGTACTTTGCTCTTTTAATTGTATCTAAATATTAACAATTAATAATTAGTGAAGCAGAATACAGAATGTAAATGTGCAGCATCTACTTCAATGTGACCCACTCATGTACCTATTAGTAACTGATGGCTTAAATAACAAGCACATAAAAACATTAAAAATAATTAGATATTAAAAGGCAGAAAGAATTAATTCTTACCCATTTTACACGAATTTATTTTGCTTCATTCATTAAAAGGAATTTCATTAATGAATTTCATTTGCTTCATTTAATTAGCAGACCAGTTTTTAATTTCTGGATTCATTCAAACAACATAAAAGCTGGGGAATGAAAGCTTGCTGCATTACACATCAATCCAATTTAATAAAAAAATCATTGGAGATGAAAAACAGCAGCAACAAGGCTTGAAAAACATCTCTCTGTTGGAAACTGAAATACCAAAGTGAAACTTAGAGCTCCCCAAGAGCCCCAATGAAGAGGCTGTGAGACTTAAAGTGCAATTCTTCAATTAATGTACTTTGTTTCTATTATTTACCTTGGATAGTAACTGCAGTTTGACACATGCTTTCTACATACGGTAGAGTGAATGTGCAACACAAGCCACATCTTGGTCATTATAGATTGACTCATCGTCTTGAACTGTCCAGAAGCAATCTCGTGAGCTTAGCTTTTAGCTTGTGAGTATTTGAATTATTCACTGGTTATCTGAGTATTGGAGGGTATTTCTCACTTTTGCTATTTACTCATATATTAGATAAATATAAACAAAAGACCTGTGTATATGTATTTGTATGGAGCAATCCGCTCTGCTCACTCTCAATCATAGCCACTAGATGGCGCATGCATACACTTTTACATTTTTTCAGCTCTTGCATGCACCTTACTTTTCACTATGAAAGACGTGTGTGTGTCTGTATGGAGCAGTCCACTCTGCTCACACTCAAACATGGCCACGGGGGTTAGTGTGAATTCTATGAGGGATGTAGAAGGTTATACAAGTGTGACTTGCACTTAGTGAGATGGCACATGCATGCATTTTTAAATTTTTCAGCATCTGCATGCACCTCACTTCTCATTCAACCCAAGCAGACAGACTCAGCTTTGTGGTACATGCAAGCTGTACATTTACACGACGAGCTACAGTTTGCCTGAGGCAGGTTCCAGCCTGTCCCACTCAATTTGGGCCACTGTTGCACTTGACTACATGTCCATCTCGGACAAAATACAACCTGTCCCGGCCCACTTAGCTGACCAAAATTGCTAGATTGTGTTCAGGTTATTTTTTGTCCAAAGCGGGAAGCAGTCCTTGGTGGGGCACCAGTTTGTCACAAGCCACACTTAAACCCATATCTGCTGTGACCTTGGATTGGATTAAGCAAGTTGGACAAAAGGTAGGTAAATGAATAAATATTTCACTACATTTAACTAATACTCATACCTAAAAGATTTCCTTCAGTGATTTGTGATTTTTACGGTGCATTTAACTTAAGTGATGAGTTTTATTCAGATGTGTTGAACAGAAAGTTTTCAAATGAAGTAACTTGTTCATTATGCTCTTCATCTGTAAGAATGTCAGTCTAATGCACTAAACATGTTGTGGTGCAAGTGAAAGTCCTCCAGAGCACCTTGAGTCCAGTGCAGTGTAACTTTCAATAAAGTGATTGCTGTCAAGGTAAATCATTCAGAAGAAGCTTAGAATGGGCCACAACATGCCCACTTTGTAGATCATTGTGTTAATTACTTTAATCACTTTGATTCTGCTTGATAACATGTTGAGCTCTGTCAGCAAACATGGCATCATATGCTACATCATGTCATAACTTACATTATGAGCAGTGGTCAGCTGGCACAACTGTTGCTTCTGTATATAGGTTGCCCAGTTGACTTTTACAAAATTGGCACCTTGACTGCACTACAAACCAATGTGGAGAGTTGCTAAAGGCTATGTCACATTACACAACTTTTCCAGAGATTTTCATTTGTAGCCTTCATTTAGATAGATAGAATTTTATTTATCCCCAGGGTGAAAGGGTTACACAAATGTTACATCTCTCTATTATAATAAAAAAATCTTGGGAGACAAGACTTTTTATCCTGTGACGAGATGTGATCTTTTGAAGAGAGACACTTTCACATCCCGTGAGACGAGACTTTGTGCCAAGGGATTTAACCATGCCCAGGGCTAGAAATAAAAGACAAAGAGTAGATGACAAAGTAGAACGTCGTAAAGAATTCAAAAACGTTGGCACGATACACATGCAGAGCAGGTTAGAGATAATGGAAGTACGAAAATTCGAAAGTCTCAAAAAAATGATAGTAAAGATCGCATTAGCACATCAAACGGAAATTATTACTCCGTGAAATAACGGAACAGCGGAAAAAGATTGAATATATTGTTCAGATTTAAACTTTAAGTCGGAGACTTGTAGATCGTCTAATTAGTGTTGTCATCAGAGAAAAGTAGTGTTTCTTCCTAATGAAGAGGCGTATCCGTGAGAATTAAAAGATTGGTTGTTTAGTGAAAGTGAAATCATGTGAGAGAAAATTTCAAGCCCCGCGAGACAAGACTTTATGCAAAGAGATTTGGAAAAGTCCTGCCCACATCTAAAACATTTACAACCACACATACTGTTCAATCATTTCTCATTTGTGTGCTATTGTCAGACACAGTTCATGTAGAGAGAAAGAAACAATATTCACTCACGGGGAGTTATACATTGCATTGTCACGATGTAATTCCAAACACGGAATCAAAATTCAATGCGATATTGACAAAAAGGTTAAACCGGAAAGAGATTGAATATATGGACACGGGTGATATGACAGAAGTATGTAGATATTGTTTGGCTTTAAACTTTAAGTCAGAGACTTGTAGATCGTCTAATTCGTGTTGCCATCAGGGAAAAGTAGTGTTTCTTCCCAATGAAGAGGCCTATCCACGAGAATTAAAAGTTTTGTTGTTTGCGAGTGACAGAGATGTAAAGTTGTTGGTGTGTAGCGCAGGCAGGGGGGTTTGCGAGCGAAGTGAGCAGGGGTTGAATACCCCTAGTCATCAATATTAAAATGAGCATAGAGTGGGGGCCCTGATATGCTTGACAGGCCTGCTCGTGGTCATGTCATTGGCAATGCAGGCTTATTATGTGGATGGTTGCAAGTAAAGATGTGAAATGGCACCGGAAAGAGAGATTTCTTTAAAAGAAGGTATAAGGCTATAGAGTCACATCCATAAAAAGTGGCACACACACTTCTGATCGATGGATAAAACTTATCTCAATTCTTGAAGGCCTGGAAGGAAACACTCATGGCACAGGTGCAACAGTGATACAGCACTACTCAACATCAGCGGATATAAGCAAGTATTTAGAAATAAATAAAAAAGAGCATGGCCACAATGTGTCACAGTACCACCCTGGCCACACAGGTACACACACTGAACCAGAGCAGGAAATCATATTTGATGTTCACACAGGCATCAAGAAAATAGAACTTTAGTGGGCTCTTGGCTGGATGAGCCAGCAGTCACTGAAGAAAGAAAGACAGGAATCAAAAAACTATTTTTTCTAAAATACTTGCAGGGAAGGCTGCTGTCCAAATGTTGATGAGTAAAAGAGGAGCAAACAGATGGGAAAGGGCACTCTGAAGGGATGCCAGTTTTGTGTTAGCTCAAGCTGTGTGGGTAGCAAATGATCCAAGTATCCGAGGTGCATGGCAGGGGATCCATAAATGAAGACTTTTCCTTGGGTGTGGCAGCAACAGCCCAGCTAGCATGAGTCTCACAATGATGAAGGCTGACTTAGAGTGTCTTTCACAAAAGTTTATGAAACCTGGAGTCCTTCAAGACAGGCATAGGCAAGGTGAAGACAGAGAAATGTAAGACGAGCTTAGAAAACATCCCACAGCTGCAAGAATTAAACTAATAACACAATGAAGAATAATTGAAGTGGGTTTCAAGGAGACATCGTGATTTGTATTTTCAGGTACAAAGCGGTCGTTTGATTTTGAATCAAGCGTAATTGCCAGAGTAATTATTCAGTCATTTCTGAAATCTGAAATAGAAGATTAGTGTGTCTACGTGACAGAAAATCACACACAAGCTAACTTTGACTCGGCTGCCTCTAAGCTTGATGAATGACAAGTGGTTTCCAATGTTGAGATTCAAACCAGTGAAAAAGGGATAATACTCCAGAAGAACAGTCGTCCACCATGCAGTACCACACGAGTGGCTTCCCCAACCCTACTCTTACGAGTATTTGATAATCTATAACCTATATTTTTATATTTATTATAACGGCAGAATTTTAAACATTTTACACTGGTTATATGCAAAAATCCTCAAAACTAGTTTGTTAAGCTAAAGAGAAAAGCCAAGCAAAATGACACCTTTTATTGGCTAACTAGAACGATTACAATAAAAGGTGTCATTTTGCTTGGCTTTTCTCTACATTCATAATGGCTAACATGGTACAACACCCTTAAACTAAAGAAGAATCCTAAATGAGTAAGCTTTGGTCACATTTCTAAATTACCAAATCAATATTTATTCGGGTTTCTTTTTCTTGCACCTAAACATAATGTGTAATAACATGCACCTCCATATTCTAACTACTCAATTACAATGCATCATCAATCAACACAACATACACATATTTGGGATATGGGAGAAAGAAATTGAGTACCAACCAGTGACACAGGGAGAATGTATAAACACCACACATATAATCTCCATTGTCAGATTTGAACACAGAACTTTGCTGCTAAATGCTAAAAAAGGGACAGAATTAATCCCAGTAGCACTAAATGTCAAGGCATAAAATAGGAAGAGCCATTGTAGAGTCCATTCACATATACAGCCAATTTGGAATTTTCAATTAACCAAACCTACCTATCTTTGATAATGTAGTGGGAAAACAAGAATATCCTAAGAAAAATCCACACAGGTAAAGGATCAATGTGCAAAGCACACATAACCAAATCCTGGGTGATTCCTGAGGCAGTACTTTGTGTTACCCACTGTGCCACCATGCACCCCAATCACAAAAGGTATGTAAAAAAAATTAAAAAGTCGCATGCAACACTGCTCAAACACTTCATATTCCAACAGACATAATTCTGTATGCCTTACACAGCAGAGTGAGGTCCCTTCATAAACCCCTTTATCTGCTGAGGTCCTGCTCCCCTTCTGAATGTAGTCCATAGTTTCCAGCATTAGTTCAAGTTCAAGCTGAAGTTCAGGTTTATTGTCAAGTGTACACAGTACAATGAAATTCTTGCTTGCATGTAATATGGAAAATACGGACTAATGAGGAAGATATAGTACCAGTAAAACACACACACACAAAGTAAACATTCATAAAGAGCAACATACATGTATAAATGTATAAATGGTATATGGAGGGAATAAAACTGGACAAGGCATAATAATCTGGGCAAAGCATAATAAAAAGGTAAGGTTGCAACACACACAAGGGGTGGCTCTATCGTATAGACAAGCTAGGCAGTCACCTAGGCAGCAAAGTTTCCAAGATGGGTATTTTGTTAAGTATAATAGACTTTTAGGTTGGTATCTGGAGGGGGTGGCTTTGGGTGATCTGTGTTGTCTAGACCCTGATTTTCCCAGCCACTACCTTTTCCCCTAATAACCCATCCACACTTTGATCTCATATCTTCGTCCGCCTTGTGTGAATTTCCACCCACAGATACTCTTTGATCCAACATTTCTGTGTAACTTGTGCAAAATCACAAAGGGGAATCCAAATCCATGATCTGTAATAATATGAATAACAATTGCCTTCAAAACCCTGTGGTTTCGGTGCAGCAGTTTCACTTTTGCCTAAGGCAGCAAAAAAGCTAGAGCCAGCCCTACTTGCAAGCAGAAGACAAGTGTTTCCAAATGTATTGTCAAAGCTCTCTTGCAGAAGCATAAACACACAGGCAGGGTTGATGACCAGAAATGCAGTTGTCAGCCATGAAATCTGATTGAGACAAGTAAGAATTACAGCCAGCTGACTTCCCTTTAAAACTGAAAGATGCCCAGAACTGCTCTCAGCTCAGAACTAGTAGAAAACACTGGGACTCTAATATAACCACGTACAGTTTGGGGAATTCATATCAGATGTGGTCTTCATGGAAGAGATGTGGCCAAAAAGCCATTCCTCTGAGATGAAAATAAAGCCAAGTGCCTCACCTGTGCATGAAAACACCAAGACTGGGGTGCAGAAAAATGGTAGCGGGTGCTCTGGACTGATGGTTCAAAACCTGAAACGGCAGCCTTGTTCCTGAGACTTTTCCACAGTGCTGCATATGTATGCAGAATATGTGGTTTATGCAGAATATACACTGTATATACATGTATACAGTTTTGTTCTAATGTTACAAAATTTATTGTTATGATTGTCAGTTTGTAACTTTATGATCTATGGATATGAAATGTTCATTGCATTGATTACTGTGAGTCCCAATGGTCCAACCTAACAACAAATATGGAAGGTTCTGTACCCTTTCTATCTTTCCACACCACCTTGTAAAACAGGCTAAAAAATTAAAATCTAAAGAAATGGGCAAATTAGTGAAATAAAATCCTCTACATTCGATTATTCCGATAGCTGAATGTATCTTGTGTAAATCATAGGTGTTTACATATTCCCAGTCTACTTTTTTCCTAAGTGCATTTCTTCTATCCAGAGTCAGTTCCCACCTTTCTGCTAGAATAAGCATTAGCTCTCTGCAACACTAAACTGCATAAACGAGTTAAACATTTGGATCAATAGATGGACAGACATTGCTCGAGTATACGAGTTTGTTCTAAACCTTCCTTCACCGATGTTGATCATTGCAGAAGTGGCCTGCATTAAGACCCTGATTTGTCCTGACTTCATTTCCTGCACTGTTTCCTCCATTTAAGTTCATCTTCATATCTCTTTTCCTCACTTTATTTGCACTGGCTGGAGTAATGCTTCTTGTCACTTGTAAGGGCCTCCTCTCACCTTTTCTCTGCACAGAAGTACTCTGCAGAAAAAACATTATTTATCTTGATGTCGAGGTTCTTTGTTTTAAATCTCTGAACAGCAAACAGATGCTGTTTGCAAGTGGTGCACATTGTCGGCTGGGTCATCCAAAGCCACTCAGGAAAATGAAAGCTGGCTCTCAGCGGATTCAAAGAAGCCAGTGTGGCAGAGACGAGAGATTGGAAGAGTAATCATTTTGGCTGATGGAAAATTACCTGCTGCTAAGTTGGCATCTTCGGTCACGACAGAGAGAATAAAAAAGAGGAAGAGGGGAAGCTGTCTCCACAGGCTGATTTGCTTTACCAGTGAAAGTGTTGTCATGAGAGACAGGTGCCAGAATTCACACTTCTAAGGGCACATGTCACATGCCTACCACACTTCACCTGGCACACCTTGGTCATGTTGGGATGACAAGCAAGGTGGAAGGATAGGAGAGCAGGATTTTTAAATATTTAATATGGGTAAGTGGCCAAAGTGTAAACTAAATGGATACCAGATCAGACCCCACCACAGTCTCGTAGTCTCAGGTTACCAGTAGGAAATATCATTCAAACATGTGAAGTGGGAGCTCTGAGTCAGACAATTTGGAGAAAACCATGCAGCCCAAATTCACTGGCACTTCATGTCGGTCAATACAAAAATAAAACAGTCTTAATGAGCATTCAAATGAAATTATTTACTTCATGAGGTAACAACAACAACGATTTATATAGCATATTTTCACACATCAATGTAGCTCAAAGTGTTTTACAAGATGACAAAGAGAAAGTCACAAGAAAAGAAAAACAATTAAGATTAAGCAATAATATTAAAGAATATGTAACAACAAAACAAAGTCCAAGCCAGGAATGCAGAAAAAAAAAATATGCAGGGGTTCCAAGATCAAAAGACTGCCGTCAACATTCTACCTAACATAAATGTTCTTAAATCAATCCTCTTTGTTTCAGGGCTTCACATCATAGTATTTGATGATGTTGGTCTCGTGGACAGTTGAGACACCCACCTTCATTCCAACATCTCAGGAGGCTGCATTGTGCTTAGAAGGTAGAAGTACATAATATGCAAGAATAGTTGCATCAAATATTTGAAACATTAAAATGTATGCAGTAAGTGCCACGGAGGATGGAAGCAAGATGATTCTTGATGATCCGGGATGCCATAATGAAAAGGCAGCAGAAGTGGAGATACAGCTTGACCAGGACACCTTGCAACTCTCAATCTGGTTGGAATTCTACTCAGTAGACAAGCATTAAGGATGTGAACTTAATATGTGGTACTACAGGGAGCCAATGTTGTGATCTGAAAAGACTAGTGACATGTGCCAACCTTGGCTAGTTGACCACCAGATTTGCCTCTACATTTTGAATCATCTGCAGCGGCAAGAAGTTGTGCTGCATACTTTGCCAGATACAGTCAGATGTTGTGGATGTTGTATAGAGTGAATCTGCAAGACTGGAAAACCATAGTAACATGTTCCCTGTAGGACCACTGGCCATCGATCATCGCCCTAAAGTGGCGCATTGACTTGGCAGATGTTAGCACTAATGAGTAAAGCTGAACAGAGATCAGGTTCTGAATAGACAGACAAGCTGTAATAACAAGAACCTGTTTTTGCCAGATTGAGCTGGAGATGGTGTTCCTTCATCCAGGTTAATCAGTGAGAGATGCAGAGATTCTAGTTTACACTGTCTTGTCCTCTGGATGGAATTACAGGTACAGCGGTGCACCATCAGCATAGCTCTGACAGGAAAACCCATGGTACTGAATGATAGGGTCTAGTGAGGAGGTGTAGGGAGAGAAGAAGAGAGGGCCCAGCATTCTGTGCTTGCCTAGTGCACTCTTGACAATTCTCCTCCCCAGGAACATGGTAGGATCTTTCCAAGAGGTACGACTCAAACACCCGAGGGCAGTCCCAGTGACGCCAAAGTCACAGAGTATGGCAAAATGAAAGGAACTTGCATGCATATGCTAAATTTCCTCCGGTTGGAATAATAGAATAGTGAATGGACTGCCAGAAACTGGAGGCCAGGAGAGGTTCAGTACCCCATAAGACAGGTGGCAGTGTCCCTCTCGAATAGTCCCAGTCTGGACACCCGCAGTAATACATGGGACTTGGAGTATGGAGGTACAGCCCTGTCTGGGTCCTTGTGTGTCGCTAGAGGGCGCTTTCTGAGGAAGAACATTTCTGGTTTCCATATAACCAGGAAGGACTCTCGACAGGTCAGGCTGTGTTACCGCAACCATTAAAAAGTATAAAACGACACTCCACATGCCTGAATTACTCATCCCCATTTTATTGAAGTTGTGTGAAAAGGAGTAAATATGACCCCTCATATCCCATTATGGGGTGAAACCCAGGGGTCAGATGTTGTGACATGCACAACTTCAGGTCCTTCTGCTCATTTTTGTTGAAGATACTTACTGGTTTTCTTTTTATAATAAGTGTTCATTTCCTGCACAAAATACATCCAAAATAGCCTAAAAATGAGGGATTTTCAGGTCTAGAGGACCAAAAATAAGGATGAACCCCAAAAAGCTTAATTTCTTGCATAACTAGGCATGAAGACGAGTTGAACAGCATATCATATTTCTCATACTGGTGACACTGGACTAAAAAAAAAAAACTGTCATTCTTATGAACACAAAAATCTGATCAGCCAGAAGTGGCATTTGTGCATATTTACAACAAAGCAATACACTGTAATGTGTTTAGTTACTTTCACAAAAAAAATAGAGCTTATGTTTAGTTGCTTTTTGTGCAGACTAAGTAGGATATCAACAGCAGTCCCTGCCCTTTACCGAATTTTACCTAATGAAATAGGAAGATGAAATGTTGCATGTGGAAACTCCGAGAATTCCCACATCAGGCACAGCATTCATTTACCAAAACTCCAGTTATAGAAATATAGTGAGAGCTACAGTAATGAAAGGCTTTAAATTAAATAAAGTGTGCTCTTTTATAAAAAGACATTGACGTAGTAACCTCCATCAGTGCTGGCAAGGCCATGAGAATAGCTCCTGAACAAGTGAAGTGACATTGTGTATTGTGGTGGTAGAATGCAGCTGCTTAGGGTTCAAGGAGTGAATGTGCACATTTTGTTTGGTTCCTTTATGACTCTACAGATAATTGCTGTGCACATTACAAGTAATCTACCAAACAAACCATCTTTAAACAATGCACATTCAGCTTTGTGATTGTACCCTCCAGGACTTTTTGTCTAGATCTATCCATGTGACTTGTGATAGTGAACACCTCCACATTAAAATAAAATGCTTGTCCTGTTTTGCAATAGGTTTGCTGCATGGCATCTTTATAATAAGCATATTAGGGTAACAGCCTAGCAGGAGATTAAATGGGGGCAAAGCTCCTTCAGAACAGACACAAGTGAAAATAATTCTCTTCATTGCAGTGAATCCCTCTTGAACACATATTGTCCGGAAAATATATCACTCTGAAGCCTACTTGGTCCATTTCTGAGAACAGTAGTCAGAAGACAGGAAACACTCATCCACATAGGGAAATTTAAAATTGCCAATTAACTTAACCTGGGTGCTTTTGGGATGTGAAAGGTAAACCCCGAGTATGTGGAGAAAAACGTACATGGACAAATGTTCATATCATATGCTAACAATAATCACAAGTGGCATTTGAGCCTAGAATCCACAAGGCTGTAGTGCTAGCCACTGCAACACCATGGAAGTCCACATTAAACACAGAATCACATAGCCAACAACCAGTGGAAAAAGAAGGGTGGTGCAAGCAATTTGTTTTCACAGTTTTGAAAATGGTGTACTGAATATGTGGCATGTTCTGTAAGTGGGTTAAAGGGGTATGAGTGAGTGAGTGACAACATGCCCCACAAGATCACACTAAATCAGACAATATACATGTGTACTGTACTCTCTGGATGGGAGCAGAAAAGGTTAAAGATCCTGTCATTCGCTGATTCTATAAGATGTTTTATACCCTTCACCCATTCTTTTTGATTTATACATTGTAGGAGATGTCAATCAAACCTTTCAAGAGTAAAGTACCATTCATTTTTGACTAATAGTGCAGAAAATGTCAAGATTAATAGGACCATCTTAAAGTCATCATCCATTCTACACAGGCACCCCTGAGGGTTGTATGAGCTCACTGATTTTAGTGGACTTACTGGCAGTAGCTGAAAAAATTCTCTTTTAACATTTATAAATGACATTGCTATCCTTTATTTTACAGTATGAATAAAAGAAACAGGTCTGTGATGTGTAGGTCAGACTCAGATGATGTGCCATCTAACCCTAAGGCTGTCAGTGACCACTTACTTGTGTGATCCATTACAGACCTATTGCTCAAGAGTGTTTAAGGTGGCAACCTAAACTACACAATGGATACTTCAGAACCCAGTAATATGTTTAAATTCAAGTTCATTGTCACGTATACAGAAGGCAGCAAAATTTCTACATTTATATTTACTTTTGTTTGCTTAAAAGACACTTTTAACCAAAGTGACTTACAAAAGAGGTCAAAATAATTGAGTAAACATCAGTTCTGGGGAAAGTTTGACAACATGTGATACTGCACAAGGTTACCAAATTCATCATCACAAGTGAAAAGCTCAGAACAAAATGCATACCAGTCACAATTCCTAGGTTACAAAACCATTAGTTAGACAGAAATTCATCAAACAAATGCTTCTAAAACATATTAAGAGAGTCAGAATTTCAAATGGAGATGGTCAGCTCATGCCACAAGTTAGAAGCTACACATTGAAAAAGGGTCTGGATTGAGATTTGATGCCATACCGAGGTGGCATTATCAGATGCCATTCATCAGCAGACAAGAAGGAGTGTAGGATCTAACAAGTATCCCCTTATATAAAAAATAGGTGCTGAAGCGTTGACTACTCTGTAGACAAGCATTAAGGATGTGAACTTAATATGTGGTACTACAGGGAGCCATTGCTGTGATTTGAAAAGAGTAGTGACATGTTCCGAACTTGGCTAGTTGAACAACAGATTTGCCCCTGCATTTTGAATCATCTGCAGCGGCTTGGTGACAGGTACAATGGTGCATCATCAACATAGCTCTGATAGGAAAAACCATGGCACTAAATGATAGGGCCTAGTGAGGAGGTGTAGGGAGAGGAGAGGGCCCAGCACCCTGAGCTTCCCTTGTGAACCCTTGTCTTTTCTCCTCCCTGGGAACATTGTAGGATCTTTCCAAGAGGTACGACTCAAACGCTTGAGGGCAGTCCCAGTGATGCCAAAGTAAGAGAGCGTGGCAAGATGAAAGTTACTTGCATGCATATGCTAAATTTCCTCTTGGGACATCTATCTATCTATCTATCTATCTATCTATCTATCTATCTATCTATCTATCTATCTATCTATCTATCTATCTATCTATCTATCTATCTATCTATCTATCTATCTATCTATCTATCTATCTATCTATCTATCTATCTATCTATCTATCTATCTATCTATCTATCTATCTATCTATCTATCTATAATGATAACTCCTTGATTTTTTGGAACAGGGAAGATAATTATACTAATGTTTAACCAGCAGGGGTCAGATAGACATTTAGGCAAATAGTCTTTTTGTTAAAGCTAAAAATCCACCTGGAAAACAATATCAAGAATCAAAAAAAGATTCAAAACAAGACAAGTTCCCTGAATTAGTTTAGTTTTTTAATTGTGAGCTGAAACGAATAGTTGTTTCTAGTATCTTTATATTAGGACACTGTTCAGTATGAGCTGCCATCTTACACAGTATATCATGGCCTCCATGATGTCATAAGTTTGCCTTTTGACTATAGTGTCTGGTCTAATGCTTTGGTTTTGGTGCGTAGTTTGGTTCGATCTTCTGGTATTATTGACCCCAGCCTGTTTTAAGAAAATGCTCTTGCCTGCTCTCTCCATTTCCTGGTTAGAGGATCAGGTCTTCAGAATTGATTGATAAAGTAGATCCCACAGAATTCTTTCTGTTTAAGCATGAATCAAGTACTCAAGGGCACCTGTAGAAATTAAGGGGAAGTGCATTTAATATTAAAGCTGGGAATCACTTTTTTATGCAAAGGGAATCTGGACCAAGCTACAGAGATAGGTGGTCGAAGCAGAACCTTGGCAAGTATCTGGATAACATATATTGGGACAATTAATTTATTAGCTAAACAAACAAGCTTGATGGGCTGAATTGGCTCCTCTCATTTTTACATTTTCTTATTTTCTATAGTTTACCTTTTCTTTGGTCTCTCTACCCTTTTAAGAAGTCATAACAGAGCACTTCCATTCAAGAGCCTTTCCTGTCTATGCTAGCTGTTGGTGTGGATTAATGTCTATGCAGCCACACCTCTGTAAGCAACAGTAAAAATAACCCTGAAATTACGCCTACAAATTTGACTACAAGACTAATTAACTATAGCAAGAAGCTTAGGAAGTCAACTTACTTGCTGAAAAATGTGTCCACTGAAGATTGTCATTCAGAAAATAAAGGAAGTGAAACTTGCAGATAGTTTATCAGTATGCATGCATCCATCCACCGATTGTCCCAGTACAGAGCTACAAGGAGCCTTAGTCTATATGGGCAACACAGGGGGCACAAAGCAGGAGCACATTTAGTATAGTATATATATATATATATATATATATATATATATATATATATATATATATATATATATATACAGTATATCTATCTATCTATCTATCTATCTATCTATCTATCTATCTATCTATCTATCTATCTATCTATATATATATATATATATATATATATATATATATATATATATATATATATATATATATATATATATATATATATATATAGAATATCTATATATATATAAAATCCCTATGTGCGTCCAGGTGTCCGTGTGTGGGTGTCTTCTGATGAAGTGCGCATGTGCGGGGCACGGTGCGATGCGCGATATTATTGTCAGAGAAAGTTAGAGGCGTTTTACGGAAATACAAACCAGCATTACTGCGAGAGGAAATTAAAGGTACACAATACAGTGACGCATATTACAGCCACATACAAGCCAGTATTACTGTCAGAGGAGATTAAAGGCATATTACCGATGCGCACGCCTGTATTACCGCCAGAGAAAATTAAAGGTATATTACAGACATACAAGCCAGCGGACGTACAAGATGGCATCCTTCAATAAGGGCGCGCACAAAAAGGCGAGCCTCAAAAGGGCGACCTCAATTGGGCGCAGCGAATAAAGGCGCGCGCCCTTATTGAATAGAGCCGTACAAGACAGTATTACTGTCACAGAAAATTAAAGACACACAATACACGGCGGCAGCCCACGAAGAACGGTCAGCTCAGCAAGTAAACATCAACAAAAGAAAGGCTGAAAGAAAGAAAAATACGACCAACAAAATGAATGAGGTCAAATTCCCTTGCCATTTAATATAGACTGTTCCTACTAATGTGTATGCACTACTGTTCTAGCGCCCGTTATTGTAACAGGCTAAATGACTAGTATATATATATTCATCCAGAGGCAATTTAGAATCACCAGTCTCTCTCTCTCTAACTCTCTAAGATGCAGGTCACTGGGAAGTGGAAGAAAATCCTTCCAGACATGTGCAAAGTTCACATAGCTAGTAACTATCAAATAAAAAAGGTCAGAGAGAAGCGTCTCCAGTGTCACTGGCACCTTATTCAAACACTGAAGCCTTCCCAGAGACACATGACTTTCTACTTAACGCCTGGGTTTAATTATTAAGAACTACGAAAACCAATCATTAGGAAACGTATTGACTTTTGGCAAAGGAAACTTTAAAAAATGATCAGGGAATCTATTGCCACGAGACAACCAATATATTCATGCTTCTTTCATTACATTGGTAAACCTTCACTTTGAAGTAATTAGTGACTGATCAATATGTCTATCGATTCGTTAGCATTCATTAGAGTACAGAACCAGAGGAATTGCACGTCTGCTAATTTATTGTCTGAGGTTCTGTTCAATTCTTTGCTGGATAAAACAAGGCAAAAATTCATAAATCTGGAATGTTTTCAAAGACAGACATGACACAATGAATGAATCCAATATGGCAGGAACCTTTTGCGGCAGTGGACAATAACAATAATGGAATTATTTCAGGAAATGTTACTGGAGGATTGCAAACTAATAATAACTTTAAATAAAGAAAAAAGAAGTGATTTATGAAGTAGAATTTATAATTAGCACATTACTAATATCTGGCTAGGCAAAGTGTCTTTGTTAAAAATTATTAGTAATGATTGTGCTTCTCTCCCGTTTAAAGATATTGTTAACACTTGAAAGGATAGGTAGCCATATTTTTATATTGGCTATAGATCTAACATTGCCTCATTATTTGCTTTCTTCATGTCTATTATGAACAAAGTCATCAATCCATGAATTTCTGAGCCACACCACTTTTGACCTTTCACATTACCTGCATTTACATGATGTGATTTCACCCAAGAAACCTAGCGTAACCAGGCATTTTGACAAAGGCGAAGACAACTGGGTCAGAGCATTTCCAAAACAGGTCTTGTGAGGTGTTCCTGGTCTGCAGTGGTTAGTACCTGTCAAAAGTGGCCCAAGGGAAGACAACCAGGAATCAAGCAACAGGGTCATTGGTGCCCAAGGCTTACTGATGTGAATGGGAGGTCCCAAAGAAATAGCAGAAATTACTGTGAAACTTAATGCTGGCCATGTGAGGAACATGTCACAACATACAGTGCATCACAACTTACTGTGTATGGGGTTGTGTAGCCACAGACTGGTCAGAGTGTCCATGCTGATCCCCATCCACCACTGGAAGTGCCTGCAATGAGCATGTGAGTGTCAAAACTTGATGAACATGGAGCAATGAAAGAAGGGTGGCCTGATCACATTTTTTTTAGATCATATGGACAGCCAGGTGCGTGTGCGTCACTTACCTGGGAAGGAGATGGCAGCAGGATGCACTATGGGAAAAGGCAAGCTGGTAGAGAGAGTGTGATGCTCTGGGCCTTGTTCTGCTGGGAAATCTTGGGTCCTGACATTCATGTGAATTTTACTTTGACATGTACCACCTACCAAAAGGCTGTTGCAGACCATGTACATCCTCCCTTCATGTCAACTGTATTCATTGATGGTAGTGTCTACTTTCAGAAAGACAGAACTGAGTCTGACTTTGATTGGTAGTCTTGGTATTTGTTTATTAGTTTTAACTTCACAATTGCACTGTTTTTATGGAGGATTATTTATTGAAAGATTCACACGGAACCACACATTTTGAACATTCCTGACTGTTTTCCTGCTATGAATAAACACACTTTACATGTTTGTACCATAACTTGTTGTTTGCCACCCTAATTTACCCTTTTCCATCTTGGTTATGATTATTGACGTCACAGGAAAATGAAGATACCGATGGCTGTGGGCACCAGGGAAATAACACAGCAACTTATGAAACAGAAACTTATGAAACTTTCAAAGCAGGATGCATCAAATCCCAAGGCTTGTTTTCCTATTCAAAGAAACTGCCAAACAATTAAAAACATAACACATTACAGAATGGTTTTTCCTGAGCAAAACTAGACATTCGGGAGGGCAACAATAATGCACGTCAAGGTTATTATAGTTTTGCCTTTTTATATTAGTTTTTATTTCTATATTTTTTCTGACTTGACTTGGAAATTCAGTTTAGTTTTAGATTTCCTTCATCATGTATTTTTAGTTTTAATTTAGTTTTTATTTCAAAAAGACATTTCAATTTTATTTTTATATCTATTAGTTTCAGTTTTAGTTTTAGTAATTATGGTGTGGTTAAAGAGCTACTGCGGAATTTAGTTTTGTGTCACAATCAGACAGAACTGTAGACTTAATGGATTTGGATATATTAGTGGGCACTTACTACACTACATGGTTTACTATCTGGTTTTGTTTTTGACTGATAAAAACCAGCATAATCAAAAGCAGATACTGAATATGAACAATTTTATACAATATTATAATTTATTATAAAATATTTTCTATGTCAATTTTGCTAAATAAATATGTGCTGATTGTTGGCACTTTTTATCTTTTCCTTTTATTTCCCAGAATGGGCCAATTTGTAATGTAATTTAGGTGAATTTAAGGTTTGAGGGTTTTTTTTTTCTGTAAATTTCTATTCCACTTGCTCCAAGACAATGTGCTTATAATGAATGCCTTCAATATTGCATTCAAAAATCTACCATACTGGGCTTTTTATTTTCTACCAGTCATATTGAACTTTGATTCCACCTCAGGCACATACAATTTATAGATAGAATTTTGTTACCTACAGGCCTAAAAATATATCAAATATCAGAAAACAGATTCTACTGTGTTCTGACAGGTGTGGTGATCATGGGGAATTAGGAAGAACAGGGCTCTTAGGCTTGAGTCAGTGTGTAGACCCCACCTAACTGTATTGAGGGAAACAAAGAAAAACAAGCATGTAGTGTCAAGGTTAGGGGCAGTGAGACTTGAATAGCCCATGCATAAGAACAGTAAACCCATAATGAGCAGAGCAAGAGCAGGTAATAGGTGTATGGATGGGCACAAAATGACAGCATCTGAGATTAAGAACAATATATACATTATCTAAACATGTTTATCCAGAGCAGGATGGCAGGAAACCTGGAGCCTACCCCAGCAGGTTTGGATGCAAGGCAGGAAAAATCCCTGGTATGCAATATGTACGATATGGCTGATGTTAAGAACAAAAAGAATATGATATTTCAACGATCTATTTTGAAAGAGAGAGAGAGAAAAATTGAAAAAAGGGGGAAAAATATTTTAAATCATACTGCTACTGGATTATTTTCACAATAGCAGGTACTTTGAGCTGTGAATATAAACTAAAAAAGATAAGTTAATAAATTTAGAATTCATACAAAAACAAATTGGTAGATTTAGTTTTCACCAATTGGCAGACTTCACCTACCTACCTGTAGTTCAGTAGAGACATTGCCAACTCAGGAATTTTACAAGGTTTGTATCGCTTCGTTGTTAAATGACTTATTTAAAGCAAAAGTGATTGGTCTGTAACAATTTGCTGATCTTATATGATGATCGTGTCAGTCTCTTGATTAGTGCCATTTTATTTTCAAACAGGATTTCTCCTGTATGAAAAGGCAGGTGAATTACTGTCAACAAAACACAGACACCTGAGAAATAAACTGAAACGTTTCTCACTTGTTATTTTTCTGTCCATACAGTAAAAGGTTTTGTTGACCAGTACATTCTGATTTCAGGCGTTTGAAGTACATCTTCATATACAACAAGCGCAAAGAAAGGCGGCACGTAAATCACTTTCTATTTCACACACTTTACACACCCATGTTCAGCTTGCTCTGTCACCGCAAATGCTGTGTGAACACCCGCCCTCCGTTACAGCTGCTGTTCACTGGATGAATATATGTGGGTGGCTCGTGGTGAATGACTTTCTGTTTAAGAGTTGAAAAGTTACAAGGGTTAAAGACTAATGGCAAGAATATTCATTCAAAAATGAAAACTAATATTTTTAATATATTATTATTTTATTTCAGTTAGTCTTTCCAGCTACTTTAATAGTTTCATTTAGTTTTAGTTTTTCATTTTGGCTTTGTTAATTATTTTATTTCAGTTTACGAAAACGTTTTTTTAATAATAGTTTCAGTTCTGATTTTAGTTTTCGTTAACTATAATAACCTCAATGCACATGACCTTGGATTGAATTAATTGAGAAGGACCTAGGAGTCGTAGTGGACTTATCACTATCAACATCCATTCAGCGTACATAAGTATTTAAAAAGGCTAATGATACATTTGCTGTTCTAGTAATTATGAATAGAGACAAGATTTCATGTTCATCTTGATTATTTTTCTCTTGATCAAACTGGCACAACAATGGAATCATCAAAGAGGAATTGTATTTTACTCCAAGTGACGCCATTGCATGTGCATACCAGGGTGTGATACCACGGTGGTGATTTTATGCAAATGCACAGGGTCCTTGAAACTGTGTTGTCTAAACTTTGGTTTTGCGGGGCAAGGACCAATTTAGGTTAGGTAGGAAACTTCTTCCCTTTAATCTGGATGGGACTATCCAGCACACTGCTGTCCCTTTATCTTATTCATTTAAACCATTGGGGAAAATTGTGCTTAGGTTCTTTGTTATTGTGTTTTCTTTCATTAGTTCTTCTTTTCCTCTGTCTGATCACTTTTGGTTTGTTTCTCTGCCTGTAATTGGTAATGACTCTAGGCTGTGCATTATAAAGTGTGTCAGTATGTATTACAGCATTTTTCCCTGCCTCAAGTGTCTTTTAAGTTTTTCTTGTTCCTGTCTTTTTAATTATATTTTATTACTAGCTGTCCCCTGCGGCTCTGCCCATGTTGTAGTGAAACAGGGCAAACTTTAAAAAATCAATTAAAAAAAAATTCTGGCCAAGTGGAAGGTAGGTATGCTCCAACGTCAAACGATGGCACTGTATCTGATTGTGTTCAGCTCTGACGTGGGGAGAAAAGCACGTGGCCGTGATATCTCTGGCAACCAACAGCTACCCTCTAAAACAGGGGTAGGCAACGTCGGTCCTGGAGTGCCACAGTATGTGCAGGTTTTCGTTCCAACCCAGTTCCTTAACAAGAACTCAATTATTGCTGATGAAGCACATATTGCTTAAGTGACATTTTAATGCTTCATTTTAGTGGTCTCGCTTGTTAAGGTTCTCCAACCTTAATTGCTTATTTCAATCTTAAACTGCTGCATTCAGTGTTTTAATTGCTCCTTATTAGCAATAAGATGTAAAAGACAAAGCAGCCAGCAGTTCTCCAGCTAGCTTTTTTCCAATTACATCTGTGTGTGTTCATCATGCACGGTTTGATTTAATAAAACACTTAATAGAAAAATGTGACAGACTGAAAATGATCTGTTTTAGGCTTCAAATCATTTGGATGATATCCTTGGAAAGGAAAAAAATCTACGATATAAAAGCCTTACATTGCACAGACTAACAAGCCATAACATTAAATAAGGTCTGAGATTGGCAATGATTGGTTTCTAATTAAGCAATTGGGTTGAATGAAAACCTGTAGCCACTGCGGCTCACCAGGACCGACATTGCCTACCCCTGTTTTACATCGTATTGCTAATAAGAAGCAATTAAAACACTGAATGCAGCAGTTTAAGATTGAAATAAGCAATTAAGGTTGGAGAACCTTAACAAGCGAGACCACTAAAATGAAGCATTAAAATGTCACTTAAGCAATATGTGCTTCATCAGCAATAATTGAGTTCTCGTTAAGGAACTGGGTTGGAACAAAAACCTGCACATACTGTGGCACTCCAGGACCGACGTTGCCTACCCCTGCTCTAAAACACGAAGCTCTGATCTCTCTCTCTCAAAAACGTCAAACGTTACTCCTTGAAAATCTCTAGATGATAATGTTTGCTGATCAAACAGGTATTGTTAGCTAAGCGGATGCAAGATATGCTCTAACACGTGGCAAGAGGTAGAGCAACTTGAACGGAGGCTGGGGCGTGAGTGAGGAGGGCCACACCCCCCTCCCCTCGTCCCGCAGCCACTCGGATTTGTGCAAAAAATTTGTACCACAAGTGAACTATGATACTTAGCGTGATCAACCGGAATGTTGAAGCAAATTATAGAAAAAAACCTGATCTAAATCCGTTAAGTAGTTCTTGCGTAAAAAGTGGACAGACATACAGACATAGATTATTTCTGTGGTATGTATTTGTGCTTTTTTATTCATTTTTTATTTCTCCATTAATATTTTTGTCAGTTAATTACTTGCTATTATTGTATTATTTTATTTATTTGTTCTTTTTTGTATGTTCCTTGAACATGGATCATTGCAGAATCCTAAGCCTTCAGTTCTTACTGTGTTGCCACCATGTTCACATCGATTGCAGATCACGTCTATTCTTTCCAGAGTTTATAACAGAATTTTTATTACCCACAGGAAGCCGTGGCAAGTGGGACGAGAGGTAAGAGTGAGAGTAGTAGAGGTTATCCCTGTCTAGTACTGAGCAAGTTATTTTTCCCACCATGACAATGCAGAGTTGCACACTGCAAAGCTGACAACTGAAACTTTGGAGAAACCTGGTGTTCAGCTAGTTGAACATCCCTGGGATTCTGGTTGTGCCCAAAAATTAAAGAACCTCTGCATGGAAAAGTGTTTTAGATGTGTGATGAATTAATTGATGCAGTAAATGAGCAATGTGAGAGCTTAACTAAATGTTATTTTGTTGCTTGCTTTGGCAAATGGATCAGGTACATGAAACAGTACATTGATGCGAAGTTGAAGTTATCAATAAATGAGCCGTTTGTCTTAATTGTTATTTCATGAAAGGCTAAGGAGTTAGGTAACGTCCCTTATACTGTACAGTACATGGAGGCAGATGCTGTTGGGGTAGCACCTTCGGCCTTAATAACTGACAGAGATATTTCAGTTCCTCACCGAGACATTAGATTTCTCTTCTGTTTTTCTTCTTAACTTGATCCTCTTGCATATTGTAAGTACATTTTATGATCTTCTAGTTTATGAACTCTGTTATTTGATTGTGGATTTGATTTTGTTAACTTTTAGCTTGCCTTTTAGGTTATCCATTTTTGACTCCTTTTGCTACTGTGTTGCTTTTTATGTTGTTTGATTAAAACCATTAAATGTAATAAGGAAGATTGTTCTTTGAAGCTCTTCTTCTTCTTTTGGCTGCTCCCATGGTTGTATATGGTACCTTAGTTTTTTTTTTCATTAACAAGCAACTAACACTAAGTACATTTGAATGTTTTTATGGTTACTAATGTTGCATGCAAACCTAATTTTATTTATGTTTCTCTGAGAACAATGCTAAAGTTTTTACATGCTATGGTGCATGCATAGTTTTTAGTGTTTTGTGTTAATTTTTACTTAATGCCAAAGGCTGATCTGTTTTTTACTGAAAATATCCCTTTCCTTGGCTTTCATTTGTGTTGAGTTGGGGCAGTTTACTTTGAACTAAGTAGTTTTGTAGGTTTTTATTTCTTTTACATGCCAGCAGAGAAAAGCCAAGCAAAATGACACCTTTTATTGGCTAACTGGAAAGATTACAATATGCAAGCTTTCGAGGCAACTCAGGCCCCTTCTTCAGGCAAGACATCTTGCCTGAAGAAGGGGCCTGAGTTGCCTCGAAAGCTTGCATATTGTAATCTTTCTAGTTAGCCAATAAAAGGTGTCATTTTGCTTGGCTTTTCTCTACATTCATAATGGCTAACACGGTACAACACCCTAGTACTACTTTTATATGCCAGGATAATTTTGTAATTACTACTGTGAAAAAACAATGTCAGAGATCTTAAAGGTAGGAAAGTAGGAACCTTTTATGACTTAAAAATTAGTTTTTCCCCTTTAGATTCATTACTATTATGGATAAAGACCTCCATCTGCTTTATCTATTAATCAATTTAAGGTTATTGGTATAATGTAATAAAGTCCGAGTTTCTCATTATGATTTTCTCAATAATAACTCTTCTGGTTTGGGTATAGGAGAGTTTAAGTTTTGTAATAGTTTAAGTCTTTGATGTGTACTAAACGATATTAAATATTTTTTGCACTTTTTTCTTAATTTTCACAGATGCCATAATTTTTAGTATGTTTTGTTGTAGCACAGCTAAATAATGACCAGCTGCAGTCACTTACTGTTGAATTCTGCTCTGTCCTTGTAATATTTCTATTGCACTATTATATTGTATTGAGGATTACTTGTGTTTTGTTCTGTGTATTGTATTGCATTGACCCCCTTTTTTTGACACCCACTGCATGCCCAACCTACTTGGAAAGGGGTCCCTCTTTGAACTGCCTTTCCCAAGGTTTCTTCTGTAATGGGCTAGAATTCAGTGTGTTAAAGAAAATGACATTTCTGTGTGTTGCTTAGTGTAATTGACTTGAATTCAGTGTTTTAAAGAAAAGGCAAAATTTCTGGAAAATTCAGCTATAATTTATTGTTGATTGCTATCTACAGGACATAAGTATTTACCTCTCTTGCTAAAGAGTCACCAACTTTGTATAATCAGACTGCTTTGATTAGCATCTCATCCATACACAATGTGGTGATACAGAACTGCCTGCCTCCTTTGCAAATGAACGAGTTCTGGGGACATTGGTTTCTAATCAGGTACTTCTTGATAGCTGACCTCAATACTATTGTTGAACCAAAGTAAATGTGTTTCCACTATTTGTTCCGCAGAGGAAATTGGCATGCACTGATCATCATGTTGATCTATACAGAGATTGAAGCTTTTATATATTTCTAGGTAAATGAGAATAAAGTAGATAGAGAAGTATGGTCTGAGACTCGGGACTGCTGCCTGTTTCTTGTATGCTTTCCACCATATCGCTGTGGCTACACCCTGTAGCAACAGTGGCTTGTACCTGGCCCAGGTTCCCCTAGGCCTGAGGTCAGTAACACTCTCATTTTTTTTCCCTACAAGGGTTTTTTGGGAGTTTTTTCTTCTTGTCTTCTTAGAGAATCAAAGCTGGGTGGCTGTCAAAAGGCAGGCCCTGTTAAAGTCCATTGTGGCACTTCTTGTGTGATTTTGGGCTATACAAAAATAAATTGTATTGTATTTTAAAATTGTACTAAAGCTCAAATGCCCAGTAATTTTCAGTCGTGTAAACTGACAACAGTCCAGAGACGAGATTAGCAGCAGCAATCAGCAAATCTGACATTTCCCACGACTAGAAGTCACGTAATATGACATCATCTTTATAACATATTAGGTGCAACAGGTCCAAAGGTCAACGCTGATGTTTCATGTCTATCCAAGACTGCAGAGAAACTGTAAATGAAAACCCTCAGTTTAAAATTTGGGCAATAGCTTCCCTGGTTTAGAACTCCGATTTCTGGTCAGATTTTAACTTCAGCAGCTGATTCTCTAACTTCCTGCTTTCAATCCTTGATTTGTTTTCATGGTTAACATCTTGCCTCCTGACCAGTATTTCTTTTACTGCTAGAAGATCATTAGTAGCAGAACAATAGGAGCTAAAGACTCTCCTGGCAGGACCAAACCCTGAATAAGGTTCCGGTTGACAGTGTTTTGAATTTCAACTTCAGTCATACATACAGTAAGTACTATTTGAATAGTCTACCTCATGTTTTGAACTGATAGATCTACATCCCACAGGCTTAAAGAACATGAAGAAATCTGAGGGGAAAACATGAAAAAAAAGAAAGCACATGCACATGCATTCACTGAGTGCCAGGAGCGTGAGATGCAGAAAGCATATGTGGGATCTCACCCAAAACAAACGCCCCTTGTGGTGTCTGTTTTCCCCACCAGCAGGGAGCGGAGAGTGGGAGTACAAGCTTCTAGGAACAGATGCTCTGTATCATAGCCTGGCAGACGTAAGAAAAAAAGTCCAGCTTCCCAGTGTTCTGGGAACGCACACACACACACAAAGATATGTGCTGGGCTTTACAAGCATGCATACATTTGCTACAGCTCACTTTCACACACACATTGACCTTAATACTCACATACTCACACATAGAGCCCTGCAGGAGAGGACTGAGTGTGGATGGCACATGGTGGCTGAAAGATTCTTTATGTTCTTGTATTCATGTTCATTCACTGCAGGAGCTGAGTGCTGCAGCATGCAAATTTTCTGTCAGATTTCACAGTAACGGGAATCCATCCATTCTTGATTTCTAACCCACTTCATCCAGGTCAGGATACAGCCAAAGTTTGGTGCAAGGCAGGAAGCAATGGCATACTTCTTTATATATGGCCATTTGTAATTTTGGTGTAATGGTGGAAAGCAGACTACATGGAGAGAAACCCTCACAGACACAGGGAGAATGTGCAGCTTCCATACATTCACTTCACTCCTGGTGTAAAAAGGGAGCAGCGGTGTCTACTGCACCACCATTCTGCATGTCAGGAAAACATGTATTTGTAATATGTGTGAGGCTTTTAGCCATTTTTTGCTGCAAATTAATTAGTGTGAATGCTTGTTTATAAATACAAAAATGAGAGCAAGGAAGATTTTCTTTCCTTAAAACTGCATTTCCGAATGCAGATGAGCCACCCCATAAAGCAACTGCACAGATCGCCTCTCCCATCTTAGAGCCAGCCAGAGCCTCCATTCAAAGATTTTAATTTGAGTCACTAATCTCCCTTCTGTGTGAGGAGAGCCTTCCCCGTTCTTCGCCCAGCTATTCTTAGAAACTCCATTTGCAGCTGATCACAACATTCCTTTAGTGCGGCTTGCCAAACTCATTAGCACACCACACAAACGCTCCTTCGCACGAAGCCCGATCTGTTCGCACTCTTAGCTGACAGTGCTAAAAACTGCAAGGCTTTCACTTCATTTGGCTAATAATATTTTGCTAAAAACATTTGCTCAACATTTAGTCATTACAAAGGTCGCTCACGAGACTGTAGCATGTGTTTTGGGTGGCACTGCTTCTCTTGCTCAGCCTACTTACAGGCGATGCTGAGCTCTGAAATAAGGTCTGGCTCTGCACACCTCTGTGCAGCCATCACACTAGTCTGAGTGACCAGCAGTGCAGCTGGGGACTCGTCACACATGCTCCACATACACTTTGGTTCAAGCTACAAAACACAGATCAGCTGGAAATGGACAAGGTCTTGGTTTGGTCATGATGTCCGTCAAAAAAAAATCATCAGAGGAGTTTAAGGATGTTCAGCACCTCGGCTTGGCAACAGATGCTTCTCGAACAGGCTGAGGACCTCTGACCTCACTGTAGTGTAAGGCTGTGTGAACTGTTGAGGAAGGTGTGAACCTGCAGGTACAGAATTCAGCAGCACTATGTCAGGTGTAGTTTAGTGACTCGAGAATGTCCACCTATCCCTAGTGATCCCATTACCTGCAGTTTAGTCACAACGATTTCTATCCAGGATCCCAGGGTCCTCTTAGCCTCACCTTCCATGGCTTAGAGACACAATAATATTCAATTAGATCCATGTGTTTGCTGTTCAGTGATTTCACTGAGTCCAATTATTACTAATTTTATGCTGTTTAGTAACTGTAATTAATAATTCAATCAGTCAGTCATCTCATAACCTGCTGATTCCTGAACAGGGACGCAGGGAAGCTGGAGCCTCCCAGATAGCATAGTGCCAAGGGAGGAACAATTCCCTGGACAGGGTGCCAGTCCATCACAGGGCGAACATATATACCCCAGCCACACACTAGGGCCAGTTTATGGCCAATGCACCTAACCTGCATGTCTTTGGATTGTGGGAGGAAACCAGAGCACCTGGAGAAAACCCATGGGGAGTACATGAAAACTCCATGCAGGGAGGACCCCAGACTTGAAGCCAGGTCTCCATAATGCAAGGCAGCAACACTATCACTGCCACACTGTCCATCCATCCATTATCCAACCCGCTATATCCCAACTACAGGGTCATGGGGGTCTGCTGGAGCCAATCCCAGCCAACACAGGGCGCAAGACAGGAAACAAACCCCAGGCAGGGCACCAGCCCACTGCAGGACACACACACACCCAGCACACACTAGGGACAATTTAGGATCGCCAATGCACCTAACCTGCATGTCTTTGGACTGTGGGAGGAAACCCACGCAGACACGGGGGGAACATGCAAACTCCACGCAGGGAGGACCTGGGAAGGTCTCCTAACTGCGAGGCAGCAGCGCTACCCACTGCGCCACCATGCCACCCGTGACTACACAGAGTCCAATTAAATCTAATGAGTGTTGTCCACTAATTCCAAGGCATCGAATTAATCAAGATGCTCACTGTCCAGTGATTCCATCAAGTCCCCATTTTTCTGACTGCACACTGTCCACTTGGTTGATGTTCAGCAGTTCTAAAATGTCTTCTGAGTCTCTTTGGTGGCCTTATGCAGGCTACACAAAATCTACATGTCGTACCATAGACACTCATGTGTAGGGGACATGAAAGTAAGAAGGCAAGCGAGCCAAAAAAAAAAAATGAACAAATTAGCAACGATGAGGGAAAACAAGAAGTCAACAGCAGAATAGCTAAAAACAGAATACAGTTACAATGCAGGGACAATCAGCTTGGCTGGCTGATGTCAAACAAGGCAGTGTGGTGTAGTGGTTAAGGCTTTGGACCTCAAACCCTGAGGTGCTGACACTGTGTGACCATGAGCAAGTCACTTCAACCGCCTGTGCTCTAATTGGAAAACCAAAAGAAATGTAACTAATTGTACCATAAATGTTGTAAGTACCTTGGATAAAAGCATCAGCCAAATATGTAAGACACTTAGGAAAATCCAGCTGTTGTCCACTCACTGTGCTATGCAGAGGGATGGAGCTAAAAATGTCAAATGTTTTGTGACATATGAACTGGAGGAAAAAATAGCTTGCCTCTTATCAACTTAGTGGCCTTTACATTTGTTTCTTCATAATTGTATGGTGAGCACAGTTTTCAGCTTATATTACTTAGGGGTCTCAGAGGTGACTGGCTTGTAACAAAATATTAGATATTGCGGAGCTTGGTGGTCAGTATTCCACTATATTAGACAAGAATTGGCCACCTGTGCAGAACCGTGTTGAGAAGGAGAACTAAACTGGACAATATTTTAAAAATCATTGTAGCATGGCCCCAGTCCTAAAAGTGAGCATCCTTTGCTGCTGAGAATATCAATTACAATTACACAGAAATAGCTGACTTGTACCTCTGATTTTAAATATGCTGTATATGTAATGGGCTAGAATTCAGTATTCTAAAGAAAATGACATTTCGGTGTGTTGCTTAGTGTAATGGGCTGTAAACCAGTGTTTTAAAGAAAAGGCCGAATTTCTGGAAAATTCTGCTACAGGTTATTGCTGATGGCTATCTACAGGACATAAATATTTACCTGTCTTGCTAAAGAGTCACCTGCTTTGAATAGTCAGACTGCTTTGATTTAGTTTCTCATCTACACACAATGTGGGGATATAGAACTGTCTGCTTCCTTGGAAAATTAACGAGTTCTGAGGACATTGGTAAAAGTAAATGTGTTTACACTATTTGTTATACAGAGGAAATTGGCTTGCAGCATTGTTTCACTGATTACCATGTTGATCTATGCAGATATTGAAGCATATATATACTGTATTTCTGGGAAAAGGAGAATAAAAAAAAAGAAGAGAACAGAGAAGTATGGTCTGAGACTCGGGACTGCTGTCTGTTTCTTTTATGCTTTACACCATATCGCTGTGGCTACACCCTGTAGCAACAGTGGGTTGTACCTGGCCCAGGTTCCCCTAGGCCTGAGGTCGGTAACATGTACAGTATGCATGTCTATATCTATTTTTAAGTATATGAATTGGAAAATGTTGCTCATTACCACATGCAATAAGAATTTCACTGTAGTCCCTACATGTGAGTAATGATCCCACTAATCTATGTATATGTATTGTGGCAAAGGCGCTATATAGGCATCGACCCGACACAGACTGACAACTGAGGTGCAGGTAAAAATAAACAAAAAGATTTTATTCTTGTCTTCAGCCGTGGAGCATGTCTTCCCCATGTCCCACAGGCACTACACAGTCCCAAAAACACACCAAAAGAAAAACATCCAAAACACACTCCTCCTCTTCTTCTTCTTCCTCCACTCCTCCCAGGCAACTTTGTCCTCCTCCTCCTGACTCCGGCCCCCCTAGTAGTGGCTGCAGGCTCTTCTTATAGCCCACCAGGAAGTGCTTCAGGTGATAATTAACCTCATTCAGGCTGCACTTCCGGGTGTGGCTGCATTCCAGCCCACACAGGATCATTAAGCCGTGCAGCTCCCCCTGGTGGTGGCCATGGAGCCCAACAGAGATGAGCTCTGGTGTTCCATGATAGTGGCCCTGATGTAACCCAGGGAGGCTGCAACCAAGCATTCCGGGGGATGTAGTGTGCACCCCATGGCTGCTTCCCCTGATCCAGTGTCAAGGGGGCATGGGTCCCAGCCATCCACTACAGTATATATATTTATATATGTATATGTATATGAATATGTATATGTATATGTTGTAAGAGGAGAACAGGCATCGCAGCTGGGAAGGAGGATGGTTTCATATCCAGATGGGAAGCTATAGCATAAGAGAAGATGGTTTAGCTGACAGGGCTAGAAAATAACTTTGTGCCCAGGCTGTATAAAATAATGGATGGTCTAGTGGAAGCAGAGAGTCGGAAGTAGTTCTGTCACCCATATGACAGGTAGTAGTGATCCTCATGTGGCAGCCCAGTTGGGACGTCCTCAGGGGTGCTTGGGAATTGGAGTCCTGAAGTGCAACACTGTCGGGGTCCCTGGGTGCTGTCAGAGAGTGCTATAGGGTGAGGACCTTACTACTTTATATATGGCCTGAAGGTGCTTCCAGGAAGATAAGACATGACATCGGAAGCATTCCCTGGTCCAGCTTAAAAGAAGCCTGCTGCCTCACATGGCGGAGTCAGAGTTGAGAAGCATCGGGCAACACTCAATTGCAGGAGAAAGGAGGAGGATTTGGTTTAATTTATCCTTATTGTGGCTGCTTTTTGGAAGGGTGATTTTGTAAATGTGCTTGGGGAAGAATAAATACCTTTTATTTTAATCTAGAAACATGTTGGGATTTACTGTGTCTGTGGTTTGGGGCTTACAGGCGCCCCCTGGTAGTTACAATGTTATATGTATATGAATATGTAAATGTGTATTGTGAAGTATACACACTTGGGGGACACCTTCAGGGCTGTAATAAAATAAACAATACTGGCCCTAGCAGAGAGGGACTGCATCACTAGTAACCTCTCCTTTTCCATCTGCAGTCGTTTGTGGAGATGGGCAGGTGGCCCCACCTTTTGGGGGACCACCCACAAAATATAAGGAACATGGCAGAGTATAATATTGTCAAATAGAAACTAAATAATCAACACTGATAACATACAAAATGATTGAAATAGATAAAAATATGACATTTTAACCACAGCCAGGTGAAGAACGTTGGCTGAAATATAACATCACGAAGTAAGGGTCATTTTGAGGACCACCATTTGAAGAAAACAGAATATTCTCTCAACTCTGACTTATTCTATTTTGACTTATTTCAGTTTTGCACTTACGTGTGTCCTTAGTCTTCAATTTTTTTTTCCCCATCATCAAATTGAATTACTGGCTGGTACCCAAACTCCGTTTTTGCCTAATGTGCCCTTGAACCCATTCCAATATGTGTATGTATATACATATACCATTCAAGAAAGCATGGTGACACCTCATGGCATCCTGGATTGGAATTTAATGCTTGGTCACTACCTGTGTAGATTTTGCATGTTCTCACTATTTTTGTATTGTTTCTGTTCATATTTCAGTCTTCATCCAGAATATGTGTGCATGATTGTGACTGGCAATCCTAAATTTGCCTTACTGTATGTGGGTTAGTAGGCCCTGCAATGGACAGATATCAAATCCAGGCATAGTTTTTATTCTGCACCCTATATATTCAAGATAGTTTTGTGCCCCCCCACAATCCTGAATTGGATTTGAGAAAATTACATGTTATTATTATTTAGGTCAGTACTAGATTGTTGCACAGATTGTCAAGGGTAAAGGGGCACAAAGACTAACAAAAAAACAGTTCAGAAAAAGTAACAATAGGTTTAATGAAAATCGTAGGCTGTGGATTGTTGGCTTAAATTCTGTGATATAAGGCACTTTTTGTTTCTGTATCTGTGGTAATACAGTTAAAGTGCTTATCTGAGATAACTGCAGCATAATCATTTTCTGCCTGGCATTCATTCTGCACTAGGTGGTCACTAAAATAATGGTACATACTTGGCAGTACTGTGTTGGATGAAATTAACAAACAAAACTCTATTTTCTAAACAGTTCTTATCAGGTTCTGGGACATGTGGATCCGGTGCCCTGTATGCAACAACTAACACTAGACATGATGCCAGTCACATGGCATGTCCACATTGGGTCAATTTCCTCTATTATCAATCACTAAATAGGTTGGCATGCTTGTCTTTGGGAAACAGAAAGAAGATATGAATACCCTGAAAGATCATTTAAATTCTACAAATGAAGTACTCAGGAAGGAATCTGAAACCATGGGTACCAGTGTAATTTAACCAGTGTACCATCGTGCCAACAAATAAACTGCCTTTCTATACAGAGCAGTCCTACCAAGGACACTTCATTGATTCACATGTACTGTACTGAATTATAAAATTCTTTCCATAATTCTAGAGATGTAGCCCAGTAGGGTACCTGAAATCACTGGCTAAAATAATCCTTTAGTGGCACATCAGTTCACTGTAGGCCCCATTCACTCAGATGAGTGGCAATTTAGTGCTGCCAGTTAACCCAACACATGCAGGCCCGGTCTTAGGTATTATGGGGCCCTAGGCGAAAGGGGGGTCCAGGGGCCCCCTGGAAGCTCTGTGAAATGCGTGAAAATTAGACCAAGGAGTCGATCCGGGGCCCCCCGGACACCGGGGCCCTAGGCGGTCGCCTACTTCGCCTATGCCTAAGGCCGGGCCTGATTGGGACAAATAATGCTGTAGAATTTTTAAGTATATATGACAATTGCTCACTCGGACAATTTGTTTTGGGGGCCCCCAAGAAGGCGGGGGCCCTAAGCTATAGCTTGTGTAGCTTATACGTAAATCCTGCACTGAACACATGAACAAACACTGAAAAAGATGCGAACTTCACACTCAGTGACCAGGCTAAGACCTGAACCCACTACTCTGCTGCTTTTACAAAGTATTATTATGTATGCCATTGATGACTTTGTTCCAGCGTGACTTACCAAATCAGCATACATTACAACTGTTTACAGATATATACAGTATACTGTGTATACTAGACATTAAGCCCGTTACAATAACGGGCGCTAGAGCAGTAGTCCATAAACATTAGTAGGAACAGTCTATATTAAATGGCAAGGGACCTTTTACCTCATTAAATTTTTTCCATAAAATGCCTGTAATTTTCTCTGACAGTAATACTGGCTTTGCTGTCCGTAATATGCGTTTAATTTTCTATCACAACAGTGGGCAAACAGCAGATTCTCCCCAGCAACTGATGTAATGTGCGCGAAAATAAATCTACTTCTAAAAGTCATTGTATTGTAATATCATGAAAATTCGTATATTTAGGAAAACCCCTTCAACGACTGACACTTTACACTTTACTGGGCCAAGCTTCTTAATCGCAAATCTGACATCCTCAGAGTGAACACTTGCACAACAATGGGGAAGCTGGTCTCCGTGTCTCAGTACCCGATTGGATTTTTCGTGTTTTATGTTTTAGGTCTTACCTCATTTTCCGAAAGCCGATTGGATCGGCCGCGCGATATTTTATAGGTCCCGACCTCTCTGTTGTGTGTGACGCGTCAGGCGGCCTTTGAACCATCTGCTTTGAAGCATTGCACCGTGCCCCGCGCATGCGCACTTCACCAGAAGACACACACACACGGACACTGGACGCACACAGGGGTTTTATTAAAGAGGATAATGTTTAATTTGGAACACAGGCAGGTTAAGTGACTAGCTCAGGATCACAAAGTTAGGCAAGGGTGGGTATTGAATGAGCAGTCTTAGGATTTAAGTGCCGGTGCCCCATACACTACAACATACAGTAATAGTCTCTGATCTATAATACAGTGTAGACCCCAAAATATGGAAATACAAAAGGGAATTGAAAGACAGCACCTGGCATGAATACACTGGTAAAACAACGTCATTGGTGTAATCCATTTTCAGACTTCTTTTGACAATCGACCTAGTAGACCCACTTTATGTGGTCTCTGTGATTCTAACACCTTTATGGGAACAAACGCCTCCTAACATTTCTGACAGCCTACAGTAGTAGATGTGGACCTTGATTATTCACTGGGTCATCCAAAAAGGCAGAGTGTGCTTTCAGCAAAGGCTTTAAACCACAAGGCTGCTGGTTCAAATCCCACTTCTGGCACCCTGAACAATTCAATTACCTATTCAGGGTTCTAACAGAACAAATACATGGGCAGCCCAATTATTGTGATTTATACAAATAGAGAATAAAAGTTTTACTTCAGTGGGTAAATATGTATTTAATTTGAGTTGAAGGCCTAATGCCATGTATTCTATCATACCATATACAGACCACAAGTATTTGCAGAAATACATTCATTGTAAACTGTATATCGACACATTAACTGACAGCTCACAAAATGGCTTGACATACTTCCAGTATAGTTAGCACCCAGTCATCCCTGCCCAAAGAAAGAAACAACTTGCAATGTCTTCAAACCGAACAGCTGCCTGTTCAACGCTCTAACTTGGTCTTCTTCATTATCTAAAAAGATGCTCTTTCACTTTAAAAATAGTCACCCACTCTCACAATTCCAGTTTCCTCCTAAATATAAAAGATGTACAGGTTTGGCTGACCTGACCATAGTGATTGTGGCTGTGCGGCTTGGTGTTCCCTCTAGGGTTGTTCCCTGCCTTGCACTTAATGATGCTGGGATGTGACCTGACCTCTCTCAAGCCCTGCAATGGATTAAGCAGGTTGAGAAACTGGATGGCTGCATGCAGGTTGGCATTCTGCTGCAGAATGAAACTGGACTGATTTCCATGCAGACATCTGCTCCAAAGGGAATCTGACTTGCAGCTAGCATTATGTCTGCTTAGTGGTGTAGAAATGGTGGAGTCGTTACCCGATACTTTCTGTGTAAATGCATACTTGCAATTTTTTTTATTGATCCTACAACAGATAATCTGATTTGCAAAGCTAAATTATTTCAGCTAGGCAGCAGAGTGATGCAGTGGTTTGTGTGTCAGCCTCACAACTGTGACTGTCTGTGTTAAATTAACCTGCTCGCCCTGTGTCTGCCCATTTTTTTGGATATATGCAGGTTAGTATAATCAACAGCTCTAACTGGCTTTGTGTGATTGAGTGTATCACAAGCCAAAGTCTACGAGTCACAGTCAAAAGCCCTAACAGTCACCCAGACTTCAGGATTAGGGTAGGGGATACGTGCCTTACGGCAATGCTCTGGCACACATTGTCTAAAGTTGTTCAATGGCCCAGCTGTGGATGCCTGTACCATGTGAAAGGTGTAACAACCAGTGAGACCTGAGGTCATGTCTCTGAAGTTGTGACTGCTAAGTGCTGTCTCATTCAGAGCCTATGACCATGTGGCCCACCATGGATTGTCAGGCTTCCATCTAGTGCTGCCAGGATGAGCTCAAGGTTTCCAAGAAATCTGTAATTGTATTATACAGACTGAGTAAATGGACGGGTAGATCAGTTCAGCCATGACCTTGTAATAGATTAAGCACTTCAGAAAATGGCTCAATGAATAAATTATATTTCAATATTAATTATAGTTCTCTTTTTCTCCATAAAAAGTGAATTTATATTTCAATGCAATTATAATGCTTGGTTTCCATTGCATTCTTCAAGTGCCTTGTGATTTTACTCATGGAAGAAGGTGCCATATAAACCTACTTAATGTAAACTCCATGCTAACCTAAAGAAAACACCTTTCTATATTTATGGATCCTACACTGTTAACTCTAAGGTTCGTTTCAGGACTTGTCCTACCATATGGGGTCATTCCTCACAAACCTGCACTGAACTGAATAGGTAAGCAAATCATAAAAAAGTTAGAAAATGTACACCTGGTGTAACATTCAGGTGCATTCAAGGACTGTGCAGGTACTGTAGCCCTCATTGTACTGAGTCCAATCAGTAGGTTCTAGAACCTTCTCAATCCATTTGAGAGTTTTGTGGGTCAAAGTCTGTCTCAGCAAGATGAGATAATCGCCTTGAACATGGGAAAGGCGCTATATAGATAACATTTATTATTATTATTATTATTATTATTATTGTTAAAAACAGGGTGAAAAAATCACTGGGACCACTCTTACACACACATAACAATTTACAATTACCAATTAACATAACCTAAATAAATAAAAATATTTAAAAAAATGTTTAAGTAAAACAATTTTATTTATGCCTCTTGTGCAGACTCAGTCGGCTTCTTCTTTGGCTCAGGATGGACATTCATCTGCCCCACCTTCAACCAATCACCAACGGGCACTCGACACAAGCCGTCCAATCCTTCACCTGCTTCAGGGAGGGCTATCCAGTCCTCCACCACCCCCTTCACCCTTTGATTGGGCCCGATGGGAAAATGAACTTCTGAGTGCCTTTCAGCCTGCAGTTATTGTAAGAAATGTAGAGATTCCTTGTCCTCTTCTGCAGTTGTCTCACCATCGCTCCACGGGTCGGCATGTTTCGGCCACAGACGCGAATCCGGGCAGTCCACTTCTAAAAAGTAACACCAGGGGACAGCAAGGTAAGCTCCGCCAGGCCAATTGTGCATGAGACTTACCTCCCGGATCTCATCTCCCAGTGCGTGTTTCAGCCGGGTGGCCACTTCAGCTGCTGTGCCGACCCGGGCATCCGTGACAATGATGCCTGTTTGAGGACTCGCAACTCTCAGGGCTTGCCTGCCCTTCTTCTTCCCCCCGTGGACCTCTGGCAGCTTTCTTTCAAGCTGTTGGTTGCGGTGTGTGCGCGCTGCAACATGTGCGTGCCCTCGTCTGCTGTGCCGGGCGGTTAACAAAATGATTTTTTAAATGGGTCCCCCGCCTTCTACCAGGCAGGAGGTCCCATCTGGGATGCCATTGTGAACTTGAACCCGGACACAGACAGTAAAGTCGGTATGCGTATTTACCCACTCCATTCACAGGAAGAGACAAGTGGGGGCAATCCGATGCGTCTCTCACTTGTATGCTCCTATATCGCACTATATTCTCTCTCCGTCATTGTTGTGTGTGCATAATTGGAATCGAATAACCATTGATTACGCCGAAATTTGTTACGTAATTGCATCGGTTTTGACAGATTATTGTATTGTCATCGATGCACGTATGTAAAATTTGAAGAAATTCGCTTCACCAAAAGTGGGTGTAAAATCAGTTGCAAGATTTAACCCAGACAAACAAACAATCAGAGGAGTGAAGTTAAATAAAATTGTTTAATAATAATAATAATAAATAAAACCCTTTTGTAATTCCTTTTGTGTTTGAGCAAGTCTGTCTGCTGTAATGTTCATGAAACGGGACTTGCAAAGCTGAACAGTTATGACAAATGTTAGAGAAAAAAAAGAAATGAAAGGCAAACTTTATTAGAGCCCCTGACTATTAAGGATATCAGGTATATGTGACACAATCTGTGGGTAAATTATGGGGTGACCAAACTTTCAAAGTCTCAAACCAGGACACTTGTATAGCATGTATGCGCAAGCATAAAGCCCATCCTCATTTGTTTAATGTTTACTTTACTCCATGATCATCAGAGAAGAGATCAGGGCACAGGGGAAAAATAACCAAACACTTCATAAATGAACACATAGAATTCAGCACAGTTGTTTATATGGAAACAAATAAATGGCAGTAATTTGTTTATGTCAAGTTCTTGGTCCTTGCAGTAAAGCTGTTCAGACTTAACACAAATTCTTAATCATCCGTATCCTCTTGGGAGTTTTGACTCTGCTATTATACGTATATTACTTTGAAGAGTTTGCGTATGGGCTTCCCTCTTGGAGCTTTATATGTGCGGCTCTTAAGGCACTGTGAGGATGTTTGTTTGGTTGGAGCAATGCTTTATTAGATGGGCAGCCTGTTAAAATTGGGACATTTGGGTATTCTTCAATTATTTATGGAAATGTATAGCCTGAAATTTTGACTGTTCCTGATACTGGGATGTCTGGTCCCCCAAGTAAATTATAGTGACAGTGAAATACTAAAATAGGGAGGTCACCATGAGATCTATGAGAATTTATAAGGAATTAAAAGCTACAATGATTACAATTGGCCTCACTTGCATGCTAAATCTGCCATTTTGTTCATTTTTGTTGTGCCACCCAGTGGCAACACCGGTACATAAACAAAGCGCAATCACAAAATATAGCAGGTAGTTTCATTATGGCAAGCACTGCTGAAGAAAAATGAGCCCTCCATTACTCCACACATGGGATTGATGATTTATATGTGTGTGTAAATAACCACATATTTTTCATGTCAGAAGAGCCTGCGCATTTCCCTTTTCCATGAAAAGAGGAAGAATAATTGAGCAACACTGTGAAAGTTGCAATTTTAATTTAAAAATGATGAAATGGGAGGTGCAAGGCTGCAGTAGAAGGTGATTCATGACGATTGAAGAACGAAAGGGCAGTCATGCCTTGGCTTGTCTAAAGCATCGGCGGCTACACTGCATGGCTAGTTTTCATGTGAAGACAAATCAGAAAAAGTTAAACAGATGGCGTTCATTTTATTATAAAGAGAACCTGTTGACAGCTGCCTCGGCATTATGGATTGAAGGATATTGAACTGTAACTGCTTCTTGTTGGACACCAATGCCAGCATGGCAACCATGGCTCTTCTGTTCCTTTCATTTTTATGATTTGTAGTATGATATTATTAGTTTTGTTATGGACTGGCATTCAGTCCAAGGTCGTCTCTTGCCATGTGCCAATACCTACCATATTGGGCTTTGGCCTTAGCAACTCTAAGGTGGAATAAATGATTTCAGTGAATAAATAAATGAGTTCAATGTTTTTATGAAATGAGACATGGCTGCCAGGATATAATTCCACCCCCCTACATCACTGAATTAGAACGTTACGCTACCTTATAATCAGACTAGCATTCATCCAGGGCTGGTTCTTACAAAGTGAAAGTACCAGAAGTAGAAGCCAGAATGGATTCTACCCATAATGGGCTTTCTTTATTAGAATTAACGTTAAATGCAACCACAATAGGCTTTTTTCTATTTGTTCCTTTAGTTTCTGCTTTCGGTCCTGTCCAGAGTTGGTTCCTACTGTTATAGGCTGTGGTCCCTGACAACTCTTGAGTATGACTGAGCAGATTGGAGACTGTTATGTTATCATTTTATGTTTGACAAAACTAAAATGCAAAACCTGATGAGGCAATATGTTTCTTGTTTAATGTTTTCATTTATATAGTTCTTACAATTATGCAAAATCAGAATTACACAAGTGATCCCAAATTTGAACAAATGGCATATTGGCAGGTTGAGGAAGTTGTGGGTCTACAGCCAATTGGCCACAACCGTAAGTCTAAATAAACTTAAATTATTTTAGAAACACAAGTTCAGTTCAAATCAATGAGCTGAGCTGAACAGGCTGGTCACATCAAAACACTGGCAAAGCGTCCACAAAAGCACTAAGTAGTTGTAAACGTCTTATAAGAATAAATATCGGCATTGCTTTTCCAAGTGAATATGCCCATTGTAGCCAGGCTGAGCAAAGATGTGATCAAGCATGGCTGAGGAGACAGTGTTAATGTCTTGAATTACAAGTCTGACAGGAACAAGCAAGAGCCAACAAATATGATAGAGACTGTCCACTAGGAACGGATGATAATTCTAATGATAAAGAGCACAGGCCAATTGCAGGTCCAAAAAGTGCATTTGATTGTTTGCACCAATTCCAACACATGCCCATTTTATACACCAGTAAAGCAAATCAGTCTTTTCCACACTTCCCAGGTGACTTCATCTCCTTAGAAGGCAACAGACATTTTGATGGGCCCATACAAATGAATCCAGAAATACATTTTTGCAATAAGGATGGCTTGAGCTGCAGTCTTGATAAGCAACCTGTCACACATGTTGAGTGTAAATGGCTTTTCCATATCAGGTGCTTCATCTCAGTTTTACATATTACTTTTTACTTACCTCATATAAAAGGAGGAAAGCCTCTTGACTCCCTATAAGCTGGTCACAGTCTAAATGCGCAGTATGCAACTTCTTGGGCATTTTATTGGAGGAGACATGGGCACACTTATTGAAAAGTCAATGACTGTTTCTGATTTATAGATGCCTTCTTTCTACATCTTGGTTTTTCACAAGCTCATTGAATCACAGATTACCAGGTCATTTGGCCCCAATATTAAGTGATGGGCATCGGCTGATTGGCTGGTGGGAAGGTGGGCAACTGGTGACATCCGTATCTCCGAATGGTTTTTTGGATTTACTACAGATATATCACCGTTCATATTTACCCTGTTTGGTAACACTATCCTCACAGGGCCAGGGTGGTTGAGGGCAGTTCTTGGTCTTATCTACTGTTAGAAAGTTAGTGGCAATGGTTTATTTCTTGTGCTTTATTCACAAATATCTGATCACAAAAAATTATTTCAGTTCACTGCAAGGTGGCACAGTGGGTAGCGCTGCTGCCTCGCAGTTGGGAGACCTGGGGACCTGGGTTCACCTCCCGGGTCCTCCCTGTGTGAAGTTTGCATGTTCTCCCCATGTCTGCGTGGGTTTCCTCCCACAGTCCAAAGACATGCAGGTTAGGTGCATTGGCGATTCTAAATTGTCCCTAGTGCGTGTGCCCTGTGGTGGGCTGGTGCCCTGTCTGGTGTTTGTTTCCTGCCTTGTGCCCTGTGTTGGCTGGGATTGGCTCCAGCAGACCCCTGTGACCCTGTAGTTAGGATATAGCAGGATGGATGGGTGGATGCAAGGTATCTGCACATTCCTCTGTTCTTGTGCATTCTGGTTTCTGCCAAGAAGCAAAGATCTTTGGGCATTTTTGCTAAGATTTGAGCATTTTTGTAGATCTTACTTTTGCATGTGTTTTGCAATTTCCTTTTCATTTTGAGATTATTATTTTTTGGATATTTTTAGTATTTTGTGCCACCACTTTGTGTTGTGCTTTTTGTTCATGGATGTTACTGTTACGCCAAGCTGGGGTGGAGATGAAAGACTGAATTTAAAAAGATTAGGAAATGAACCAGGAGAATAAATGTAAACCTTAAACCAAAACAAAACAAAGTTGAAAATTGAGAAATCACAAGACCTGTTACCAAAGCAAAAACGCGTTCTGGAATTACCTTCTCTATTACCACCTTTAACAGGGCAACATGGTCCCACATCTCCCAATTAGAGATTGTGAGGTGTCACCTAACATGCTAGATTGACAATACTGAGCCTTCTGCTAGTTCTGTTGGACCATAACTTTAAACTGTTCAATTTCTCCAGACAGAGGATCATGCGCTTTCCCCTATTGGCCAGAAAGTTTTTTCTCACCTTAGCATCTTACACTTCATTAAGTTACCTGCCCTCTCCTGTCATAGGAGAATTTGCGGGGTTTTTTTTTCCACTCCACAGTTCTCTTACTCCTGAGCTTCACAGGTGCCACTGGCCATTAAAGCTCAGCAGTACTTTGCAGCTCCTGCTTCCTCAAACTGGCATATTTAGTTCTCTCTCCATGCCACTATTTGTGTGTATCAATTTACAGGAGGTTCCTGTTCTGAATCGTAAAGGTTGGCAAGTTGATCACCCTTTCCAACTACTGTATATACTCACATTTAAGTTCTCCCCGCGGATAAGTCGGGGCTTGATTTTACCGTATAATTTCCTGTATTTTATAATGTCGGTCATATAAGTTGAATGCAGAAAACTCACGCTATTGATCCAAGAGATTATGATATGCTAATGCCCACCTGAGAGAGTAACCACGGAAGCACACTGCCTTTTTTTTTCTACGTATGTACTGTGCCTATGTAACCATACGGTAATACCCAAACTATTCCAAAGCAATGTTTGCACTGTTGCGTGTTTTTTGTATCTCACTTCCTCATACACCTTTATCATAAGAACATCCCTTATCTACGATGGAGTGTTCGATCAGATGAAAATATGAAGCTGGTTTTAAATTAAAAGTCATTGAAGTGGCGAAAGAAATTGCTAACTGCGCTGCTGCAACAAAATTCGATGTCTCTGAGAAACTGGTGTGTGATTGGAGGAAGCAAGATGATGTAAAAAAAAATAATAATAATAAGTGTTGTATTTCTGAACGTGAGTCGGGGTCTGATTTTATGATCGATTTTTTGGGTTTCAAGACCCGACTTATACACGAGTATATATGGTAAATGATTCTAAACTGAAACACTGGGAGGTTAAGTCAAAGTCATTGAGGGTGCAAACCACACCAAGAATTTACTTTGATATTATTACTTTAACAATTGAACTGAACACATAGATACAATTGCTAAAGTCTACATTTTAGTTAATGATTTGTACTTTCTAATTCCTACTGGTAAGTACTCAAATCAGAGAAGATTTCAACAAGTCAAAAAGTTGCCATGATGCTCTAAAATAATTTTTACATTTTAGCCAGCCTATATACTGTATTATTAAAATATTCATTTTCTACTTCTGTTCTCTGTTCTGTGTTGTGTATACCATGCTTCCCACAGGGCTGTTTGTAAAGTTTAACACATCAATTTTAAATTATTCTGAACTTTCTAGAAATAAAACATTTTATTATTTTTTTCTTATGTATTGCAACTGAGGTTCTCAACCTTTTTTCTGTATTCACATAGGGACTGCTTATGCCTCTTTTTATTTTTGCTGGACTTCAGCATCATTTGACCCCGTCAAACAGAGTACACTGCACACCTTTTCATGCTAAAGAAAGGAAAACCCAAAGTAGTCGTATTCTTTACAGACCTGATCAGATGTCAAGAGTGAAAGATTGAAGTATCTAAAGAGAACAGAAAGGAAATTATAGCCTTAAGAAATAGTGTACTAAGAATACACATACAGTAGTACAAAGCAACAATGTACCGACCAGTAATTGTGAAAATAATGCCTAGTCACTGATATGTGGTATCTACTGATTTAAGCAACAGAGTCAACACAGAATAAGGAAGTGCCACATTCCTTGGGAGCCGCTGGCTTATCCATTTGTGTTCTCTCCTTCCCATGTCACAACTGCAGTGATTCCCAGACTTTCATCCCACTTCTGTTTCAATGAGCACTTACATGTAACAGGACTGAATATGGTGAAAGCAACTATAGGTATGTTTAACTGCATAGGGATGTTCCAAATGCACTTCTCCAAAAATGTAGGTTGTTTAGAAGATATTTTAAACTGTTCAGGTAAGAGGCCTTTTATCTTCTTAGTCTAAGATCTTGTCAATGAACGGAAGTGCAGTGCCTCCTGGGGAAGTCAGAACACTAAGCTGGACTTTGGATTTTTTTGTCATATCTCATGTCATTTTCTGACCTGCTTAATCCACACCAGGGTCATGAGGGGGCTGCAGCCTATTCCAGCTAGGATAGGGTACAAGGTAGGAACAAACCCTGGACAGGCTGCCAGCCCATTGCATGGCAAACACACCCACACACCAAACACACACAGGGACTAAATTAGCATCGCCACCTAACATGCATGACTCTGGATGGCGGGAGGGAACAGAAGTGCTGTGAGGTAGCAGCACTATCAATGTGCCACCCTTTCACTGCAAGATTTTTTGTTTTATTATTTTATGCCCTTGCTTAAGGTATACCACATTACATGACTTTTTCAGTGATTTTCAGTTCCATTACTTAAGTGAGTTGGAGATGGTACCCATGAAAGCAGTCGTGTAATGTGACATGTCCAGTGACTCCCTCCAACTAGTCGGCGACTCGCTACAGTAATAATTTTGCCTTTAGTCATAGTGGCGGGCTCTGTGTACATGAGAGCTGACATCCAATGAGAGATCATCTGGAAGTACAATGCATTTGGTGTAGAAACAAACAGCAAGGAACATGGGTGCTTTGGACCTCACAAACAGGAGAGAAGCTTGTCTGTCTGCTTTCTCATGTTTTGCATATCATGACAGATGGGAAAAAGAAACAAAGGGTTGAGATTGCAGGCAGTGTTTAACCCTTTGTACAGCACCATCTCCTTGAAGCAGCACACTATTGGCTTCAAGGAAAACTGGTTGAGCACAACTGTCCTGGGAAGTCAGCACTCAGTTGATAAATTATGCCGGGCATACACTGTGAGATTTTGGCACGATTTACAATCACAGACTAATTTTCTGAGACAGCTCGATTTTCAGTTTCATTGGCCATTATCAACCATCATTTCACATGTAGCATGTGAGCTGTTGCGGTACCCAATTGCATTTTACAATAGGGCTGTCACACAATCGGAACAATTTCTGTTATGTGAGAAAGTTCCATTGGCTATCTTGTAGTGTGCACAGTCTTCTTTTTTTTGTGATTTTCTGATGATGCTACCAAATTTGACTGTGCATAGATTGCAGTATATTGTACATTGGCTATTGCCATTGTCATGCTCATTTTCACATTTTGATTTCAGAAATCTAAACATCGGATAGCAACACAAATACTGGTAAATGGCCAATAGGAAACCTTTACTGGAAGAACCCAAAATAAACATACACTCATTATGTAAAGCACTTTGAGTAGGGATAAAAAGCTCTATATAAATATAAGAATTATTAATATTATATCTAAATATAATGATATTGATTGCTGTGTTGTGTGTCAATTTGTAAAATCAATTGACTTTTTTTTTTTTTAACTTTGTATGCTGACTTCACAGAGAGAGTGCATTTACCTGACTCACCATATTTTGCTTGTCAGCTATCTTGCATCTAAATTATTTTGTAATGTACCTTGCATTATTTTCTTTTGTTATTATAGTAAACTGCTTTGTGAATGAGGTTGTTATAAAAGGCATTATACACCATTGACTGATCAAACATGAATGCATGAGAAATAAACAACACATACCTTAGACATATAGAGAAATGTGCTACTGAGGACCCGGGACTCTGCCTTCAGGGAAGGATGACGAAATCGCTCTGAGAACAGTGAGGGCCAAACTATCCCGCAACATCAGAGCAGCAAAGCGCGCGCATGCCCAGAGAATCCATGGACTTTTCCTACATGACAGAGCACGGAGCAAGTGGAAAGGCATCCAGGATATCACCAATTACAGGACAACACCACCTACCTGTGACAGTGACGCCTCCCTTCCAGATGCTCTGAATAACTTCTATGCACTGTTTGAAGCAAAGAACAACATGGTGATGAGGAAGACCGCCTCTCCTCTTATTGACCAGGCATTAAATCTGACTGTGGCCGATGTGAGAAATACTCTACGAAGAGTTAACCCACGGAAGGCTTAAGGACCAGACAATATTCCTGGCAGAGTACTAAGGGAATGTGCAAACCAGCTGCCAGACATTTTTACGGACATCTTCAACATCTCCCTGAGCACCGCCATCGTCCCATCCTGCTTCAAAACCACCACCCTAGTTCTCGTGCCAAAAAAGTTGCAAGTTTTCAACCTTAATGACTACCATCCCGTTGCAGTCACATCCATCATTATGAAGTGCTTCGAGAAGCTTGTCATGAGGCACATCAAAACCCTGCTGCCCCTCTCACTGGATCCCCTGCAGTTTGCTTACCATCGGAAACCGTTCAACAGATGATGCAATAGCCACCACTCTCTATCTGGATCTCGCTCATCTGGACAATAAGGACACATACGTTCAAAAGCTGTTTATCGACTTCAGCTCAGCATTCAACATGATCATTCCTCAGCAGCTGATGGAAAAGCTGAGCCTGCTGGTACTGAACACCTACCTTTGTAATTGGATTCTGGACTTCCTGACTGAGAGACCTCAGTCAGTCAGGATTGGAAACAACATCTCCAGAACCACCACACTGAGCACTGGAGCCCCTCAAGGCAGTGTGCTCAGCCCATTACTGTTCACACTGCTGACTCATGACTGTGCAGTAAGGCACAGCTCTAATCACATCATAAAATTTGCAGATGACACGACTGTGGTGGGTCTCATCAGCAACAACAATGAGTCAGCATACAGAGAGGAGGTGCAGTGGTTAACGGACTGGTGTAAAGCCAATAACCTGTCTCTGAATGTAGACAAAACAAAGGAGATGATTGTTGACTTTAGGAAGACTAAGAATGACCATCTGCCACTGAACATTGACGGCTCAACTGTTGAGGTCGTCAATAGCATCAAATTCCTGGGTGTCCACCTGGCAGAGAACCTCACCTGGTCCCACAACACCAGCTCTTTAGCCAAGAAAGCCCAGCAGTGGCTCTACTTCCTGCGTAGGCTAAGGAAAGCCCATCTTCCACCAGCTACTCTAACAACATTCTACAGAGGAACCATACAGAGCATCCTGAGCAACTGCATCACTGTCTGTTTTGGAAGTTGCATGGTCAGGGATCGCAAAGCCCTACAACAGATAGTAAAGACAGCTGAGAAGATCATCGGTGTCTCTCTTCCCTCCATTATGGACATTTACACCACATGCTGCATCCGCAAAGCCACCACAATTGTGAATGATCCAACACACCACTCACATTCACTGTTTACACTCCTACCATTGGGAAAAAGGTACCGAAGCATTTGGGCCCTCACCTACAAAATGTGTAACTGTATCTTCCCCCAAGCAGTCAGATTCCTGAACACTCATGGACCGGACTGATATCTGATATATGTGTTCTGTTCTGCAATGTTGCACATGGTTGCACATGTTTACACATTTGCCTCACATGCACCTTATTAGATATTATGTGTCTTTATGTTATGTGTGGTGGATTCTTCGTTGTCCTGTGTTTTATGCAGCACCACGGTCCTGGAGGAACATTGTTTTGTTTCACTGTATGCTATACTACTGTATATGGATGAAATGACAATAAATACTCTTGACTTGACTTGACTTGAAGTGGCTTACTTGTATTTTAACAGAGTAATGTTTTAAAACCAAAACATTTTATTGTAAAATATATGTATTTTTTGCAAAACATAGCATAACATTTGATGAGGCCTCTCCTGAGCTTCATCTGACAAGATTAGAACACATTTTTAGAGGGATCTTGGACCACTCCTTCATGTAGAACATTTCAAGATCCAGGATATTTTAGTCCAAAATCTGAGACATTTCCACAGTCCTTTCAACAACACAATGAACCCAAATATACATCAAAATCAACAGAGTAAAGGTTGAAGAAACAAAATCAAAATTTTTCTATGGCCATCTCAGTCTCCAGACTTGACTCATATTGACAGCCTTTCGTCTGAATTGGACAGCAGTCCGTAAATACAGACTTGATGCTATCAAGGACCTTGAAATGTTTTGCTGGAAGGAATGGTCCAAGATCTCTCCCAAAGTGTTGTTCAGCCTTGTGACATTTTACAGGAAGAGACTCAGTTCTGTCATTTACTTCAGGGGTGGCTTCGCTAAAAATGAATTGTAGCAGTGCCGATAATTTTGAAACATTGTAGGAAACATTCAACCACTCAATAAAATGTTTAGTGTTGGAAAATGATTGTTTTCAAATAAACATATTTGACTTCATCATACACTATCATGTATTTGAAACCCAAATGAAGTCTTAATGTATTTTTTAATACATTTTTTGGTCTGTTTCATGAAGGGTTCTATAATTCATCAGTTGACTGTGAAATAATGACTTATTAATTAATGGACACCCTCGTTTGTGCTGCTGCCTCAGATCTCCAGGACAGCAGGTCCAAAGCCCACACTTAGACACTATAGGAATTCAACATGTTTTCTCAATGTCTATTTAGATTTTTCTCAGAGCACTCCAGTTATCCCTTTGCACCCCAGATATGTGAGAGTTAATTTAAGTGGCTGTTTTGATTTCATTTGTGTGATCGTATGTGAAATGTGTCCCATCCAGGGGTGGTTCCTGCCTGGTACTTGATAATGCTATGATAGGTTAAACTCCCTAATGACCCTGAATTAGACTGGCGTATATTGGAATGAGACGGATGGATGGTTGATTAAGTGTTAATAAGACCTATTATGTGACTAACTCTACTTAAGAAACTTCACTGTAGGCAGGGTAGCATTTACAGCTTGATCTACAGGTTCTACTTTTGTAATGTCATTTACTTCAGGCCCTGAATTAAAGAGCAGAAGAAAGGGGATATGAATGTGAGTCACAGCAAATGAAGCGATCCACACACCTCCACCTCAACCTGTCACCTCTCAGTCATACCGAGGTCCATATGCCCAACACCCCTATTATTCTATATGTCAGATTTAAGAAGAACAGTGCATGCTGAGAAGGAGAAGCTGACTTGGCATCAATGAGATATAACTTGACTTTAATTAACGCCTTTCAGTATAGCGTTTTAAGGTGCTATTATGTAAAAAGTGTAGAGAAGAAAGAAGTGTAAAGATGGAGAGGGCAAATCACAGATCCCACAGCCCCACGGGGTCGCCTTCTCATTTCCTAACCTGCCTTTGCTTTCAGAGAAAAGCCGGGTGAAAAAGCCTCAGCTAATTCCAGCAAAGGCTTATTTTTAGCCGAATAAATGCGACATGACTGTCTTCTCTGGCAGTCCCGTGAGGCCCTGCTTTGAGCTACTCAGCGACTCCAAGACTTCACTTTCATTTGCAATGCAGCGCACCTCCTGACCTTTTTCACTGAAGACAGGCATTTTTTCCTTTTTTGTTTGTAAGTATATGCGTTGGGGTCTTTGTGGACCTGCTGGCCGTATTGGCAAGGGGAGAAAAGCTTATGTTTCTTGATAAATTATTGCCAGTCTGGGCTTGTAAAGGTATGTCTGCCAGCACAGGACTTCATGTGAGACCAGTAAGCTTCACCCACACATTATATTTAAAAATGTTTCCATCTGTCTAGGGTGTTGTAAAAGTGAGCCTTGGGGTTTGGGGAACCTGATCTGAAAGATAAAAGAAACAATTGCATTTACTAACCAAACCTCAAATAAATAAATAAAGTAAAAGACATAAGATCTATTGCTGGTTTGAACTAATTTTCACCTATCTTAAAAGGTGTTTGGTCATTCTACAAAAATAAACTGTTAGGCTCAAACTGGATTTGCTTTAATTGCAACAAATTCACAGAAATTTCTATTGCTGTATTAAATGTATGTACAATTTCATCCACAGGTCACAGGGGTGGAAAACCATGAGGGACTTTGATTTATCATCAGGTCTGGAGACTCAGGAAATCACACACCATTTAAACTTAACATATTATACTTGCCAGGTATCGATAAAGCAAAGGATTATTGGTTTACTCATAAAGAAATTATAAAAAAGGCTTTGGCTATGTTTAGTACTGGCAAACACAGGAGCAATACAATCCAACATAAGAAAGTGCAAAAAGCAGATGAGAAAATTATGTCGATATACAAGATATAAAAAGCTGAACAGCAATTGTGAAGAAAATTTAGATTTTAGAAAGTCTGAATTAGTGTAAGCTGCCCTAATTCAGGGTGTTCATAAGAAATATATTGATTTACTTCATCAGGTAGAAGTACATAATAAACAAGAATAGTTATTTCATATATTTGAAATATGAAAATGTGTGCTTTAATTTAATAGGAACTTTTTTCACCATCTGATAGCAATCCACAGAGGGCTGGATACCTAGTAAATGATCAAAAATAACATCATATTCAGGATCTTGGGGCCTGAAGTAGTCTAAAACGCTACCTCACATGCCTATGTTTGAAAATTATAACCTGCTGGAGTGGGTCTTAGAGGGCTAGGACTATCAGAAAAGAATCAAATATCAAAAATATTATCGTATTCATTGTCAGCAACCTAGAAATTGTATAAAACAACACTTCACATGCATATATTACCCAATTTTTTCAAAGTTTTGTGAAAAGGAATAACTTGACCCCTTGTATTACATCAGGGGGTGAATGCCATGTATTGGTTTGATGTTTCATTTTTGCTGAAGACACCCATAGGTTTATTCTATCAGCTACACAAAATATGGTCCAGAAATGGCCTAAAAATTGTGTTTTTTTCAGTCTAGGTGCCAAAAATGAGGGGTACCCCAAAAAACTCAAAGTCTGGCACAACTAGACCTCAAGAAGAGTCAGACAGTATATTATAAGTGGAGTTTTTGTTATACTGGTGAGTCAGGAGATGCTGAACAAGAAAAACGTAAGTGATGTCAACATGAACACAATCTTGGGTTGAATTAATCAAATCGCCAGAAATGAAGACTAAAACTATCTGGTAGTTGAAACGTGGCAACTGCACTTCTTTCTTGTTAGGTAGATACGTTTCACTGCTCATCAGACTGACGAAGCTGCTTGGATGAGCAGTGAAACATATCTACCTAACAAGAAAGAAGTCCAGTTGCCATGACTCAACTACCAGATAGTTTCACCTGGATGACTGAGAATCTTCACAGACAGAAGACTAAAACTGTTTTGATCAATCAGATTCTATGTAAGTCTATTGCTGTTATGCTGTATTTATTATTATTTTCCATTAACTTGTTTACAATAATTGAATTTTATTCATTGTTCTGTTTATCATGATGGCTGCCTTCAGTAATGTCTGCAACTCCAGGTTTGCTGAAGTTGTTTTGAAGCACATGGTGAGTCTTACCCTGCATGTTTGCACAGGCCCCTATCTGTGACATCCGTCATTTCTCAAATTAAGTAGGGATGGAAGGGTCTTCTTGTAGTCCTTGCCCAAAATAGACTTTAAAAAAAAATCCCTTGAAAGAAAATTGTAGCTTGAGAATATCAGATTCCCAACTCTTGCTTGTTAAGATTTCATTTAGATCAAACAAAAGGCTGTGACCCAGGAAATGGAAAAAAATTGGAATATGCAGATGTAAGGTCAATATCAAGCAAAGGTCATATTACCAGAGGTGGCCAAAGTACGGAACAAAAATCATGTTCAGAAAAGAAGAGCAAACGGCCCTTACATTATTGTCTTCCAATAATAATATCTTGCACTAAGACTAATAAGGAAATTTAGAAGATTTGAGAAAGATAGTCAATACGCAGATGCCAGGAAATCTGCAGTGCCATCTCTTGTGGACAGGGCACAATGACACAGTACTTTCTTGTGACAGGCATGGAGCAATGTGATCATAAGCAAAATATCCATCATGCAGAAAAAGTCACAAAATTCCAATAACCATTCAAGAAGCAGAATACAAAATGATAAAATAATGTAACTTGACTGGAATTCTTCTTTTGCCCATTTGAGGAAAGTTGCCTGATACTTTGACACCCACCAATTTATTTTGTCTCTGTTTCTATCAAAGGTAGAGGGGCTCATGAAAAAATCTTTTTGCTGTAAACAATACATTCAAAACAAAAACAAGAATAAGAAGGGATGAATAAGGTAAGCCAAACAGTAAGCATAAAGTCAAACAATTACAGTCTGTGATCTACCAATTGAAGTCCAAATCCAGAAAATCAAAAAATAACACTGATGAGGGTCATAATCTAAAATTCAAAATAGGGCCAAACAACTAAGGTTTTCAGTAATGTCTGAGCGGTAGCACTGCGGCTTATTTATGGACCTGGGCACGATCCCACAGCTGCAGTTTTGGCGGGCTCAACATAAAGGGGATGTGCAAAATAACAAACAGAACAAGCTAACTTGTAATACTTAAATAATACATAAAAAATGAAACTACAGATGACTCAGTAAAGAAAACAAAATGTAGAAAAGGGGAAAACAAAACCATTCTCTGAAACATGAATTACAAAAGAATGCACAAAAGACAAATAAATAAATAAATAAATAAATAAATAAATAAATAAATAAAAGAAAGAAAGGACACTTGAACCAGAGATGTGGCTATGACATAACCCCAACAAGCTGTATGAAAACATTCCGTTTTGGACAGAGAATAACTTTAAGGAATCTAAACTATCAATCCATTTATTGATGGACTTCCAAACATGCTGAGGACAGTTCTAGCTCTTTGTGCTTTAAATTAAGGAGAAAACTGAAGCCAGTCTTTCTTAATATTGAAGTACATCATTGAGAAGAAGTACTATATGAAAATTGAGACAAAATGAAAACAGCAAGCACATACTAGAAATAGGAGTCTTAAGCATTCTGTTAATTCATGTTGTTAAAGCAAAAAAACAACTGCTGTGTTTAAGTGCTAAGCAGATGAAATTCTGGGATGGACTGATATGGCAATATTCCGCAAAATACTAACATAACCCTATAATAGGTGAGAAACAGAATCAAGCCGCTGCACCAATGGAAAGGCCTATGTGTTTTGATATGGTGAAGAGCTTGCAAGTTGCGAGTACCCACCTTGCTTACTCTTCTTGGATATCTTCTCTAATACAGCAAACTCTCGTTCATCTATGAGCTGATGAAATATAAAGGACCAGAAGACGAGGAGTAGCTGTCAGAAGAACAGCTGCCCAGTGTTAAATCTGCCATTTATTTTAGTATTTTTGCTGACTCAGCCATGGATGTGAATGTATCAGTAAAGCTGAACATCTGGAATGCATAGTTACTGTAATAAAAACGTAAGAACACATTTAGTAGTCACGTTTGACAAATGATCATGTTGGCATTTACATACTTCTATGATTTTGGGTTTTAAGTATTTTGACTTTGTCTGTATTGATTGGTTTCATTCTTTTATGTCACTTTGTTGATGACATCTTGATGCTATGTTGCATTTTACATCTATGGTCAATGCTATTGTTTTTGTGTCAGTTGATGACATGTTTTACACCATGTTTCTTAAGAGCAAGGGCTCAAAATACTCTCTTGTTGTAATGTTACCTGAAAAAATCATAAAGTATGTATTTCTTAAAGAGCTTCAGGTTCTCAATAGCTCTCTTGACTATGATTTCTAGTTTTTCCTATTTAAGGCAGTTTTCTCTAACTGATCAGCTGCTTGTTGTCTTATAGTTTTGAGTCCTTTTTTTTTTGTTTAATCCTGTGCCACTCAAATAAGTAACTACAAAAAAACACAACAGAAATGTTCTTTTTAAGAAGGCATTCTAGTTGGTCACAAATATTACTTATTGATTTCATTTTTTATGTTACTTCATTGATGACATAATTGTGTTGTGGTGCACTGTGGGGCAGTTTTTTGAAGTGTGTTAATCAATATTTTGCCACCAGGATTTCTGAGTTGCCTTAAGGTTCAACTTTGGGCAATCATCTAAACCTCATTATACTCCTAGAGTTGAAAGTTTCAAATTTCTCAAAAGCTTAACTGTATTTATTTGACCTTGGTCATCCAAGAATTGTGAGGGAACTGAAAGAATGCAGAAAATGTAACTAATTATACCAAAACATAGGAATTTTAAAATCACCAAGTCTAATTCAAACACTAGTAACATAGGCTAAAGAGCAGTGACCAATGATGGACAGGACCCCACCTCATGGAATGTTCCATGTATAGAACTGCGGCAGTGCAGCCCCACAGGCAGCCGTGATGCCAAATTCACAGGCCAAGAAGACTTGCTTTAGTTCAAACTCGAAGGTCACCTTTGTGTCTTGGTCTGCAAGTGAACGATATGCTGCTGCAGGTACTAAGGATGAATATAAACCTAGTTATCTTATTTTAGCATTTTATCATATAACATGACAGTCATCTCTAAGACACTGTGCAAATTGCCTGACATGCCCGCAGTCTGCTGAGTGAAACTGCGTTAACAAGTCGATGATTTTAATACTCCACAACTTGGCTGGGTAGCACGAGGTCAAGGAACTGAGCTGCAACCTGTAGAAGGTAGTTCATTTTCCCCTTCCTAAAAGTGCTTATTCCAGTATGTGAACATCAAGGGATGAAAAGCCTGAATCGCCTTGCCAATCCAACAGAAGACATACACAAACCCACACTTATTTATAGAAGGACCATTAAGAATTAATTGATGATCAATTTAAAAACATGGCATTTGGATGTGAAGACAAGCACAAGTGCCCAACAAAAAACCATGTGGACATGGAGAGACCATGCAAACCCACCACAGACAGTGTCCTTGCCAAGATTTCAACTCAGGACTAGCAGCACTAACCACTGTGCTAATTGTTTAACCTTTGTTTATTACATGAGTTCTATACCACCATGTGTGATAGAGTAGGATCAAGGGTGGTATGGACTTACTTTCATATTTACTTCTTTTTCTACTGCATACACTCTATTTGGCCGCAACAAACAGTGATTTAACAGCTAATGCTCCTATTTCCAGTTTCTAAGAAGGGTTGCTTATACACTGTTCCCTGATTTTCATGAGTTCTGCTCCATATTGTAAACTTCTATCAGGTTGATTGCCTTTATGTGTGTAAATTTATAGGTATATTTTTGCAAACTTGTGCTCTTTTTTAGGGTTGGCTCCTGCCATGTGCTGACTGCCACTGGAGCAGACACTTAATTCTTACTCACAATGAACTAGAGAGGTCAGTAATGTTCAAAGAGTGTATCTAAACTTGATTGTGTTTGTGCAGCATGTCGCCTGTTGGTCAGGTATAAAAGGTATTTTATTTTTTATTGAAATAGTAAAAAATCTGAGCAATAAACCTAGACCAATAATTTGAGACAGCAAATACAAGACTGTTGGCTGAAATTTTCCTTTCTGCTTTCTTTCTGACATTCTATCTTTGTCTCCCTTCACACCTGAATCTTGTGGTCTTCTTACCCAAGTATTTCCCTTTCATCCTACTAGACCGTGGGGATGTTATTTGGAGCATTCCTGTGAAAACTCACCCTTTTAAACTATCTAATGAGGACTCCCTGCTTGCCATACTCTGTAGATATAGAAAACTAAATAGAGAAAACTCAGTCACTTGGGACTCGAGACGTCTCTCTGCAACTGGGTGTTGGACTTTCTTACAGGGAGGCCACAAAATGTGCGAGTTGGTAATAACACCTCTAAGACCATCACGTTGAGCACAGGGGCTCCACAAGGGTGTGTGCTCAGCCCGTTGCTCTTTACTCTGCAGACCCACGACTGTGTACCAATCTACAGTTCCAATCACATTGCCAAGTTTGCTGACGATACAACTGTGGTTGGCCTCATGACCTATAATGACGAAGCCAACTATAGAAATGAGGTGAGTCAGTTGGTCCAGTGGTGTAAAGACAACAATCTCTTTCTGAACGTGGGTAAGACCAAAGAGATTGTGGTCGATTTCAGGAGAGGTCACCCCCCACTGACCATCGATGGTGTAGCTGTGGAAAGGGTGAGTAGTACCAAGTTCCTGAGGACGTACATCTCTGAGGACCTCTCCTGGTCAGATAACACCACATCACTGGCCAAAAAACCTCAAACCCGCCTCTACTTCCTACGCAAACTGAACAGAGCACAAGTTCCTCCCCCATCATGTGCTCTTTCTACCAGGGCACAATCGAGACCATCCTCACCAGCTGCATCCCTGTATGGTATGAAGGCTGCACTGCCTCCTGTAGGAAGTCCCTGCAACGCATAGTGGATGCTGCCAGTAAGATCATTGATGCCCCACTGCCCTCCCTCAAGGACATTTTCCACACCCGCCTCACCCGTAGAGCCATTAGCATTGCTGGGGACTCTTTCCACCCCTTACATTCCCTATTCAGCCTCCTCCTCTCAGGGAAAAGGTACCAGGGCCTCCACAAGACTGTCAAACAGCTTCCTCTACCAAGCTGTCAGGATGTTGAACTCTGTCCACTATCTTCCCCCCTTGCCCCCTGCCCCTGGACCGTAACAAGAGTCACTATCTACCAAGTACCCTACTTCAGCTGGTATTATATAAAGACTCAATATTACATCTGCTGCTAAGTGTCTGTCTTTTTGTATATCTCATAAGCTACTCTATAATGCACCTTCTCACTATTTACTGTAAGTGGCTTTTGCACTACTGATTATTGCACATTGTACTTAGGTTTACTTTACAAGTTCTAATTTTATTTATCTTATATGTTATACTTATATACTTTTTATATTTTATATTTTGTTGTACTACGAAGATGAGAAAGAAAAAGTATTTTGATTCTTCTGTATGTTCTGCATATAGTGAATTGATAATAAAAGGCTATTTGATTTGATTTGATTTGAAATACCCAGCATTGCCCAGGAGGAAAATAAAGTGTTTTATTTTAATTATTTGAGAAAAATATAAATAAAAAAAACACAAGTTTAAATATAAAGCTAAATTAACAAACAATAAAGACTCACTAATGTGCTTGTCTTGCGGTCTTGTATGTATGTTATCATTTAGTTGACACTTGGAATCCGGCCAACTCTGTTTAATTTCAAAAGCACCAGGGGCGCGGTGGTGCTCAAACATAAAGAATGCTGGCAGTCACCTCCAGTTCGCCCTTTGGTGGTCGTTCCAACTGGATGATAACATGCATACAAGACTACAAGATTTACCCCTACCCTACCCAGAAGGGGGTGGGTTAGGGTTGATTTCATCCTACAGTATTTTTAGTCGACCAATGAGAAACATGTGTACCAAGTTTCATGGAAATGACTCCAGCCGTTCGGAAGTGATGCTGAAATATACATACATACATACTTTGACTTTTACAGTGCATCTGGAAAGTATTCACAGTGCATCACTTTTTCCACATTTTGTTATGTTACAGCCCTTATTCTAAAATGGATTAAATTAATTTTTTTCCTCAGAATTCTGCACGCAACACCCCATAATGACAACGTGAAAAAAGTTTACTTGAGGTTTTTACAAATTTATTAAAAATTTAAAAACTGAGAAATCACATGTACATAAGTATTCACAGCCTTTGCTCAATACTTTGTCGACGCACCTTTGGCAGCAATTACAGCCTCAAGTCTTTTTGAATATGATGCTACAAGCTTGGCACACCTATCCTTGGCCAGTTTTGCCCATTCCTCTTTGTAGCATCTCTCAAGCTCCATCAGGTTGGATGGGAAGAGTCGGTGCACAGCCATTTTAAGATCTCTCCAGAGATGTTCAATCGGATTCAAGTCTGGGCTCTGGCTGGGCCACTCAAGGACATTCACAGAGTTGTCCTGAAGCCACTCCTTTGATATCTTGGCTGTGTGCTTAGGGTCGTTGTCCTGCTGAAAGACGAACCGTCGCCCCAGTCTGAGGTCAAGAGCACTCTGGAGCAGGTTTTCATCCAGGATGTCTCTGTACATTGCTGCAGTCATCTTTCCCTTTATCCTGACTAGTCTCCCAGTTCCTGCCGCTGAAAAACATCCCCACAGCATGATGCTGCCACCACCATGCTTCACTGTAGGGATGGTGCCAGGTTTCCTCCAAACATGACGCCTGGCATTCACACCAAAGAGTTCAATCTTTGTCTCATCAGACCAGAGAATTTTCTTTCTCATGGTCAGAGAGTCCTTCAGGTGCCTTTTGGCAAACTCCAGGCGGGCTGCCATGTGCCTTTTACTAAGGAGTGGCTTCCGTCTGGCCACTCTACCATACAGGCCTGATTGGTGGATTGCTGCAGAGATGGTTGTCCTTCTGGAAGGTTCTCCTCTCTCCACAGAGGATCTCTGGAGCTCTGACAGAGTGACCTTCGGGTTCTTGGTCACCTCCCTGACTAAGGCCCTTCTCCCCCCATCGCTCAGTTTAGATGGCCGGCCAGCTCTACGAAGAGTCCTGGTGGTTTCGAACTTCTTCCACTTACGGATGATGGAGGCCACTGTGCTCATTGGGACCTTCAAAGCAGCAGAAATTTTTCTATAACCTTCCCCAGATTTGTGCCTCGAGACAATCCTGTCTTGGAGGTCTACAGACAATTCCTTTGACTTCATGTTTGGTTTGTGCTCTGACATGAACTGTCAATTGTGGGACCTTATATAGACAGATGTGTGCCTTTCCAAATCATGTCCAATCAACTGAATTTACCACAGGTGGACTCCAATCAAGCTGCAGAAACATCTCAAGGATGATCAGGGGAAACAGGAAGCACCTGAGCTCAATTTCGAGCTTCATGGCAAAGGCTGTGAATACTTATGTACATGTAGATAGGTGTGCCAAGCTTGTAGCATCATATTCAAAAAGACTTGAGGCTGTAATTGCTGCCAAAGGTGTGTCGACAAAGTATTGAGCAAAGGCTGTGAATACTTATGTACATGTGCTTTCTCAATTTTTTTATTTGTAATAAATTTGCAAAAACCTCAAGTAAACTTTTTTCACGTTGTCATTATGGGGTGTTGTGTGTAGACTTATGAGGAAAAAATGAATTTAATCCATTTTGGAATAAGGCTGTAACATAACAAAATGTAGAAAAAGTGATGCGCTGTGAATACTTTCCGGATGCACTGTATATATATAGATTACTTTGGGTCCAACCACACCATTACTTTTTCATTTAAAGGCGCATTAGATTACGCATTTTCCCTTCGTTCATACTATACCAGTGTTTTCAACCCCTGAAAATGGAAACCTTTGAAAACTTTCTCCAGAGCAGTATTCTTCTGAAAATGCAGATTCAATGTTGTAATGTGGATGGGAGAAAACATAGATTCTAATCGCACTCTGATTGCATGAATTGGGTGCTGGGCAAGGTTGTGGGGTTCAGTGGCTGTGGGGCATCTGTTGGTCAAGAAAGATTCACTGATCTTAACTTTGTTGACGGTGCTGTGATCTTCGCAGAGACAATGGAAGCTCTGATCAGGACTCGAGAGAGACTGAGCGAGGAGTCTTAGTGCCTGGGCGTGCAGGTGTCCTGGATAAAAACCAAGATCCAGGCCTTTAATGACCTCTTAGGCACAACCATCAGCAGTGTGTCTGTCTGAGAAGAGACTGTTGACCTTGTCGAGAGGTTTACTTACCTCACAGTGACATTCATGTCTCTGGTGACTCTTCCTATGAAGTCAGTAGATGGATTGGGAGAGCATGGGGGTCATGAGGTCACTGGAAAGGGGTGTGTTGCGCTCCCGATTATCTATGCAAAAGGACGAAGGTCCAATTCTTTACAGTCCTGGTGCTTCCTGTCTTGCTATATGGTTGCGAGACATGGACGCTATCCAGTGACCTGAGATGAAGACAGGACTCCTTCGGTACTGTGTCTCTTCGGAGAATCCTTGGATATCGCTGGTTTAGCTTTGTATCGAATGAGCGGTTGCTCACAGAGTCCCGACTAAGGCACATTACCTGCATTGTGAGGGAGCGTCAGTTACGGCACTATGGCCATGTGGCGCGATTCTAAGAAGGTGATCCAGGCTCACAGGATCCTCATTCTTGAGGATCTGAGTGGCTGGACCAGGCCAAGGGAACATCCACGTAGCACCTGGATGCGGGAGATAAAGGGTCATTTCCGGAGGGTGGGACTGGATAGCGTGTCTGCCTGGGGGGGCTGCCAACCAGGATCCTGAGCTGTTTCGTCTTGTAGTGGGTGCGGCAACGTGGTGTACCAGTGCATGCTCCCCAACCTGACCTGACCTGACCTGATGTAGCCCATCCTTGATTGGATCCTGCATCTTAAAAAGTTCCATTCCCTGACAGGTCATCCTTTACATTTGAAGGACACATTCTAATATAACGGACATTCCATGGTGCTTTTTGTGTTCCTTGGCTTACCCATATGCCTCTAAGTTGCATTATGTATAGTTTGAATGCTGCATACATTCGCAAAAGGCAAATAGTTTACCACAGTTACTGTCTTGCAATAAACATCAATGCTGTCTGCATTATCACCCTTTCAAATATTTTTCTACTGATGCGTGCATCCCTAGTGTATGCAAACATTTATATCTTCTTATATAATATGCTACCGTGGCTGTTCGTTTGTCTGTCCAGGATTTTAAATCACCTGTAGCTCGCAAACCGTTTGACCTATTGACCTGAAATTTGGTACACATATACTACGTGATGTCTACTATCCGCTTTCGGGGTGATGATTAACCTCCAAGGTTATTCCTCTTTTTATTTTATTTTATTGTAGAATCAACTCTCGGCAGCGGCCAGCAGGGCAGCCATGCGGTGCATGCGCATAGGCGCCATTCTCATTCCCAAACACTTTTGCCGTCACTTCCCCTACCTCTTCATATCTTAAATCATTCTTGAGGCAGATTGAACACTTACGTGACAGATTAAGTGAAAAATTAAGGAAAACGTACTAAGTAATTGCAATACAAACACTGATTTAATCAGTTTTAACGCAAAAAGATGCCGAAGAAAGAAGAGAAGAAGCGGGCCACTAGGGTGGAGAAAAGAAGAGCTGCTCAGGAAGCAGCAAGCGCATCAACCTCTGAGCAAACAAATGCTAAATGTTCAGAGAAAGTGTATGAAAACTATGAATGCTTAAGTCAAGTGTATTCACTGCACGTTATCGTGCAGTGCGCCGTTAATGGTCATATATATTTTTGGTGATATTAGTGTCAATCGAGATAGTTTCACAAAACAACGTCAAGATGCTAGTATGTACAGAGATAGTTTTGGTTTAAAAATGCTGTGTCTAAATAAAAATGTATTAATGTGGATGTAGCCTTTCAAAGCTTTTACCACACGCTGGGGGAAACATAAGAAGAACTTAAATACCCTCCTAAAACTGTCAAGTTGGAGTTGACTGTGAAAAAAAGATGCAAAGACTGACACCAAGGTTCTGCAATAAGCTCCTCTAAGTTTTATGATGATTGATCCCAGGACATCGGCACTTACGGCTCACAATCACTTATCACTAATGAAAGTGTAAATTCTCTCTGCCTCCCTCAATACCCCCCATCTCTTTCTAAAATAATATCTGCTAGGTTCTTTTTGTTTTAAACTGGTTTTGAAATTGACTGAAATGTGTAACAGAGCGGAAAAAAACAACTCTACTCACAAACAGGATCTCACATACTTCACCAGCCTTTGCTGGTGTGCAATATACAGTACAGCACAGCCAACCTGAGATAATATACCAGAAAATATGCCATTCAACTCTCCTGATCTGATGGCTTCTACGTGCCTCTCTCTTTCAAATAAAGACATGCCTGCCAGGATATCATAATAAAATAAATAAATATTATGACAATCCAGTTCGTCAACTGAAATTCAGCTGTTTGAATTAATATGTGCCTCTAGAGATCCCCTGTGTTGGCATGCACAGTGTTATTTAATAACATCATGGCCATCATGTGCAGCTCCGGTTCTTTCAATTCATTCGATGCAAGTGCAACAAGCGATCATTTTGCATTTTCAAATTGAATTCACTTAACATTTTCAAAATGAGCACTTGGAATTCTGCTTGTGTGTGATATAGATGCCAGGAGAGGCTGCTCTCTGCCTCACAGAATTATTGCCACCAGTGAGATTAGCAGAAATAGTAGCATCAGGCAATGCTGACCACAGGATAGCAGAAATCAAAGTGGCAAAAGCAAGTATACTGGGGTCAGAGAACCCCAGCCTCAAAACATCACATTGTGTAGAGACAAAAAAAATAACCAGTAAGCCCAGCAGCTTTAGCTGAGACTGCTCACCACTTTTCCACTGCAGTTACATTCACCTGTACATATTTTCAAGGTGGCACAGCAGGTAGTGTTACTTCCTTACAGATGCAGCTTAATGGGTTCAAATTTAGTACCCTTATATTGTTTGCGTAGATTTTACGTGTTACCTTCTAGCCTGAATGTGTTTTACTCTGCTTTCTTCCCATCTCTCCGAAAAAATACAGGTTAGGCTAACTGGTGACTCTAAACTGAGGTGAAGGTAGATGTGCACGTATGCATACAAACCACCCAAACTTTTTTAATGTTAATATTCACTGCAGGCCAGTAAATCAACTAATTTTATTTGGTTTGGACCAGAAATTAAAGCTGAAATCTGAATTGTTGAACTTTTTTGTTTAAAGTCATGCATAATAAGCTGTGGACGTTCACTTGAATATTCGTGAATTTACTCTTGTGCAAGCATTTGCCCTGTTTCTTTAAAAATAATCAAAGCAACCTCCAGAAAAAATGGTGGAAAAAAAATTTCTCCATGAAACTACTATTAGATGTTTTATAAAGTTAGCTTTTCTTATTTCATACAATGATTAGGTATAAAGCAGAAAAACAACATGTGATATCACTTCAGAAAGAACACGGTCTTAAATGGTGGCAATCAGGTAGCTTTCACAGATGAAGGCCATGTTTAGGTGTAAGGTAACAACAGATGGGGTACAATTCCATTACCAAGTTATCTTATAAATGCAATGGAAAATGCAATGGAAAATGTCCTCCAAGTTCAGAAATGATCCAATGTATTTGCATTTAAGGCCAGGCCAAGACCCAAGTCTTAAAAGTCTGATAACCCTTAAGAAGTATCTGGATGAGATATTGGTGCAGCTTAGCTATTAGCTAAACAGACTAGCTTGATGGACTGAATGCTCTCCTCTCATTTGTCAAATTTCTTTTATTCTTACATTCTTATGTTGATGATTTCCCGGGGTTCGCTTCCAGGGTCCTCCCTGAGTGGAGTTTGCATGTTCTCCCCGTGTCTGCATGGGTTTTCCTCCGGGTGCTCCGGTTTCCTCCCACAGTCCAAAGACATGCAGGTTAGGTGCATTGGCGATTCTAAATTGTCCCTAGTGTGTGTGCGTGTGTGTGCGCACCCTACATTGGGCTGGCGCCCTGCCTGGGGTTTGTTTCCTGCCTTGCACCCTGTGTTGGCTGGGGTTGGCTCCAGCAGACCCCTGTGACCCTGTAATTAGGATATAACGGGTTGGATAATGGATGGATGGAATATCCATCAAGGGATACTGAATGACACACTGAGTGCCTCCATATCTAAGCATTAGTGACATCACTGACCAAAGTCTCAATGCTAAATGTGAGAGTATCTATCTACTGTATCATCGTTATCTATCTATCTATCTATCTATCTATCTATCTATCTATCTATCTATCTATCTATCTATCTATCTATCTATCTATCTATCTATCTATCTATCTATCTATCTATCTATCTATCTATCTATCTATCTATCTATCTATCTATCTATCTATCTATCTATCTATCTGTCTATCCCTGGTTAAAGCACCCTCCCTCCTGATTCAACTTCCATATCTATGCACGTTGAGATGACAACATGAATCTGCCTCCATCTTTCACACTTGAAGAGTTTATTCTCTGTCTGTACACCTGGGGAACCACCTAAGCTCCAAGATATCCAAGGAGGACACATAGCCATGTCCACAATGCATTGAGATGGGTCTGCCCTTCTGGTCTTGACGCCATAAAAACAGAAGGCCCCCTGAAGATGGTTTTGGATTTTGACCAGTCATTGAGGACTGAGCTCCTATTATTTCTACTTTATTATATTGTACATTTAGATGCTGTTTGACGCTGACTTTATTTTCTGGTAAATGGGGAAATTTCTTCTGGCTTCCTTTGGTCACACAATCTATTAGTACTTAAAATATGAGGTGAGACACAAAAATAACCGGATCGGTAAAAAAAATATATATTTATTGATGAATTACAGCATTCTAAACATTGTCACCTTTTATATACTCCCCCTCCCGATTTTTACACCGCTCCATATGTATCTTCCATTGATTGAAACAGTGCTGGAAGTCTTCTTGCTTGAGGCTCTTCAACAGGCTTGCTGTTTCTGTCTTCACTTTATCCATTGAAGAAAAATGTGTTCCCTTCGGGTAACATTTGATTTTCGGGAACAAGTAAAAATCACAGGGAGCTAAATCAGGCAAATTGCGAGGATGATCGAGGACAGGAATGTTTTTGTCAGTCAAAAACTGCTTTACAGAAAAAGCATTGTGTGCAGGAGCGTTGTCTTGTCTTGTCTAGTCTCGCTGTTCGCTTTTTTCACCGACATTGTAGCGGCATTGTAGTGATTGTTGTGCAAATGCTGACTGGACTATTCACAGGATATACCTAGCCGGTCGGTGTGTAGGAGGGGATATAGTTCTATGATTCACATTCAGTCGACCTCCAGATGGTTTTCGAGGAAAGCCCCAAGCCCAGTCCGGTTATTTTTGTGTCTCACCTTGTACTGTTATAGATACTCAATTTTAAGGATTCCTTGTCCTAAATGTATACAAATTAATACAAGTTAAATAAAACACATCATTTGATCTCATGTAACATTAGAATTTCCTTTCACAGGCCAAAGATATACAGGTTAGGTAGATCTGTGATATACTGAATTAGATAGATAGATAGATAGATAGATAGATAGATAGATAGATAGATAGATAGATAGATAGATAGATAGATAGATAGATAGATAGATAGATAGATAGATAGATAGATAGATAGATAGATAGATAGATAGATAGATAGATACTTTATTAATCCCAATGGGAAATTCACATTCTTCAGCAGCAGCATACTGATACAATAAATAATATTAAATTAAAGAATGATAATAATACAGGTGAAAAAAAAAAAAACAGACAATAACTATGTATAATGTTAAATATTAACGTTTACCCCCCCTGGTGGAATTAAAGAGTCGCATAGTTTGGGGGAGGAACGATCTCCTCAATCTGTCTGTGGAGCAGGACAGTGACAGCAGTCTGTCGCTGAAGCTGCTCTTCTGTCTGGAGATGACATTATTTAGTGGATGCAGTGGATTCTCCATAATTGATAGGAGCCTGCTGAGCGCCCTTCGCTCTGCCACAGATGTTAAACTGTCCAGCTCCATGCCAACAATAGAGCCTGCCTTCCTCACCAGTTTGTCCAGGCGTGAGGCGTCTTTCCTCTTAATGCTGCCTCCCCAGCACACCACTGCGTAGAAGAGGGCGCTCGCCACAACTGTTTGATAGAACATCTGCAGCATCTTATTGCAGATGTTGAAGGAAGCCAGCCTTCTAAGGAAGTATAACCGGCTTTGTCCTTTCTTGCACAGCGCATCAGTATTGGCAGTCCAGTCTAATTTATCATCCAGCTGCACTCCCAGATATTTATAGGTCTGCACCATCTGCACACAGTCACCTTTGATGATCACTGGGTCTATGAGGGGTCTGGGCCTCCTAAAATCCACCACCAGCTCCTTGGTTTTGCTGGTGTTCAGGTGTAGGTGGTTTGAGTCGGACCATTTAACAAAGTCATTGATTAGGTCCCTATACTCCTCCTCCAGCCCATTCCTGATACAGCCCACAATAGCAGTGTCATCAGCGAACTTTTGCACATGGCAGGACTCCGAGTTGTATTGGAAGTCCGATGTATATATGCTGAACAGGACCGGAGAAAGTACAGTCCCTTGTGGCGCTCCTGTGTTGCTGACCACAATGTCAGACGTGCAGTTCCCAAGACGCACATACTGAGGTCTGTCTTTAAGATAGTCCACGATCCATGCCACTAGGTATGAATCTAATCCCATCTCTGTCAGCTTGTCCCTAAGGAGCAGAGGTTGGATTGTGTTGAAGGCGCTAGAGAAGTCTAGAAACATAATTCTTACAGCACCACTGCCTCTGTCCAAGTGAGAGAGGGATCGGTGTAGCATATAGATGATGGCATCTTCCGCTCCCACCTTCTCCTGATATGCAAACTGCAGAGGGTCAAGGGCGTGTTGAACCTGTGGCCTAAGGTGGTGAAGCAGCAGCCTCTCCATGGTCTTCATCACATGTGATGTCAGAGCAACAGGCCGAAAGTCATTCAGCTCACTAGGACGTGATACCTTTGGGACTGGGGTGATACAAGATGTTTTCCAAAGCCTCGGGACTCTCCCCTGTTCCAGGCTCAGGTTGAAGATGCGCTGTAGAGGACCCCCCAGCTCCGATGCACAGACCTTCAGCAGTCGTGGCGATACTCCATCTGGACCCGCTGCTTTGCTGGCACGAAGTCTCCTCAGCTCTCTGCTCACTTGCGCTGTTGTTATTATGGGTGGGGATGTTTTTCCTATGCTGGTATCAGCAGAAGGATGTGTGGAGGGTGCAGTACTCCGAGGTGAGAGTGAGAGTGGGTTAGGGTGGTCAAACCTGTTAAAAAAGTTGTTCATTTGGTTTGCTCTCTTCACGTCTCTCTCAATGGTGGTACCCCGCTTCGAGCTGCAGCCAGTGATGATCTTCATCCCATCCCACACTTCCTTCATGCTGTTATTCTGCAACTTCTGCTCCAGCTTTCTCCTGTACTGCTCCTTCACCGCCCTGAGTTGGACTCGGAGTTCCTTCTGCACGCGCTTGAGCTCATGCTGATCACCGTCTTTAAAAGCCCTTTTCTTCTGATTCAAAAGGCCCTTGATGTCACTTGTAATCCATGGCTTGTTGTTAGCATAGCAGCGTACTGTTCTTACTGGAACTACAATGTCCATACAGAAGTTGATGTAGTCAGTAGTGCAGTCAACAACTTCCTCAATGTTCTCATTATGAGATCCCTGCAGGATATCCCAGTCTGTAGTTCCAAAAAGTTCTCTCAGAGTATTCTCAGCCTCCGGGGCCCACTTCCTGAATGATCGTGTGGTTACAGGTAGGACTCTAACTTTTGGTTTATAGTGAGGCTGAAGCTGAACCAGGTTATGATCTCCTTTCCCAAGCGCAGGCAGCGGGGTGGCGCTGTATGCGTCTTTAACGTTTGCATACAGTAAATCAATAGTCTTATTTCCCCGGGTGTTACAGTCCACATACTGGGAGAATGCAGGCAATGTTTTGTCCAGCGTCACATGGTTAAAGTCTCCAGCGATTAGCACAAGCGCCTCAGGGTGCTGCGTTTGTAACTTAGCAACAGCGGAATGGATGATGTCACTCGCTGACTCCTCGTCCGCCCGAGGAGGGATGTACACGATGACAACAATGACATGTCCAAACTCTCTGGGCAAATAGTAGGGACGTAAACTTACGGCCAACAGTTCGATATCCCTGCAGCAAGTGGAGATTTTGACGTTAACATGTCCAGAGTGACACCACCGTGTATTAACATAGAGAGCGAGTCCTCCTCCTTTGTGCTTACCACAGGTACTTGCATCTCTGTCCGTTATGTTATGGTATTGCATGGTAACATTAGCAGTATACGCTAGATGAGGCATGAAAGCAGGTTAGTGCTGTTAAGACCCTGCAATCCACCTCTGCCTTATGAATTCTGCACTTCAGATTGACTCACCTGATAATATTGTCCTTTCAAAAGACAAGGAGGTGTGCTCACATCTGTCTTTGCTTTCCTGCCTGGGGCCACGTAACGCGAGCTTCACTCAATTCATCACGACTGCTGACACTCATCTCAGATACGAAATCATTATAATTCATAGAAGACAGAAAAGCATTCCAACCACAAAACATTTTCAAATAACATAATTATTAACGGAGGTGATAAATAATATTGAGATAAGAATATGTTGTTTGAAAAGTGAAGATGACTTTTTTCAATAAATTACTTGCTTAGTCACCAGAGTTTGCATGCTGCACCACACTGAGGTGGCTGAATAAAAGTACTTTTTTCACACAAAGTTTCCTGTGAAGAATGAATCAATGTTTTCTACATTGGCTAACAACATACAGACTGGCACTTATAGAATATGACCACTGTCAAGAAGACAAGCCATCTCTGCTCACTAGCAAAGAACTGATTTGGGTCACAAATTGACCAGAAATACTCAAGGCCTTAAAATATGAACTTTGGGGAGGTCAGTTGAAAAAATTGGAAATGAAGCACTTGCTGAATCAAAACATTGAGACATTTCTGACAAATGGTCTGAACAAAGTGCTGTGTTGAAAACTATGAGAATACGTTCCTATGAGGATACAGATCTTTTAAATGTTTATATTAACACATTTTAGTATAATAAATAGGTGTGCTTTAAAGGAACTTAACAGTAAGCTTGTTCCTAATTTTAACCAAAAACAAAAAACAAGAAGATGTAATTATAAAGAAATCACACAATGACTTGTACTTTATATTATATTATTGCATTTTAAGCACATTAAATCCTTACTATCGGCAGATTCTGCTCCCACGGATTTGCTTATCTATAATAAAAGTGTAACCCATTTCGAGGAACCAACTGTCTAATCGTGCAATTAGTGGCCATGCGGAGAGGAAAAAAAACGGAGAGGCGTATCGCACAGCAGCAACATGTGAGATTGGACAGTAACGGGCTTGTGATGCTCTTAGATGTTCAGGGCAGTATGCACACTACTCTGATTGGATCAACATGCATCTAAATAGCTCCGAGAGACGTAGGAATGCCACTGAACTCCATTTCTGGCAGAGATTGGAGCTTGCAATTGCTTCCCACAAATGACAAATTCTCAGTGAATATATATCATAAGCTTGCACTGATTAAGTCCTTGGCCGCAGCTACTACCGTTTACTTGGTTTAGTATGTTCTGAGGATTGTCTCTGCCAACAAATCCAACAAAGTTATCTATGTGGAGGAAGTAAAACTTGTAACAAGGTTTCCGCAGGTGAACCAAAAGAACGATCATTACTGAACGCAGAGGGCCAGCACATCCCCTGCCGGTCCAGAGGCCATGGGGTTATGTATGGGATGTGACCCCGTATGAAGCATGTTGTGATGAGCTTTATGAAATAGCGGCACCATACACTCTTTGTTTGATCTTCCCACTAACCAGGCCTACGTGTGGCAATCATTTTCTCCCCTTTGTACGGCGATTTAATATGCGATTGTGAGGCCGAGGTCTAGACGTTATCATTAGTCCTTTACAGGGAATGTTTCTGAGGAAACACAGCAGAAGAAGCATCTTAAAGTGCAAGACAAATGTGTCTCTACTCTTAAAATCAGGGAAGATTTTATATGAAAGGATCCCTAAATTTTATATCATACATCTGTTCTGACCAAAACTATAAGAGATTTTAGATGAAAATTAACAACAGTCTGATGGCACAAGTGGTATAAGAAATGGGGAGAGGTGCACTTAGTAGTATTACTATCTAATGATGCTCCTACTACACAGAATCCGCTTCATGTCAGAATCTGTCAACTGCCAAACCTGTAAGTAAACAGACACCCAGTTGGCTAGTAAGTCATGTTTCTTTTGCTGGTTTACAATTTTTGTTTGTAGAAACATAATACAGTATATTGCAATTCATGGAATCCTACAGATGCTGGTTCAACTTTAAAGACAAAGCGTTCAGGTTTAAAAAAATGCAAGTAAGGAGACAGCAAGGACAGGAAACCCTTCACCTTTAAGTTTTTAAATTGCAAGAAAAATCTGCCACATAAAAAGGGAAGCAAAAGGTGGGCTCAAGAAGAAGGTCCTGAGAAGAAAGGGATGTCACATTCCAGTTCATCTCATCATCTGCTCTGATGGGATGTCAGTTTGTGGAAGAGAGGGTCCTACACCGACTGCCCCTAAAGTTTAGGGTGGGGTGCAGGCTCCTCATGGAGTGGCAGTGAGAGGGGATTTGAGTGGAGCATTACTTGCACATCACTACTTTAAATATGACATCCTCACACCATAGGCTCGAAATAGATAGATAGATAGATAGATAGATAGATAGATAGATAGATAGATAGATAGATAGATAGATAGATAGATAGATAGATAGATAGATAGATAGATAGATAGATAGATAGATAGATAGATAGATAGATAGATAGATAGATAGATAGAGTTTTATTAAAATCAAGCAGTGAGATGTTAAGCAAAATGACACCTTTTATTGGCTAACTGAACAGATTACAACCTATTTGAAGAAGGTGCCTCGAACACTTGCATATTGCAATTTGCTCATGTAGCTAATAAAAAATAAACTTCTCACTGCATCCATCATGGCTAACACAGTACACAGTACACCCTAACTACAAAAATACAAAAAACAATATTAAATTAAAGATTGATAATAATGCAGGTAAAAACAGACAATAACTTTATATAATGTTAACGTTTACTCCCCCGGGTGGAATTGAAGAGTCGCATAGTTTGGGGGAGGAACGATCTTCTCAGTCTGTCAGTGGAGCAGGACAGTGACAGCAGTCTGTCGCTGAAGCTGCTCTTCTGTCTGGAGATGACACTGTTTAGAGGATGCAGTGGATTTTACATAATTGATAGGAGCCTGCTGAGCACCCGTCGCTCTGCCACAGATGTCAAGCTGTCTAGCTCCATGCCAACAATAGAGCCTGCCTTCCTCACCAGTTTGTCCAGGCGTGAGGCGTCTTTTTTCTTAATGCTGCCTCCCCAGCACACCACCGCGTAGAAGAGGGCACTCGCCACAACCGTCTGATAGAACATCTGCAGCATCTTATTGCAGATGTTGAAGGACGCCAGCCTTCTAAGGAAGTATAGCTGGCTCTGTCCTTTCTTACACAGAGCATCAGTATTGGCAGTCCAGTCTAATTTATCATCCAGCTGCACTCCCATATATTTATAGGTCTGCACCATCTGCACACAGTCACCTTTGATGATCACGGGGTCTATGAGGGGTCTGGGCCTCCTAAAATCCACCACCAGCTCCTTGGTTTTGCTGGTGTTCATGTGTAGGTGGTTTGAGTCGCACCATTTAACAAAGTCATTGATTAGGTCCCTATACTCCTCCTCCTGCCCACTCCTGATGCAGCCCAGAAATGGTATATTGTGTGCAAATTTCTGCTGTTTCTAAGCATAAAACACCCAGAGGTCAAGGAAATAGAGTAGAGACCAATTATCAGAGCGACAAGTCTCCAAAGCTTCATTTTGTCACCCAGGGTACATCTGCTACTCCAGCTGAAGTGGATGAATTGAAAGGTTGCTTAGAATGAGCAAGGGGTGACAATTCTGAAACTATATTCCCTAATTAAGTGGTGTATTCTTAGTGAAAAGTGTGGGAGTCCAAAAATCAAATAACTGCCCTTCTTTTGCAAAAATAATGACAAAATAATGCCTTTTGGATGATAAACACTGAAAATTTAGTCTACACACACACACACACACAGAGCTGCGGTATTCACTTCCTACCCTTAATTTAAACATCATTCCGAGAAACTCCTTTGTAGTAAGAACTGGTGAGTTAAAAAGCCCAGGAAAAACACTTTGCCCATTTTCTCACTGGCTGCCTGTTATCAGTTCATGCAGAGACAGGCCTTCCTCCTGGTCACTCTCAGCACGAGCTCCAGCCTTCAGCACCCAACACAAAACAACTGCTTGTCTGCTGAGGAAATGCAACAAAAGCAAGAAGAAAGAGTTACAGTGTGATGGACTATACATAAGAATAAAGAATTCTACCAAAGTCAAAGAAGTCTACTTATAAGTACAGGTTGCCCTGGATGTCAATGGAATAAGAAAGCCCAGTTACTGAAAAGCATACAGAGGTGATTGAAGGGTGGACAATGTGAAATGCTGCTTCATCTGTTCTGTGGTCTTAATGCACTGCTGCTATTGACAGAACCGATTTTGTAAACACACCACATGATGGTGTGCTCGGTATAAGGTACTATATGAAACAAGATTAATAGATAATAGTAATGGTAAGCAGTGGTTAGCTCCAAAAGAGTCAAAGTTCAACCCTGTCACTGTCTGTGTAGCATCTCCATATCCTACCATGTTCATATGGGGTTGTCATCTTGTTCCCTAGTCCCCTCCTGCCATCCCAGAGGTGTAAAAATCACATTAAATAGTAAATATAAAGTGTGTGAGTGAGTGTAAACTGGAAGGAACTGGCACCCTATTCAAGACTGGCTCATGCCTAGATATGCTGTAACCGAGAAACTGGATCAGGCAAAATGAATGGATGGATTGACTGATGTTTCTGAATAGACGGCGTCCATGCTTCATTAATATCTTTTTTGAGTATGATGACCCACTTTCTGACAGGTCTGCTGGGAATTTGGTGTTTATTTTTTAGATTCTTACACAGTCAATGAAATATAAAATGCCTGTTCCCATAGTGTGGAGGGTATGATGGTACCAATTTTCCCACTGGGACTAAAAGAAGAGAGTCACATAAAAGAGTTGTAGAAGATGGAAATGAACTCATATACAGTATTTGTCTGTTTCCAATCCATGGCCCCTGGATACCAGCACCTACCTCTGCCCCTACGCGAAAAGGACTCAGACAGCACTGAGAAACTCATCTGTATTGTGACACTCAACTTGTATTGCACTCAACTTTGGCAGCAACAGCGGGGGCCTTAGTGCATCTTCAAACCTTCACTTAGGACACCAACCTTTTCCAAGTATTTCTTGTGTCTCTTTTCTCAACAGGTAACAATCCTTAATACTATTAATTCCATATATTTGGCACATATCCTTACTGAAGATGACTCAAGATCACAATAGTGTTTTTAAAATTGAACACAATTCGTTCAAAGTGACAAAGTGACGCAAAGACAAAGAGTGAACCTTGTGATTTAAAATCTGGCCACCACACCTCAGATTTTACAAAATCATTATCACATAAAAAGAGACTCTTATACTACATTTATATTACAAGCTTCATTGCTCAATTGCAATTTTTTGCTCAGATTGGATTTGCCTATCTTAATGGTTTGCATTCATAAGTACAAGTGTTGGACTGTAATGTGAATGCATCCGGAGTGGCACTCATTCACTTATTGATAGGTTTGTGTATGAGTTATCTGCGTCACTAACAACAATAAATTCATATTAGTGACATAACTCATGATATTAAGAAATGGATGCTCTAGTAGCCAGTGTATGCATTGCATTTTGCACGGCAAACAGTTCATCAGCTATACATGATTAGGTCAAGAAAGTGGAAAAAAAAAGCCAGATGGATAGCTTGTGCTGTTTTCACAGCTATTGCTGGCACTGCTGTACCAGGAGATGTTTGGGTACGAGAAAGGAGCCACCAATGGTAGGATCATGACGGTCGTCACGCCTGTAGCTCTCCTCTATTGTTGTTTTGGTGGTGCTGTCAAAAAAAAAAACAAAACCATAAAATACACAAGAACACCCATATAAATAGTGATTAATACTTCATTAAGCCAATTATCCATCCATCCATCAATTTTCCAACCCGCTGAATCCGAACACAGGGTCACGGGGGTCTGCTGGAGCCAATCCCAGCCAACACAGGGCACAAGGCAGGAAACAATCCTGGGCAGGGTGCCAACCCACCGCAGGACACACACAAGCACACCCACACACCAAGCACACACTAGGGCCAATTTAGAATCGCCAATCCACCTAACCTGCATGTCTTTGGGAGGAAACCGGAGCCCCCGCAGGAAACCCACGCAGACACAGGGAGAACATGCAAACTCCACGCAGGGAGGACCCGGGAATCGAACCCAGGTCCCCAGATCTCCCAACTGCGAGGCAGCAGCGCTACCCACTGCGCCACCGTGCCGCCCCTAAGCCAATTATGTAAAACATTAAAAAATAATGGACTAGTATCTGGGAGTTGGTTAGATGAACATTTACAAATACACTACTAGACTACCACATGTTGACAGATTCTCACTCCATGCTTTAGAATGTCTCCGGAGGTTCCTTGACTGACAATTCTGAACTGGGCAGACACAGGAGTGTGGCCATTCAATGGCCATAATATACAGAGATGTGAAAGAGTAAATACACCACTCTCAATTCTATGGTTTCACATATGTAGATGTAACTAATATTTGTTTGGCCCTCACCTAATCTGAGAATTAGATGAACCTAAATGCAGGAAACAAACAACTCAGAAATGTAACTGCTTTTGCATAAAATCTGTTCACTTGAATGTCACTCTTCTCAATACATGTTAGGGAAAATCCAAGTATTGAGTAATAATCCATCCATCCATCCATCCATCCATCCATCCATCCATCATCTTCCGCTTATCCGAGGTCGGGTCGCGGGGGCAGCAGCTTGAGCAGAGATACCCAGACGTCCCCCTCCCCGGCCACTTCTTCTAGCTCTTCCGGGAGAATCCTGAGGCGTTCCCAGGCCAACCGGGAGACATAGTCCCTCCAGCGTGTCCTGGGTCTTCCCCGGGGCCTCCTCCCAGTTGGACGTGCCCGGAACACCTCACCAGGGAGGCGTCCAGGAGGCATCCTGATCAGATGCCCGAGCCACCTCATCTGACTCCTCTCGATGCGGAGGAGTAGCGGCTCTACTCTGAGCCCCTCCCGGATGACTGAGCTTCTCACCCTATCTTTAAGGGAGAGCCCAGACACCCTGCGGATGAAACTCATTTCAGCCGCTTGTATTCGCGATCTCGTTCTTTCGGTCACTACCCATAGCTCATGACCATAGGTGAGGGTAGGAACATAGATCGACAGGTAAATTGAGAGCTTTGCCTTACGGCTCAGCTCCTTTTTCACCACAACAGACCGATGCAGAGCCTGCATCACTGCAGACGCCGCACTGATCCGCCTGTCGATCTCACGCTCCATTCTTCCCTCACTCGTGAACAAGACCCCGAGATACTTGAACTCCTCCACTTGAGGCAGGATCTCGCTCCCAACCCTGAGAGGGCACTCCACCCTTTTCCGGCTGAGGACCATGGTCTTGGATTTGGAGGTGCTGATTCCCATCCCAGCCGCTTCACACTCAGCTGCGAACCGATCCGGAGAGAGCTGAAGATCACGGCCTGATGAAGCAAACAGGACAACATCATCTGCAAAAAGAAGTGACCCAATCCTGAGTCCACCAAACTGGACCCCCTCAACACTCTGGCTGCGCCTAGAAATTCTGTCCATAAAAGTTATGAACAGAATCGGTGACAAAGGGCAGCCCTGGCGGAGTCCAACTCTCAATGGAAACGGGTTCGACTTACTGCCGGCAATGCGGACCAAGCTCTGACACTGGTTGTACATGGACCGAACAGCCCTTATCAGGGGGTCCGGTACCCCATACTCCCGGAGCACCCCCACAGGATTCCCCGAGGGACACGGTCAAATGCCTTTTCCAAGTCCACAAAACACATGTAGACTGGTTGGGCGAACTCCCATGCACCCTCCAGGACTGTGCTAAGGGTGTAGAGCTAGTCCACTGTTCCGTGACCAGGACGAAAACCACACTGTTCCTCCTGAATCCGAGGTTCAACTATCCGACGGACCCTCCTCTCCAGAACCCCCGAATAGACTTTTCCAGGGAGGCTGAGGAGTGTGATCCCTCTGTAGTTGGAACACACCCTCCGGTCCCCTTTCTTAAAGAGGGGGACCACCACCCCGGTCTGCCAATCCAGAGGCACTGTCCCTGATGTCCAAGCGATGTTGCAGAGACGTGTCAACCAAGACAGCCCTACAACATCCAGAGCCTTGAGGAACTCCGGGCGTATCTCATCCACCCCCGGGGCCCTGCCACCAAGGAGTTTTTTGACCACCTCGGTGACCTCAGTCCCAGAGATGGGGGAGTCCACCTCCGAGTCCCCAGGCTCTGCTTCCTCATTGGAAGGCATATTAGTGGGATTGAGGATGTCTTCGAAGTACTCCCCCCACCGACCCACAACGTCCCGAGTCGAGGTCAGCAGCGCACCATCCCCACCATATACAGTGTTGACACTGCACTGCTTCCCCCACCTGAGATGCCGGACGGTGGACCAGAATCTCCTCGAAGCCGTCCGAAAGTCGTTCTCCATGGCCTCCCCAAACTCCTCCCATGCCCGAGTTTTTGCCTCAGCAACCACTGAAGCCGCATTCCGCTTGGCCTGCCGGTACCTATTAGCTGCCTCCAGAGTCCCACAGAACAAAAGGGACCGGTAGGACTCCTTCTTCAGCTTGACAGCATCCCTCACCGCCGGTGTCCACCAACGGGTTTGGGGATTGCCGCCACGACAGGCACCAACCACCTTACGGCCACAGCTCCGGTCAGCCGCCTCAACAATAGAGGCACGGAACATGGCCCATTCAGACTCAATGTCCCCCACCTCCCTCGGGACATGGTCGAAGTTCTGCCGGAGGTGGGAGTTGAAGCTACTTCTGACAGGGGGCTCTGCCAGATGTTACCAGCAGACCCTCACAACACGTTTGGGCCTACTACGCCTGACCGGCATCCTCCCCCACCATCGAAGCCACCTCACCACCAGGTGGTGATCAGTTAACAGCTCCGCCCCTCTCTTCACCCGAGTGTCCAAGACATGTGGCCGCAAGTCCGACGACACGACCACAAAGTTGATCATCAAACTGAGGCCTAGGGTGTCCTGGTGCCAAGTGCACATATGAACACCCATATGCTTGAACATGGTGTTCGTATTGGACAATCCGTGACAAGCACAGAAGTCCAATAACAAAACACCACTTGGGTTCAGATTGGGGGGGCCATTTCTTCTAATCACGCCCTTCCAGGTCTCACTGTCATTGCCCACGTGAGCATTGAAGTCTCCCAGCAGGTATGCCTTCTAGCACCCCCTCCAGGGACTCCAAAAAGGGTGGGTACTCCGAACTGCTGTTCGGTGCATACGCACAAACAACAGTTAGGACCCGTCCCCCCACCCGAAGGCGGAGGGAGGCTACCATCTTGTCCACCGGGGTAAACCCCAATGAACAGGCTCCAAGTCGGGGGGCAATAAGTATGCCCACACCTGCTCGGCGCCTCTCACCGGGGGCAACTCCAGAGTGGTACAGAGTCCAGCCCCTCTCAAGGAGATTGGTTCCAGAGTCCAAGCTGTGCGTCGAGGTGAGCCCGACTATATCTAGCCGGAACCTCTCAACCTCATGCACAAGCTCAGGCTCCTTCCCCTTCAGAGAGGTGACATTCCACATCCCAAGAGCCAGCTTCTGTAGCCGAGGATCGGACCGCCAAGGTCCCCGCCTTCGGCCACCACCCAACTCACACTGCACCCAACCTCCTTGGCCCCTCCCATAGGTGGTGAGCCCATGGGAAGGGGGACCCACGTTGCCTCTTCGGGCTGTGCCCGGCCGAGCCCCATGGGTGCAAGCCTGGCCACCAGGCGCTCGCCATCGAGCCCCACCTCCAGGCCTGGCTCCAGAGGGGGGCCCCGGTGACCCACGTCCGGGCGAGGGAAAACGTCGTCCAAAGTTTTTATTCATCATAGGAGGTTGTTTTGAACCGCACTTTGTCTCATCCCTCACCTAGGACCAGTTTACCTTGCATGGCCCTACCAGGGGCATAAAGCCCCGGACAACAGAGCTCCTAGGATCATTGGGACATGCGAACCCCTTACAAACTTATCGTGGTGAGTAATAATAATACATGTTATTTTCGGTAAGAGATTGTAAGATTTTCTTCTTTGAACAAATGTTTTAAATAAAAGCAGTAAAAAATGAGGTTTGGATCTGCCATTTTATAATATTTACTTCTTTATAAAGGTTTCTATGTACCAAATAATAATAACCAAATAATAATAACCACTGTACCAAATAATACAGTGGTATTCAAAAATGTGGCCCTTTTTAAAAGATCTGAATTCTGATGTTTGAAACTTACAAAAATGTGCTTTATACTGAGTGATTAGAAAACTGCCCAGATTTTGCCTGTTATGTGAATGGAAAACTGCTCACCAGGGAGCACAGTCACTGTCACGCATATTCTTTTTGGAAAACCCTGTTTTTCAAATCAAAGTGGTTGTAATTGTTTTTTGAAATCCTCACCATTTGATAGCAATGAAAGGAGTCAATTTGACATGTCCACCTTCTATCGTTTTCATTTAAAGGGCAATAATACCTGGTTACTTCAGTTAAGTGAGCACCGATAGTTTTGAGTGAACAGAGTAGCATATGTTACAGTTAACCTGTTTTTCCAATTACTTTTGATGATAAGAATTCCGTATTCTTTTCTGGGTGTCCATGTTGGTCACTGGAGTAAGCACTGCCACACATCATTATTTAATACTTACTCCACATTCCGCATTTTATTTACAAAGGCTTCATATACTTTTGATCTCAGTCAGCACTTTTGGCTTTATCAATCAATCAATGAATCGATCAAATAAGCAAAAAAAGAAAATCAGCTATTCAGTCAGGAAATTGATTGCGCAAATGTCAAGCCTTCTCTCCTGCTATTACGGAGTACATCCAAGGGTCAGACTCAATAGACCTGAATCCTTGCTCATCCCTCAGTGGCTGACCTAACCTCTGTATTGGTTCGGATAAAAGCAATATCGGCAACATGAACTGAACTTTGTAGCACAAATGACTTTAAACATAAAACTATAAAGGGGAGAGCAAACACTGTCTGGGTAAAATTGGTCAATATATGTTTGGGCAGAGGCCAGCCTGCATGTCAAGATGGACAACATTGGATGCACGGTGAACTCTGGGAAAAAGCAGCACATCCTCATTTTTTATGAGTAAAGATGACTATAAAGAGGGCTGTGTGATTGCTCCTATACGTGAAATGAAAGGCACTGCACTTAATTATCACTGTCCATTAGAAATTGACTGTTCAGTGTTTTAATCTTCATGCTAAATCTTGCTTTAGTCTAATCTTATTTTTATTTCTGCTTAAATGACCTATAAGGTTGAATATAGGCTTTGTCCATAACGCCAGTGAAAATATATGTTGTTTTTAGTGACCATAGCACTGCAATGACTCTGCTCAAGTTCAGCCAGATATTTCTTTTTATTTATTTATTTTTGCTGAGAGGCAGCAAACACAATCGTGGACAACAGGTAACTAATTCATAATTTATCTTTCACTCCTACATGTGTTTATTTGAAATCCACTGCTTTGTAGGGACCACAACTCAATCTGTAGAGGGCAAGAGGAGGAAAGTGGTCTTAATGAAGAGACAAGTTTCAGCTAATATTTGTTATAAAACCAGATGATCTGTGCTAATATCTGTTATAAAAGATAATTCGCACAATAACATTAGATGACTTAAGCTAGAGGTTCATTTATAGCTGTAATTCACCTTCCAAATATATATTAGGTCTGGTTGCAGCCCACCAGGAACATTATCCCCTGTAATATGAGGGAGGCGATGTACAGAAATCTGCGACCTGCCTTGCTTTGTCATTTCTGTACTGGCTGATGACACGCAGAGAGCTCTTCCCTGCATTAAGCATTTGCTTCAGCGTTCACTTCATACACGTTTAAGGCTCACGCTTAGTCTGTTCTCTGCTTTCATCCATTTTTCTTTAGCTACAAATAGTAATGATTAAATATTTCAGATCATGGATTGCTATAAATTGGAATTCTTGAATTTCAAAGTACTGCCTAATTGATTATATGCTAGTGTGCATGCACTCACAGGAGAGAAATGCGGTGCTTCTAAGAATAATGTCACTAGAGGCTAGCCTCCTGCAGTAACTTATAGAAAATATGTCCCCAGACATCAAAGCGCTGAGCATCTTCAGCACTAATTGCTATATAGAAGCCACTTTCCTCTGTGTGATGAATGCTAAAAATACACCTTTGTGTCAATTAGCTGTGTGCACCAAACAGCAAGAAGACTGATAGTGTGGCTGTTCCACTGTATCCGTGAGCCAATCAGAGCGAGTTTCAGCTCACGGCTAGGAGTTCCCAAACTGGCGGAAGACAGAGAGGAGGGAAGTGGAAAGTGGATTGTGTTGAGGGACTGTTTAGAGAAGCATGAGACAGCCTTCAGTCAGACGACACCGTAGACAGATTTATTCCAACTAGTTTCCTTCCCAAATGAGCACTATAGGCACTTTTAACCAAAAATATCAATAATGGCCAATGCCTACACCTTCTGCATTTTACTTCTCTTGGCTAGCTGATTAAATTGTGATCTTAGCTGTTTGTTCAGATTGTAGGTTGTTAAAAAGCAATGTCAAAAGTGTAATCATGTGAGTAATTATAGACGGGGCTTTAAAGAAAGCTGTATTTGTAACATAGCCACACAATATTCTCAATAATCTATTCTAGCAGCATCAAATTCAAGGTAGAAAACATTACTGGACAAGGTGCCGTTCCATCACAAGGCTCACTTATAAACACAATCTCACTCACACTTAGACAGGGCCGTCTAGTATTCCCAGTTAATACACCATATTGCCAAAAGTGTGTGGACGTGACTCCAAATTATTGAGTTCAGTTGTATCACCTGCACTCATTCTTAACAGGTTCATACAATCACGCAGATAGCCATGCAATCTTCATTGACAAGCACTGACAGTAGAATATGTCATACTGAAGAGCTCCATAACTTCCAGACTAGACATGATTTGATGAGTTTGGTGTGGGGAAACTCAAGTGGCCTGCACAGAGCCCTGAACTCAACCCTTTGGGATGAATTGGAACACCAATTGCAAGCCATATTTTCTCATCCAATATCAGTACTTGATTTCACAAGTGCTTTTTTGGATGAAAGAGCACAGAATTCCAGAGGCACATTCCACAATCTTGCCAAACACCTTCCCAGAAGAATGGAGGCTGGTAAAGTCACAGATTGGGGAAAATTCCATTTCAATACCCATGCCTTTGCAAATGGGATGTCTACCAAGCTCATCGAGATGTGATTGTCAGGTGTCCAGTAACTTCTGGCTATAACTAGCATGTCTTTTGAATGAGTTAGGAACATAAACTATCTATGCATAGGCATATACAGTAAATACAGCATTTTTATAAAATTTAAATATGTAAAATATATATTAGGAAGTACAGTATATACAAAATTATCTTAAAAAGTAATATGCTCCTTCACTCATGAGTATGAAAGACTCATCTGGATAGACACAGCTGTTAACACATGTTCAGTGTGGTTTTAGGTCGTCATGGGAGGAGACAGAATATTTACTGCTGTATACCTTGCTTTGAAGAGGTGCGTAGTGTGATCTGATTTCTGCCCGTCATGTCTCCTCAAAAGAGAATATAATACAGTATCAACAAAAGACACACACAAAAAAATTTCCATGTGAAATTCATTTCCAAGCAGCAGGTGGTATATTATCCAGAACTCGGGTCACTGCAAAACCAACTCTTGAGTCACTATGGTCTAGTCTGGTAACAACTTAGGTTGTCTTCTTCATGTAAATGGTATGGTAATTGGTGCTTGAAGTACAACTTTATTTCATTTCATCTATTAAGTAGTGGCTAGAAATGGTTGTGTCACATTCTGACCCCTCACCACTCTAACATCAGCTCAAAACGCCAAGAGGAACTTCTAACAAGACTTGAAAGTCCAAAGTTTCTGCGATTATGTGATTTCACCTCATCATGCAGAAGACCTACCTGACAGTCGACCAGTTCCGAGAGTACCACTAATTATTTGTTTTTACTTCAAGTGCTGATAGTAATCATGTTTCCATGGTTCAAAGACATTGTGGCACCCGGCTGGGATTCCTACCCGGCCGGGACACCCGGAGAGACAGGAGGAGGGCTCATACCTCCTCCAGACCATGAGGGGGTGACCGCCATGGTTGTATTGGGGGCCACGGGTACAGGGCTTAGAAGCTCAAACCTGTAGGGGCCTGTGGTCACCGCCAGGGGGCGTCCCCGTGCCTGATGGACCCTGGAAGAAGAGAGGGAACACCCGGAGTGCTTCCGGGGAGACAGCCGGCACTTCCGCCACACTTGGGCGTGTAGGGTGGAAGATTGCCGGTGCACACCTGGAGCACATCCGGGTATGGATAAAAGGGGCCGCCTCCCTTCATTCGAGGCTGGAGTCGGGTGAAAGCAGGACAAGGTTGGAGAAAGAGAGAAGGAGGCGGTCCTAAGAAGGCAAAGTGTGGTTGGCCTGGACATTGGGGGAGATTGTGGTTTGTGTGGCACAAAACTTTGTAAAGAGTAGTGTAAATAAGCGTATGCTGGTGCAAATTAACATGTCTGCCTGTCTGTGTCTGGGGCTAGTTCCACAACATGCTGCCAGTCTAAATTGGTTTGAAGTGACTGTATGAGTGTATCCTATGGTGGGCTGGCACCCCATCTACTTTTAGTGTAGGTTTCAGCTTCCTACAATTAAAGGCTGGAAGAAAAGGTTTAGAACTGGGTGACAGGATGAACTATAAATTTGTCATTCTTTGATTTAAACCTCAAATGTGTCATTTCTCTTTAACCTAAAAGGCAACACTACTTCACTTTTCCAGTCTTTTGCAGTATTCAGTTTTACAGTATAGTCAACCAGATCTTAAGATTGCTGATAATGGGCTTACTGTAGGAGGGTGGTGAGAAAATGTTGAAAGCCAGCTCTAAACTGGTGACACCCAAGATATAATCAAGACAGATGCCTTATAATGAAAATTCCATGCTTGCTTTATGTGGTCATCTCTTGTTTTGAACAGTATGACAGCCCAAAGGTTTTATGACTACTCTCCATAGGGCCTAACTAGAAAACAACCTAACATAGTATTTTCAAACTGGCTTGGTTCAATTCAGGATTATGGTGCAACTGGAGCCTATCCCAAACGTATTAAGTGCAAGGCAAAAACCGTCCCTGAATGGGGCAATGGTCCACTGCAGGGCCTACCCATAAATACACACTCACACAGGGCCAATTTAAAATACCCAATCTATACCATTTTTCCAGTGATTTTCAGTTGTAGCCTTAGCAAGACATGGAAAGTAGCAGTGCATGCCCATTAGCGGCATCCATGTGGTGTGACATCCCCAGTGACTCAGGTATAGAGTTAGTTCTGTGACTAGCCACAATAAAAAACATGGAAGGTACCAGTGTGTTTGAGACTTGACTTCCAGTGAGCATCCGGCCAGAAGTACAATGCACACAATGTGCTGTCCATGATCAAACAAATGTGGACTTCTCCAAGTTTTATGACTTATCCTTTCCTTCTTCTTTTTTGCTTATTACAAAGGAAAGCACTGACAACAATGGCAATGACAGCTACTACTTAGTTGTTCTTCCTGGTATTTGCTGACTTTCCCAAAGTGTGTTAATTCTTATTTCAGTATGCTCCCCCTTGATTGGCTGCCAATATGTGCTGACATCATGACCCTTTCATATATATTTGAAACTGTGCTGAGAAGTTGTGAGAGAGTTTGTGACATCCTCAATGCAACAATATCAAGCAGCTGCAGTTTTTAAATGTGACATGCTCACCGACTTGAACTTGTGTAAAATAATGCCGGCCTAACATGTGCATTTTTGAGGAGACCATCTGACTACCAGGAGGATACCCCACATAGGCATAAGGAGAATGTGCAAACTACACAACAACTGGGTATGGATTTTAAATCCTCAATCCTGACACCATGAGGTGCCAGAACTGACCATACCCTTCAGACAAAATGAACTAAAAAAAAAAACAGCTCTGATTTCAAAAAGAAGGAATTTGTGATCTTTCACAGATTTTTCTTGTCCTTCTCCAGCTCTTAGGCCCTCTGTCCTACCATTCCACCTAAATCACTTAATCTTCTGCAAGATCCTGAACTGAGGGACCTTTTCTGTTGACTACTGATTCATTTTCTCTCAAACAAGAGCATCAGCCAAGAACCTGCAGGGCTGAGATAGACACATTCACATTAAGCAGAATTATTTACACATAAATTATAACAAAACAGATTGCTCTAAAGAGCAATTAAAATAATCTTTGCAGAGTCGTCCACATGTGTGTTAGATATCCACAAAACACTCCTTTGCATTTGTGTAATAATCACTGGATGGTGATTTTTACTGCCGTACATATCAAAGCTTTTGGATGCCTTGTACAGCTTCCTGAATAATTCAGTGAAGGCTTCCATAGTCAGCAAGTAATGGAGCTCTGCGAATCCTCTCAGCTGACTTAAAACAAGAAAAGAATACAAGTGAGCTTACCCTCCTTCGCGAGTCGTGCTACACGTTTTTCTGAAATTATGCATTCTTCTGTCAGATATATTTGGAGGACTTAGCTTATCCAGTAATTCAAGGATTACTCCAAAAGTCAAAGAACAGCCCTGTTACAGCTATGCTAAAAATAGAAAACACAAAAAAATGTTTACAGTCACATAAACAGAAGCTCATTTTGTCTGACTGGCCAGTCAGCCAGCAGCAATATGAAACTGTTTGGAGGAACACACTGCTGTTCTGTCCACAACAGCGCCTGATAAGAGGACTTTGTCATTCAGACTTGCGTTTGCTCCATCACACCATCTGTTCATCAACTAAAGTCAACCACAAACATATTTTAGAGAAAGCCTCAATACAACCTTTCAATATAAACGAGAAAGAAGTGTTACTGGGGCTTAGTAAGACAGACAAAATTGTGAATATTTAAAAAGGATAATGGGACTGGATAACCCATTGTCACACATGTGCGGTTGCGAGAAGGTTGATGGGCTCAAATGATGTTATTTCGCATCATTGGGGACCTGGGGTTGTATAAAAAACAACTCTTTTTAATCTGCAAAAAATATTTTATTTGATAATGAGATGTTAGATTTAATTTTTTTATAGAAATACAGGTATAAATACAGAATGAAAATGAGACTTAGGTGTATCTTTTTTTCAGCCTAAACTTATTGCATTTCTTGCTTTTTGTTCATTGTAAAGAAAACTTTGAAAAGTGCTATGAAATTTGAACAGTATCCGCACATGATACAACTAACCACACAGACGCTCGGCAGAATTCGGCTATATCTGTTGTCACACCTGTGGGCATGGGAGGCAGCTAAAGGGCTTGAATGAGGGCAATTCCAAGCCACTGACTCTTTTTCTCGCATTTCTGCAGACCGTTCAGGAGAAATTCCACCTGTCCCTGTTGATGTCACTTCCGGGTCCGAACCTATGGATGAAGACCCTACCAGTTCCTGCCCCTCTGATGTCATTTTTGGGCCCGAGCCTATGGATGAAGACCCTTCCGGTCATGGCCCCTTTGACGTCGCTTCCTATACTGGCCTTTAAAAGCCTCCACCTTTCCCCTATCTCCTCAGATCTGTTTTGGACTCCGATTTGTGCATATCAGTGCTATCACTTATTTCAATTTTGCAGCCAGGAAATAATATATGGGTGGCTGCCCCAAACCTTGCTATGGCTCTTTGTCGAGTTTGTGACACTGTATCATACAGCATCTACACTCTTGCTGAGCCTTGCCAGGAGTGTATGAGACTGGAAATTTCACAACAGACTGTTATTTACTTTTGGTCTAATAGGAAAAAGACAGCCTGTTGCAGGGTTCCCAAGACGTAAAGTGTAGGCGTGGCCTTAAGTATTTTTTGAATTGCATTTTTGGTCGAAAAAATGTTTTTTTATACTGAAATTTACATTAAATATATACATTAAACTTATATCTATTAAACATGATATCATACGAATGTTTGTCCAGGACAACCAAAAGTATTCTTTATTCTGAAAATTTCATTACTTTGATCTTCACTATAAAGAGATTGGCCTGTATAAATGTTTGTGATGTTCCGTCTGTTGGACTGACAAATGCAATACATTTTATTACTGCATGCATTGCAAAATACATTTCAGTAGATGGTAAGCTGCAGATGTTATCTTTGAAGTCCATACATAGTTAGTAGTTTATTTATATAGCACCCTTCACAGGCAAAAGGTCACAGAGCGCTGCACAGCAAATACAGTACAAATACAACAGTTAAAATAAAACATAAAGAAAACCAATAAAAATAACAAAGAAACGAACAGGAACTACTCAGCACTGATTAAAAGCCTGTTTAAAAAGGAATGTTTTCAGTTGTTTGATAAAAGAATCAACAGACTCAGCTGCACTCAGACTATAAGGCAGGCTATTCCATAGTCTTGGTGCCACAGACTGATAGGCACAAGCCCGACAGGTTTTTAGCTGAGTGCGTGGAAGGCCCTCTTGCCCCAGATCTAAGATTCTGACAAGCTGTATAGCGTTGGAGCAGGCTGGTTAGGTACTCAGGAGCTTGTCCATGAAAAGATCTGAAAGTACAGTAAGTACCAAAATGAATTCTATAAAACACTGGGAGCCAGTGCAGTTTGTGCAGAAGGGGAGTGATAGGATCACTCCTGCTAGTGTGAGTTAGGAGCCTGGCATCTGCATTTTGGACTAACTGAAGACGTGAGAGAGAGTTTGCTCAAACCCGTATAGAAGAGTATTACAGTAATCAATCACGAGGAAATAAAAGAATGAACAAGAATTTCTAATTCTGACTTATATATATATTTAAAATCTCAGTCACCCACCCACTGAATCCATTCAGAGACCACCAAGGGACCTATCTCAGCAGCAGTGGACAGAAAGCAGGAAATCGCACAGTTCAGCTTTAAATAGTAAGCCGCTGGAGGCTCAGGCCATTCAAGCCCTAGTATTCCTGATGAAATTAAGATCCTAAAAGGAAAATAGCAAGCTGTCTCACACACATTTTCAAATAAACACCAATTGATTGCAGTTTATGAAAAACAGCAAAATTGTACAAAATAGGCATACACATAGTAAATAAAGAACATTTTCAAAAAATCCTGCAGCTTCAATGAACATTACATAGCGGGAGGTTCTTTTTTTTTAATGTAGCAGGAAGGAAAAAGAGCACAATCATTCCAGCCTTTCATTTCTAACAACCTTTTGATTTATTCGTTTTTCTAAAGAGGTGGTGTAAAAATTAGATTTTTTTAAACACAAACACTGCTTATTTGGGCAAAGCTTCAGACACAACTGATTTAAATTCAATACGCAGCTTTATAAAGCACTTTGTGTGCAGCTCAACAATTGAGCTGAACCTCTTGTGAAGATAACTCAGGAAGATAGTAAGTGAACTTCAAAATTTTGTGTTCCACGGATCAATAGCCCAGTGTTCTGTCTTACAAAATAAGGTTCATTCACTAATCTGGTTATCTGTGTCACACTTCTAGCCATACTGACTCTTCTGTTATAGACTATGTGACATCCAGAGTTCACTGTGAGACTTGAATACCTTCTTGGGATTTCTGATTTCATCTGAGTCATTCCTTGGGACACCATGAGGACACTGATAGATTCTTAATAAGTTTTGCTTTCGTTATAACATAAAGTGAGAATGTAAGACCCTGAACACATCTGTTATCCACCTTAAGTTCTTTGATATATTTGTGAAACAACAAGTGGTCATGCTGTGACCCTGAGCAGGTCACCTTGTCCTCCTGACTCCTTCAGTAGAGAATCTGTGATGACGTGATTATGGACATGCTACTTTCTGTTTTGATGTGTGACGTCATGGTTGCAATTTACTTTAAGACTGCTCTGACAGAACATTTTTTCAGTCAAAACAACTTCATATTTGTAGCCTCTGACTCCTTAATTTTTGTGACTGGTATTTCCAGTTGATGACTAGCATTATTTTAATTGACAGTTTTATACCTGAGTCTGATACAGACATTACAGTGCTGTTTTGTCAAATCTTATGATTAATCTACTTAGATGTCTGTTTGGTGATTTTTTTATTGCTGTTTTCTCTGTGCACTTTGTTATCTTTTTGTTTTTTGTTTGCTATCTTTTTGTGCTTTTGTACAATCGTGAAGGTGACCATTCAGCAGACTGTATGGAGACTACATTTAAGGGAACTCATGAAGTGGTTATACAGTAGCTAATGCCAGTAGAATGATATATCTGTGTTTCCTCACGAGTCTATCTGGAAGTCATTTATGCAGATAAAGAACAGTGGCCCTGACTCTGTCCAGCTACATAACATGCCTGAAAGTCCACCTACTAGTCCGCCACTATAAACGTTCCCCCATTTCCTGGCTATTGAGATGGCAATACTGTATCCTCTCAGTCTATTGGAAGTACATCAGACATTGCCAGCATTGTGCTCATTCATCTCCCCAAACGAATCCTAATAATAAAAATTCATATCCTATCTTGAGACCCCATCCACTCATGCACAGTGTTGTCTTTGATTACTTTGTGCTGACATAACATCCTTAACCTGTTCAATCCACTGCAAGGTCATGGGGAGCCCAAGAAGATTTTTGTAGAAACCATCCTGGTATGGGATGTCATTCCATTGCAAAGCCCACCTATACACACACGCATGCACACACATGACACCCACACACATACACACATGCACAGACTTATTCCAGACTCTGTAATAATTTAGAGTCACCAATTGGTTGCCCATTCAGTTCCCATCTCTGACTCACTCAGACTCAAGTCACCTAACTTGCTGGGCTCAAATTGTACAAAAATACAGGTAATAGAAAGTTTCATATCGTAAACGTGAAAATCATATTGCATTAAAGCATCAGACAGATATACAAATATACAGTGCATCCGGAAAGTATTCACAGCGCATCACTTTTTCCACATTTTGTTATGTTACAGCCTTATTCCAAAATTGATTAAATTCATTTTTTTCCTCAGAATTCTACACACAACACCCCATAATGACAACGTGAAAAAAGTTTACTTGAGGTTTTTGCAAATTTATTAAAAATTTAAAAACTGAGAAATCCCATGTACATAAGTATTCACAGCCTTTGCTCAATACTTTGTTGATGCACTTTTGGCAGCAATTACAGCCTCAAGTCTTTATGAGTATGATGCCACAAGCTTGGCACACCTATCCTTGGCCAGTTTCGCCCATTCCTCTTTGCAGCACCTCTCAAGCTCCATCAGGTTGGATGGGAAGCGTCGGTGCATAGCCATTTTAAGATCTCTCCGGAGATGTTCAATCGGAATCAAGTCTGGGCTCTGGCTGGGCCACTCAAGGACATTCACAGAGTTGTCCTGAAGCCACTCCTTTGATATCTTGGCTGTGTGCTTAGGGTCGTTGTCCTGCTGAAAGATGAACCGTCGCCCCAGTCTGAGGTCAAGAGCGCTCTGGAGCAGGTTTTCATCCAGGGTGTCTCTGTACATTGCTGCAGTCATCTTTCCCTTTATCCTGACTAGTCTCCCAGTCCCTACTGCTAAAACATCCCCACAGCATGATGCTGCCACCACCATGCTTCACTGTAGGGATGGTATTGGCCTGGTGATGAGCGGTGCCTGGTTTATTCCAAACGTGACACCTGGCATTCACACCAAAGAGTTCAATCTTTGTCTCATCAGACCAGAGAATTTTCTTTCTCATGGTCAGAGAGTCCTTCAGGTGCCTTTTGGCAAACTCCAGGCAGGCTGCCATGTGCCTTTTACTAAGGAGTGGCTTCTGTCTGGCCACTCTACCATACAGGCCTGATTGGTGGATTGCTGCAGAGTTGGTTGTCCTTCTGGAAGGTTCTCCTCTCTCCACAGAGGACCTCTGGAGCTCTGACAGAGTGACCATCGGGTTCTTGGTCACCTCCCTGACTAAGGCTCTTCTCCCTCGATCGCTCAGTTTAGATGGCCGGCCAGCTCTAGGAAGAGTCCTGGTGGTTTCAAACTTCTTCCACTTATGGATGATGGAGGCCACTGTGCTCATTGGGACCTTCAAAGCAGCAGAAATTTTTCTGTAACCTTCCCCAGATTTGTGCCTTGAGACAATCCGGTCTCGGAGGCCTACAGACAATTCCTTTGACTTCATGCTTGGTTTGTGCTCTGACATGAACTGTCAACTGTGGGACCTTATAGAGACAGGTGTGTGCCTTTCCAAATCATGTCCAATCAACTGAATTTACCACAGGTGGACTCCAATTAAGCTGCAGAAACATCTCAAGGATGATCAGGGGAAACAGGATGCACCTGAGCTCAATTTTGAGCTTCATGGCAAAGGCTGTGAATACTTATGTACATGTGCTTTCTCAATTGTTTTATTTTTAATAAATTTGCAAAACTCTCAAGTAAACTTTTTTCACGTTGTCATTATGGGGTGTTGTGTGTAGAATTCTGAGGAAAAAAATGAATTTAATCCATTTTGGAATAAGGCTGTAACATAACAAAATGTGGAAAAAGTGATGCGCTGTGAATACTTTCCAGTAGCACTGTAAATTACAAACAAATATTTTATAGTAATAATAACACACAAAGAAAAAATCATGCAGGTAAGGTAAACCACATAGATATCAACAGCATGTGATGATAACTCTCTATAATATAAAAAAATCTTGGGACGAGACGAGACTTTTTCAGAGAGACACTTTCACATCCCACGAGACAAAGAGTGGATGACAAAGTAGAACGTTGTAAAGAATTCAAAAACGTTGGCCCGATACACATGCAGAGCAGGTTAGATGGAAGTACAAAAATTTGAAAGTCTCCAAAAAATGAAGGTAAAAATTGTATTAGCGCAAACAAATGGAAATTATTACTCGGTGAAACAATGGAACAGCAAAAAGAGATTGAATATATTGTTCGGATTTAAACTTTAAGTCGGAGACTTGTAGATCGTCTAATTCATGTTGCCATTAGGGAAAAGTAGTGTTTCTTCCCAATAAAGAGGCATATCAGTGAGAATTAAAAGAATTGTTGTTTGGTGAAACTGAAATCCACATACTCTGTCACACTTGGGTCACAGAGTTGCACAGATACACAGGAGAGTTGAGAGACAGAAATGTTATTCGGAAACATAATTCTCTTTCAGGAGTGAATCGAGCTCCGTGTGTAGTCGGAGGGGACAGTTCCGTCTCTCAATTAAAAGCGAGCAGGGAGCAAAGCCCCCTAGTGCTATATAAACTAGACTTTATTTAGCTTAATTTTTAAAGATGGAGATAATTTACACACTCTGCTCGAAATGAATTAAGAGAGATAATATTTTATTGATTATGCAAAAACTTTTTTGAACTTGAGTAGCTGCAGTGTGGGGTAGAAGAAAATGATTTCATAGGCTTTTAGGTGATTACATTTCTATGTAAGCCTCAGTGATTGATCATATCTTGCCATGCCTGGGGTAGCCCGATTTAAATGGTGTTTAAAATGACATTTTTATGTATTTTAGTTAAGATACATACTGAAATAACCAAGTAACCGATATCAATGACACTTAAATCTGTCCCCATGATCCAACTTTCAATGAATTTGTTTATGGCTTAGATGGCACAGCATGATCTTAATATGATGTGGATGTCCTGTGGCTGCCAGGATTGGATCTGACCCCCATGACCTTGAATTGGATTAAGAAAGCTTGAGAACACATTTATGTATTTCATTTGTATATTCTTTGAAGGCATATCATTGGGTTTTCATTTAAATTCATTATCTTTCACCAAGCAAATCATTGCATTCAGCATTTAGATGTGTCAAAATAGAACAGGTCATGAACAGAGCCATGCATACAAGTGCAATGTTGTACAGTGGAAAAATATCAAACAAGTATACATATTTATTCTATAGCCTTGTGATATGGACTATTATCAAAGCACATGATTAAGGGTTTCTGAACTGTCTATATTATTCATTAAATAAGAACAAGGACAAAGTGGTTTATGAAGTTACGTTATTGCTAGACACTTGTCATTACTGTTAGAATATTTAAAAACTTTAAAGTGCTAAGATACCATTTAACTAAACAATCCATAATGGATATTGACAATCAGAAATTCTTATTGACTAATTTATATATTTATTTTTGGTTCTCTACTGTTTCCTTCAGTTCAGATTCATCCATCCACTAACATGTCATACCACTTACCAAGATCAGAATCCTAGGATTATCAGCAGCCTTGGGTGATAAATAGAACCTCACCCTAGCAAGGGATGCCAGACCACTACTGGGCATACAGGTATATAAAAGATTCTAATGCTTGGCCAATTTAGATTTGCCCTCTAACATTAAGACAGAGAAGTGAGTCAAGACAAAAAAGCTATGTGTTGTAAACTAGAATGTCAGAACCTAAACCACTAAACCACACTTGTTCTGGAATTTATAGGCATGTGTTCATAATGAATAATGTGGGGCTCTTGGGTGGTGCTCATTAAAATCAGGCAGGGTGTCTTAAATTGAACTGAACTGAATTTAATATACATTTGTATATACAAAGTATAACTGTTATGTGGAAACCAACAATATTCGTTCATTAATTAGTTGGTGAACTGCAGCCATTTGACAACAAAGGAGAGGAAAATAAAAAGTCCAGTCACCCGCATCCCTTGGAAAAATAAACCTATATTTGCAGAGATTCAAAGAACGTGATGGACTTAAAATTTAAAAGGTAAAATCTTTTTTATGCAAAGAAATAAAATTAAAACATGCCATGAAAATAACACTGTACAATTCAGCTATGAAAATATTATTATTAAGTCTCATGGACAAGCAATCAAAAATTTTCTAACAGGCCAAAATGTTTCCTTCAATTTTTTAACAGATTTAACATGTGTGTGTTTGGGATGTTGGAGGAGAAACCAGAGAATCTGGAAGAAAAACACATGTAGGAAATAAGCCTTCAAATTAAAGAAGACATGAATAAGAGAAATAGAGATGGGAAGGCATCATAAACTGATTATAATCATTAAATGTTTGTAACAGAGAAGAGACTTTGGTTTGCCTTCATTTATCAGGACAGGTGACTCATAACCAACAAAAAGAAAATGGACACCAATCGAATTAGTGAGTGTTCATCAAAACTACAGGTTTGTGATTTGCACACTTTTGTGAAATTTGTATCATTTAATATCACTTACGCCTCACTAAAATATAATAGCAGGGTCCTGAAAAGGAAAAACAAATCTGGATTGTACCAAGTGCAATTAAATTAGAGAAGTGGTTTCACGGTTTTGGTGCTCCTCAAGACTACAGAGCGCCATTTTCAATTTGCAGGAGTCTCTGTCACTGCTTTTTGTTGAAAGACACTGAGGAGAGAAGTGCATCATATTACAAAAAAACTAGTGAAACACCCAGGCCCATTGTCCTAAAATAATAATCAAATAAAAAACAAATTAAAGATAAGGAGCTGTTGATACTTCTTATGTTTTCTAAGTAATTACTTCTTTCACTTCCTCTAAAAGTGATAAAATATGTCATCACTTGTGGTGGCACTTCTGAGAGCAAATATAACTTTTCCATTTTGCAACAAAACAGTGCCACTAGACAATGATCACATCACTTATGTAACTTTGCTAAGCAGTGATCTTCAAAGAAACATTGATGTAAGGATGTAAAAGCAATGCTTTTCAACTAATTTAAGTATCAACTAACTGACGATCTTCACGATTGTTGCCATGCATTTCTGCCTATTTCTTGTTCTTGAATTTTGTATCCTGGAGTTTGTCTTGCATGCCTGTGAGCCATCATGTTTGACTGCTGCTCAATAGCTCTATATTCAGGATTACTTCTTACTTGGCACTATGGTTCAGCATCTTGTGTTCTTATGGGAGGGGTTGTAGGACCACACAAAAGGCTAGATATAAAAAATAATAAAATCTCTGCATGATTGTTGGCGTTCATTTCTCCATCTTTGTCATTCTTTCATTCTGTATTCCACACTTGGTAGTTAGAGGATGGTGCTGTTCTTCTTCTTCTTCCTTCTATTATGGAGTTCTTCATCAGGTAATTGGCCTCTGAGATGTGCTTGACACTCAGCAGAGAGTTCTTCCTTATCTTTCTGCCATGTCACTTGGTTTTATGATCACTTTCCCTTTATAAATCCACCATGACAGGTCACATTGCCAAAGTTGTTGCTACATGATTTTTTTTTTTTTTTGAAATTCCAGAATGTATCAGGTCATAAACCTTCGATTAAAACCAAGATCAGGGTCTTTGCCCCAGTAGTTCACGAGTAGTAATGCGACAGAGAGACAGACCTTAGCATTTAAAATATATATAAATTGATAAAGAGTAGCACGATAGAGAAGTATGGATGAACACTGAAGATCTGAGATGGATTGACTTTTTGACTGCAGTTAAGATGTGAATGGTTTCATGAGTATGATCACGCTCCTGTCGGATTTAATTGCTATTAAACAGTAATCATCAATGTCCAGCTAAGAGATGCTAAAAAAGGGCATTACAGTTAATAAATAAATAACTTGACTAAGACTGTTCATCCTTCATTTACATTAGGAAGAGTAGTTTCATTCCCCCTAAATGTATATACTATACAAATGAGTCTAACATTAGCACAGACAATCAAGCTGAGCCTTGTCCTTGATGAAGAATGCAGGAGAAACTGGAAAAAGGAATATTTAGTTATTGGCCTTGCATGTTCTTAAGAGCACCCGTTTCAAATATTATTTGTGCCATAAATATTTAGCCACATCACAACATCAGCTCTCTGCAACTAGTTGGAAAAACCTTATAGATTTATCATGGAATGATTTATCACTTGTGTTTCTCAGTTCCTTGGTGAGTTACAGCAGATTGATTCCTTTGACTTTCTAAATAAACTTGCAGGCTTAAATTTAAAAAAATCTTTATACTGTGTATCTCTTAAAAGCCATGATACTTATTTTTTTCTTTATTTTACTGTAGCTGGCAAGTTGCTTTTGGGGTAGACGCATATTTTTAGGAGAAATCAATTTATTGCAAGATATAAGAAAGAAAAGAGTGTTAGACAAAAAAAGAGTAGGTATTGATTTCAGAACTTGAATCTCTGCACACTTTGTGAAGCTAAATGCTAATAAATTAAGAAATATTTACACAAAATCACTTGGTTTTACAATCTGGAATCCTAACAACTATACTAAATTTCTTAAATGTGCAGTCTACTGTAGACATTCTCATGCCTTGGGCCTAAATTTGATTTCAGTATCTCAAATACAGTCAGACTTTTGATAGATTTCATTTACTGCACATCATCATCTCTTGATGGTACTCTTTTGTCCCAAAAGCAGAAGCATTTTACATTTTGTTTCACCTTAGTTAAATGTATTGAGTTGTTCAGCAAAATGAACAATGTCATAATAAAAAAAGAAAATGCTTTCCAAAAGGGCTCTAGCACTGAGCATGACAAGACCTTCTGAAAGGCCTCTCTTTAAAAGATCTATAGAATGTTTTTTAACTTTCTTGCACCTTCATACCTTTGCCTGTGGTGTTGACTGCTTTGTCTTTGATATCTGCTGTTTGCTTATTTGAATCTATCTGTGATAGTAAGGTGAAAATGATGTGCTATTGGCCAGAATTATTGATAAACTGTAGTGGAGATGTAAGGCTGTTTTTTAAAGATAAACCCAAAAGAATTGTAACTATCTTTGCCCAGAGATTTATTAAATCATTCACCCAAATTTTTAAAGACAAAACCAAAGCTCTTATTCAAAACAGAACAAAAGTCAAACCAAGAATAGATAGATAGATAGATAGATAGATAGATAGATAGATAGATAGATAGATAGATAGATAGATAGATAGATAGATAGATAGATAGATAGATAGATAGATAGATAGATAGATAGATAGATAGATAGATACTTTATTAATCCCAAGAATATTTGCCTAATTAATTAATTTGTTAATTTCTCAAATTGTAGTTTATTGCAGGGTCTTTCGTTTAGCAAGTAAAGTTTGCAAGCTTACCTGCTGACCAAGCATGTTGGTTTCATTCTCACTCATCACAGTTTAACTTCTTTGGAATTGGAGTCATTCTGGGAGAAGCCCATTAAACAGGCAAGTGCTTCTCAGGGTGTGATTGGTCACACTTGGCCCAATGGTAAGATATGAATAGAGAATGGAAATGCTTTACTCAATGGCCTTCTTTCCAAAAAGCATTCAGCATCAGTCCTAAAATGCTGCTACAAGTCTATCTTGTTGTGATTCTGGCACCACAAAACTGCAAAATGAGCAATAATTTCAAAAAGACCCCAAGACACAGGCCTTTCCCAATACAGAACTCACGCCAGGCAAGCCTGAGCCTTAGCTACAGAGAGACTTCAGCCTACTCTGGCCCAATGGAGGTTTAAAACACACATTTCAGAAGCAATCCAAAGGAAAGCCCCCAAATAATTCAATAAGAAGGCAAACAGAACGTTAGGTTATAAAACACAATGTGTAGAGTACAATTCCAAGGAGGTTATGCTCACACTTTATAACACACTGGTGAGGTCTCATATGGAGTACAGTGTGCAGTTTTGGTCTCCAGGCTACAAGAAGGACATAGCAGCACTAGAAAAGATCCAGAAAAGAGTGAGTAGGCTCATTCCAGGGCTGCTGGAGATGAATTAGGAGGAAAGATTAAAAGAGCTGAGCCTTTTCAGTTTAAGCAAAAGAAGACTAAGAGGTGACATGATTGAAGTGTTTAAAACTATGAAGGGAATTAGTACAGTGGATTGAGACTGTTACTTTAAAAAGAGTTCATCAACAATACAGGGACACAGTTGGAAACTTGTTAAGGGTAAATTTCACATAAACTTTCGGCAGTTTTTCTTTAAACAGAGAACCATAGACACTTGGAATAAGCTACCAAGAAGTGTGATAGACAGTAGGACTTTATGGATTTTCAAAACTCAACTTGATGGTTTTTTTGAAGAATTAACTGGATAAGAATAGCGAGCTTTGTTAGGCCGAATGGCCTGTTCTCATCTAGATTGTTCTAATGTTCTACAAAAATTGCTCAGAAGTGCTAAAAAAGAATTTGCCTTAAAGGCAATTTGAAGCAAACAATTTCATATCGATTTGAAAAAATAAAACAATAAATCAAAAGGAAAAATTTCAGAAACCAGAAAAACAGATACTTATAGATCCATCCATCCACTTTCCAACCCGCTGAATCCAAACACAGGGTCACGGGGGTCTGCTGGAGCCAATCCCAGCCAACACAGGGCACAAGGCAGGAACCAATCCCGGGCAGGGTGCCAGCCCACCGCAGGATACTTATAGATAATTCATTCAAATACAACAATCAAACCATGAACTGCTAAGGGACTCATTTCTAAGCCTCAATTTATAGGCTGAGAACGGACCTTTAGCAATTAAGTAATGGTGGTCCTGCATCTTGAGGTTCCATTAACAAAATACAGAGAACATGTCATACATCTCTATATATATAAAATCCATCGCCTGTAGTCTGTTTGTCTGTATGTCTGTTCACTTTTCACGAGAGAACTACTTAACAGATTTAGTTTGTTTTTTTCTCTATAATCTGCCTGAACATTCCGGTTGATTTTGCGACTTGCACTATGTATCATAGTTCACTTGTGGTACCTATTTATTTGCGCGAATCTGACAGGGACACAGTGGACCAATGGGAGGGGAGCGGGGCATAGCCTTGGGGTATACCTTACATTCGCTTAGCTAGTGAACGAGAGAACTACTTCACGGATTTAGATTTTTCTATAATGTGCTTGAACATTCCGGTGGATTCTTTTATTGCACTAAGAATCATAGGTCGCTTGCAGGAGTGATATATCCATGCTAATCCGAGAAATAGGCTGTGGGCTGAGGGGAGGGGGAAGCGTGATGTCAGGAATGGGGGCCCTCCTTACTATCCTGTTTCACTACTACGCTGGCGGAGCCATGGGGGACAGCTAGTAGATAATAAATAATTAAGCCAAACCATATTAACAAAATTACATAAACACATGAAACATGCTTAAAAAAGAACAAAGAAGACACAATAAAGAATATATGAGTTGGACCCAAAAATTCCTGTAACTGTTAAAAAACTTTATTATACAACTTACAACTATTCCATTATATACACCATCAAAATACTCCCCTTGAAATTCAACATACTTGTCTCAGTGTTTCTTACATTCCTGTTAACATTTCATGCACTCATCTTTAGTCACTGTGTCTAGAGCCTGGTGTGATTTTATCCCAGATTTCTTCCAATATAGTCTCAGTTTTAATTTCAGGATAAAAAACAAGTCCCAGGGAGTGAGATCTGGCAAATTTAGATAGTACAAAGCAACATCCTCGTTGTTTTTGGTCAAAAACCCTGACTGCAATGTGTGCGGGTGTGCTGCCACGGTGCAAAATTCAGTTTTGTATGTGCCACTGCTCTGGACTTCTTTTCCTGATGTTTCTGTAAACACCTCTGCAGCTTAGTGTAGTGTTGCTGTTTAACAGTCTAGTCTGTTCATGGGAATCAAACTCTTTATTAACAAGTCAGTCCATGTTGAGAAAATATGATCATCGTTGTCTTGAGGTTCAATATGATCTGACGTGCTTTATTCAGCTTGAAAAAAAAATTATCAAAGTCATGTGCATATTTGTAAAATAAAAGTCACAAAAATATGCTCAATCAAATCAGCACAATGCCACTCAATGGACTGTTAGCATGTGATACAGTGTTTAGTGGCATAGTCAATGACGACACCCAGTTCCCGTGCTAGTGACTGATTCTGTGAATTTTTGGGTCCTTCCTCATATTCATAAGATTTCCTGGCTAAAATATAGCACATACTCAATATCAAAATTCCTGTAATGAAATTATTGCAATATCAATTTTAAACAAAAATTTTCAGAATCACGCAAGTGCAATTATCCTCTTGTATATAAAGGTAACTAACTTCTGAGATTCAGTAATGGTTTCCAGTGATTGAAAGTGTTTGAAGTCAGGGTGATCGGTGACTTTAAATTAGCTCAGTACAGAGTAATTGTTGACAGCTATTTGATGATACAAGGCTAAGGACTAATGTCTCACTTTCGGCCAGTTGCAGTCTGCTTCCCATTGCTGGTGTGATAAGCTTCTGATACATCATTAAATACAATAATATGGTTTTGCTGTTTGTGTTTTGCTCATTTTAATGGTCCAGTGGTACACAATTGTGCTTGAATTAAGAATTTCCTAGGTCAATGATTTTATTTCTTTATTTCATTTGTTTGATTTAGCTAATATTTTATGTAATTTTATTATAACATCTTCAACACCATTTTAAGTGCCCATGATTGTTGTTATCTTTGGTACCCGTCGGTAGCTCCACGTCCCATGTTTCAAGGAGCATGGCCTCAGAGGCAAAAACTTGTTGATAATTGGCACAACAGGTTAAAAAGTCGGCTGGTGGTTCAGTTCCTTCTTCTGTTTGTGGATTCAAAAATACTTCAAGGACCTTTTGCTTTCTCATTAGTGTTCATTTTTGCTTGAACTTTTTAATCTCGGTTTTTGTTTTACTCTCAGGTTTTGATTACTGTTTTTGATCTCATTGTTTTGACCCTTTTTGAAGATGTTTAAAGACAGCAACAAAAATTTCTGTTCATGATAAACTAGATAGATAGATAGATAGATAGATAGATAGATAGATAGATAGATAGATAGATAGATAGATAGATAGATAGATAGATAGATAGATAGATAGATAGATAGATAGATAGATAGATAGATAGATAGATAGATAGATAGATAGATAGATGTCTGAATAAATGATGTATGAATGTTTTTCACATCTTGAGGTTGATTTCACTAGGTTTCAAATATAAAACTCATGTGTATTTTTAACATGATAGATCCAAAGATAGTAAACTCCCAAGTTGATGCAGACAGTGAAAACAACACTGAAAGAAATTGTGTTGATTCCATTAACATTAAGGCAAACTAATGAATCTTGGAGAAACTGTAATCTCAGTAACCATGTTATTGGTATAGCAAAGACTATCATTATTCCTCAAATTAAAGTAAACTCCCTACTGCAACTGTGTACCGAGAAAGTGACATACTGTAATTTGCAAATCATATTTTAAAATAAAGAAAACTTACTTTACATTATCTGCTCATCTCAACCAGAAGGAGCCAGGACCTACAGTATATTCATTGCAACAAGACAAGAATGTGACCTCAGTCTGTTATGTGACACAAACTGTCATTAGTCCCCAATCGTCAACATGGGGCTGACATGACAGCTGCATCCTTGCTCCAAAGATAGATATTTTATTGATTTCAATGGAAAATGCATATGAGCATATGCAACTACTACAAACATTAGTTCATATAGAAATCTTTATACTTACTACTTGTCATATCTCAGCCACATTATGTTATATCTTAGGTTGTTTTGTATGTTTGTCATACATTTTTTATTTATTTTTATGTGTTACTATTTCTTTTGTTTATGATTTGCAATATTCTGTCAGTATCTGAATCTAAGCCTATGTTATGTTCCATGTAATTTGTAAATGATCCCCCAAGAGGATGAGTCACCTGCCAATCACTGTCAGAAACTACCTTTCACCCTATAAATCTGGAGGGTCTCCCACAGTTCCTGACCATTCATTGTGAAATCACTATGGATGGAATTTGTGAGGTTACTTATGTTTATTGTCATACTTTAATTTATTGGATTTGTGGATTTATGACCTCCAGCTCTGTTTTTTGACATTTCTTTGAAATCTGTCTTTGAACATTATTTGTTTTGGAATGGCAATTTTCTATGCATTTATGTCCTTCCGAGCTTCACAGTGTAACAGAAACTGAAATAATAATAATAATAATTAGAAAAAGAAGAAGAAGAATAGAAGAAATACTGTTGCGCATCTCCTGCAACCAGAGCTTTACTTCTAGTGTTTTCCCATGTAGTCACTTGTCTGTCTGCTTCATTTTCAGCACCAAAGGCATTGACCAGGACAAAGATTCATTGGCTACTTCTCTAGCAACTATCATCTCACTGGGAGTCTTTGAAAGGATCATCACTGCAGTGGGAAAGTATCTGTTATGACTCTGGAAGAGAGACCTTGATCCTCATCCATTGCCTCTTAGCATTCATAGCAATCATTAAACAGGATTGTCCAACTTGGAACTCCAATCCCAACTCTTGGGTATGGTTTCCCCAGGTACTGCAGGCGCCACAACTTCTTTAGATGCCAGTCGCTTCTCTTTTTATTGATTTCACTTCATAACAGAAATGAAAGTTCTTGCTGTGATCTTGCTGTTTGTATTGTGACTTGGAGCCTTATACCAAATCTGAGGCATCCCATGTGTCACTGTCATGCTAAAATTAAAGATGCTCTTAAAAGTATCATTTGTAATTGAGGTAAAGATTGAAAATGTTTTCCTATTTCCATATGCAAGTCCCACCTCAGGCAACAAAACAGACTACAAACATTAAAAATAAATTATGTGAACTACTTTTAAAAGGACAAGGTGTTTATCTTGAATATTTGAATGCATTCATCAAATCTAGGACTGTAAAGTTTATTTTTCCAGCACAAAATACCAATGATTTTTAGCATATGAATTGTGCTAATGCCTCACAAATCATAATGTCAGAAATGAATAAAATAATCACAAAGTCTTCTGTCCAGCTTTTTAGGAAGAAAAACTGGGTCCTGTTGTGAGGTGTTGGAACCTTTGTACAACAAGTCTAAGGCAGGGAGCAACAGCTGAATGGGATGCCAGGCCAATGAAGGACCACTCATACACACAAGGTTAACCCTTTAAACGCAGCCTCAATTTTTTGGAGCTGCAGGTGGGACCATAGAATAATAACAATTTTAAATACCATATATACTCGAATATAAGCCAAGTTTTTCAGCACCCAAAATGTGCTGAAAAACGTCACCCTCGGCTTATATTCGAGTCAGGTCCTGCTGCCCCCGCCAACCCGACAGAAAGCTGGAGTGTACAGTACACACACACGTGCACGCGTGCGCGAGAGACACACACACACACACGTGCACGAGAGAGATACACGCGAGAGAGATGCACGCAAGAGAGAGAGACACACACACAACACAGGTGGCGCAGTGGTAGTGCTGCTGCTTTGCAGTAAGGAGACTGTGGAAGATTGTGGGATCGCTTCCCGGTTCCTCCCTGTGTGGATAGCGCTTTGAGTACTGAGAAAAGCGCTATATAAATGTAATGAATTATTATTTATTATTAAGAGAGACACACACAGGCGAGAGAGAGACATACACACACACGCGCGAGAGAGAGCGAGCGAGAGAGATACCATATTGTTTTTGTTGACCCTCTTCTCCACTTACAGAGCTAGTTTACTGTTTTTCTTTGAAATAAATACTCAAAAACATTTAACCTATTGATGTCTCAATTAATGTACGGTACTTTTATTGGTATTCATTTTGATTATTGAAACTTACCAGTAGCTGCTGCATTTCCCACCCTAGGCTTATACTCGAGTCAATAAGTTTTTCCAGTTTTTGTAGGTAAAATTAGGTACCTCGGCTTATATTCGGGTCGGCTTATACTCGAGTATATACAGTAAGTGAATAAAATCATTCATTGACTCACTGCTATGATTAAATATCAGAACTTTGCCATTAAAATGCTCTTTTGCATACCCCAATACCACATTGTAATGTTATTCTTTCTTCTCTTGAAGATGGCCAAATTGCTCCATTGCATCCCCAACAAAGCTGCCTTGAATGTCCCAATTCAATTACATACAATTTGATGGACAGACTATAGTGCAATAAATAAATAAATAAGTTAAAGGGATGTTACACTTTTCAAATTACACCACATTAAACTTTCTATGTTTTCCATATTCTATATTTCAGATTTTTTTTGTAAAGACATTTTTAAATCATGCAATTATTTGTGCTGTAATTTGCATACACAGTATAATTTCATTACTGACTATATACAGTATATTCTGACAGAGTAAGATTTGCCCTTCAAAATGATACATGGGCCATGAAATTGCAATAATGGATATTTATGCTATGGATACTTATTTGAAAACAGTAAAGGTGGAGAAAAGGAATCCTGAGTAACATTAAACACATTACTTGTGGATATTTCATAACAATTTTCTCTGGGTGTTCTTGACACTTTCATAGTGCTTTGAAGTTTATTCCAACACCTATGCAAATAAGAATAATATTCAAAGTGCATTTTTGGTAAAAGAATTTTGTGACTAATTCTGTTGTAGCATACATGTACAATTTCTGAAAGAGAAATGTCTCACCTTTATTTTTGATGGGTAGAACATGAACATTGAGTGAAAGATGATGAAGCTATAGCCAGTAAAATCAAAGTAGCAGATAAGAAAGGCCTAATGAGTTAATATAAGGTCACAGATCTACTAAAGCTGCATGACTTTATGATGGAGATAAGAATGCACAAACTCCACACAGACAGGGATCAGCAATAGTTAAAGTTTTCGTTAAAATGTTGGGTATAACCCTAAAGTTTTCGCCGGGCCGAAAGAGCATTTGACATGTTGAATATATCTACATGATATGCCCACCATAACAAAGATGGTGAAGCAGCAGTCCTGTTTCATACATCTGCAAGTTGCTTATATTTGGATTTTTGCTGCCAGAATCAAGCAAAAAGAAGTGGTCAATGACCATGATTCTTATTTCATGTTTGTACAATGGTAATTGACACAAATTTGCCACCTCTAATTTCAAGTGCACCAAATGCAGTTCTAAAATACAAAAACACATTAAATGGGCAAAATACAAAATAATGTTATTAATAATAAGAGCATAGTGCAAATCTATATATATAAAAATGGAATGGGTGGGTCGTCGGGTGGGCCTTTTTTTCATTCCGTTGAAAGACACGCCCTACTCACTGGACAGTTAAAAACACCAATCAAACTAACGATGACATCAAGTATTACCCAATCAAAAGTACGAAAGGAGGCATCTTCATAAAATGCGTGTGGGATGATTTGCATGAGACGCTGCTTTAAAAAAAAAATGATAAAAAAAATACGGGATAAATCCCGTCCAGTATTGATTCAAAACGGGACGCGCAATTTCATTCTCAAACGCGGCACGATTCCGTATTTTAAAGGACGGGTGGCAACCCTACAGTGCCAGGTAACCACCCATACAATCACATTGTGATTCAGACTAGGAATGTAATGAATGTAATTACCCCGATCTACATACAAGGCGAAAGTGTTGCAACATTCAAAGATGATGGTTTGGGATAAGTACACCATACAACATAAAAGAGCTTATGAAGCCTTGAACCGAAAAAAGCAACATCTCAGAGATCGTAAAAAAAAAATAGCAGCTAATGTCGTTTTACTCGCTGTAGATTTTAGTCAAACATTACCAGTTATTTCACGAGGGAGACCAGCACATCAACTCAACGCGTGTTTAAAATCCATGCTTCTCCCACGCTCGGTTATATGTCGCGTGTTCTCGGGTAGGTGCACCAAAAAATGTATACATTTAAGCATGTAATGGGCAAACAAAAAATGAGGTATACCCGAAGGCACAGCAGTAGTACTTAATGTAACTTTACTTCTTAAATGTTAATGTTTTACTGTTTAATAATTTATACGCTTCTTATATGTTGTTCAAATTCTTTTATCAAAATACCACTGACAGCGCAATGCACGATAACATCGAGTGAATACACCATACACATCCGCCCATGGCTGCCCTGCTGTACGCAGATAGGACTTGATTGTACAATAAAATAAAATAAAGATAAAAAGACTAAAACAATCATCACCCATAAAGCGGATAGTAGACGTGACGTACTATATGTGTACCACATTTAAAGTGTATAGGTGCAACGGTTTGCGAGCTACAGGTCATTTAAAATCCTGGACAGACACACAAATTGCCACGGTAGCAAATTACAGAAGAAGATTTTACTGTTTAATAATTTATATTTATATGAAATGTGCTTCTTATATATTACTTCATATTCTCATATGATAATGATGTTAATGTTTATATTGATTTCTGTGTTATTAAAACTGCATGTATGTGTGTATATGTATATATATATATATATATATATATATATACTAGCAAAATACCCGCGCTTCGCAGCGGAGAAGTAGTGTGTTAAAGAGGTTATGAAAAAAAAAGGAAACATTTTAAAAATAACGTAACATGATTGTCAATGAAAGCCCGTTTCACTCAGTAAGTCTTATGTGTGTGTTTATGTATGTGTGTGTATATATATGTACATGTGTATATGTAGATATGTATATATATGTATATGTATATAAATGTTTATGTGTGTGTGTATATTATATATATAATATATATATATATATCTATATATATATATATATATATATATAAAAGACAGCAACAGTTATAACAATGACAACACAATTACATTGACAATCATGTTACGTTATTTTTAAAATGTTTCCTTTTTTTTTCATAACCTCTTTAACACACTACTTCTCCGCTGCGAAGCGCGGGTATTTTGCTATATATATATATATATATATATACGAGCTGTATATACCCGGCGTTGCCCGGGGCAGAAGTAACCTAATCGGTCAAACACTTACATATATACCAAAGTAAACCTAATCGGTCAAACAGTTACATATATAAAAAAACCGAACCTAATCGGACAAACAGCTTCATATATACAGAAGCGAACCTAATCGGACAAACAGCTAATCTATATACATAAGCAAACCTAATTGGTCAAACAGTTACATAAATACAAAACCAAACCTAATCGATGAAACAGCTTCATATATACAGAAGCGAACCTAATTGGTCAAACAGTTATGCATGTGCAGAATAATTTTACAAAGATTATGCGTGTTAACAATCATTAAAAAGAAAAGATTGAGGAACTCTTCTTCTATATGTGATGAAGCTGGATGAAGCTGACTTGACGAAGACGTAGGTGGCATAGATTGGTTTTTCTAAAACAGAAGAAAAAAATGAGTATCTATTATTATTTTAAATTAGAATGAAAATGAGAACCTTCATTAGAGATAGATTATCCGTATTAAAATATGTGCATGAATAAACTTTTGCTAACTCTCTAGCAAAAGTTTATTCATACAAATTGCCATGGGATGGCTTTGTGAAAAAGTAAAAATTAGATAAAAATAAATTGAGAATGCGTACTTCCATTTGACTGAGATTATGTGTAATAATGAAAAAAAAGTTTAGTATGTTTTTTTTTCCATACGGGAAGGATGTAAAACCTTACATAGGCACCCTTCAGCCCGTACTGAAGGGTAGTGTCAGATTCTTACTGACTAAAAAACACCCTTTTTATTCCACAGCTACCCCAAAAACCACTATTAGCCATTACTTTGGGGTGGCAGTAGTTTAGTTATGAAACAGCTGGGTCCTGAAAAAAATCTGTCTGATTAGTGGCTTCATCACATATAGAAGAACAGTTCCTCAATCTTTTCTTTTTAATGATTGTTAACACACATAATGTTTGTAAAATCATTCTGCACATGCATAACTGTTTGACCAATTAGGTTCGCTTCTGTATATATGAAGCTGTTTCATCGATTAGGTTTGCTTTTGTATTTATGTAACTGTTTGACCAATTAGGTTTGCTTATGTATATAGATTAGCTGTTTGTCCGATTAGGTTCGCTTCTGTATATATGAAGCTGTTTGTCCGATTAGGTTCGGTTTTTTTATATATGTAACTGTTTGACCGATTAGGTTTACTTTGGTATATATGTAAGTGTTTGACCGATTAGGTTACTTCTGCCCCGGGCAACGCCGGGTATATACAGCTCGTCAATAATAAAAGTAAAGCCTACAGAGTTAATGGGCTTTAGTAACCTGCAATTCTGGCTTGGAAGCCAAACAATAATTACTATACAAGACTGTTCATCAAACAAAAAGAGCACTACAGCTCTGAAAACAGAGCAGCGAGGTAATCTTGTTAGACCTGATTTTTAGTGTACAGTGCCTTTCATGGTAAGCAACATCACTAAGCTCTTGAAAGTCCATGCACTTGAATTAAGAGGTTTGAACCTTTCAAGCAGGCTCAAGTGGACGTGAAGCATTTCTCAAAATAAACATGTATGTTTTTGGAAGTGTAAATAAAAGCAATTTTCCGGGTCTTTGAAGCACTGCTTTGCATTTAAAGGCCTTGAGACTAACATAACATCCACTCCTTTGTCTGCTGGATCTATTAATATTTAACAACTTACTTCATGAACTAGGGCAGCATGGTGAAAAGGCAGTGCTTAGGGACCGAATCCTAAGCGGTGGTGCTGACTGTGTGGAGTTTCCATGTTCTCCTTGTCTCTGCATGGTTTTTCCTCTCATACTCCAAAGCCATTCATGTTAGATTAACTGGTGATTCTAAATTTGCCCCATGTTGGTGTGTGTGTGTGTGAGTTGGCCACATCTAAGAAATGTTCCTACTTTGTTACTCTAGGATTTTAAATTAGGTCAGATTTGAGAATTCTCTGTTCCTGTATGAACGTGTGGGTGTATAGTTATAATTATGCAGCACATACATAATTCTATAGATATGGGTGTCACATAACACTGTAAGCATAATACTATACTCAGAAAGAGACAGAGACAAGAAGGCTGTGACAGGAAGGCAAGAAACTCCATCACGTCCTGGCCAGGAGGTGGTAGCACCCAATCCTTACCCAGAAAAGCTGTTACCATTCCTGTTAGAATGCCAGTCATTACCCTTCAACCCACTGGGTGATGTTAACTGAAGGACTGGGAGCATCTGTTGTGGACATGCTTCATACTTAGAAGCTGAGATGCTGGTCTGGCACTTTAACGGTAACATATTACTTAAGTGTGCAGCAACGCCAGAAGACTTCTCATTGCTAAAGCTGATGTGTCGATGCTGCCCTAAAACTTGGTGAACCTACCATAGAGAGGTACTTCTGTAGCAAAAGAGCTCTGCTATGAAGTGATTCCAGGACATGGCTCAGAAATGACTCAGAAAGTAGATGTAAAAATGGCCTTGGTTCAGGGCTCTAGTAAGTTTCTGTAATGAGGAGAGATGGGATGAGGGCTCAGTAGTTGGAGGAAGAAGCTGATGTGCAGAGAAAGAGAGAGAAATGGAAAGTGAGAAAGGGAGAGCTTTGGTATGGAGGTGGGTAAACGTGTAAGCCATACAACCCAAACAGCTAGGCCTTCAAACCCCTAAAAACAGACTACAGTTACTGAAAGATTTTGTTCTATGTTGTCTTTTCCTTTACATTCTGAAGTGACTCTGTGTTTTCCCTCCCTTATTTGTCAATCTGTTGTAAAAGGCGCTATATAGTGCCCGACCCGGCACAGACTCAGGCAGAGGCACGTACTTAAATAAAACACGCTTTATTATGTCTTCAGCCGTGGGGCACGTCTTCCCCGTGTCCCACAGGCCCAACACAGTCCCAAATACACTCACAATTACTCTCTATCCACCTCAGCACCACCACTCCTCCTCAGGCATAGTCCTCCTCCTCCCGACTCTAGCTCTCCCGAGTGGTGGTGGCAGGCCTTTTTTATACCCCACCAAGAAGCGTTCCAGGTGCTTGGCCACCTGGTCCTAATTGCCCTTCCGGGTGGGGCTGAAGATGTGACCAGCCAGGCTGCTGACTCCATGCAGCTCCCCCTGGCGGTCACAGAAGCCCCCAACCAGGCTGTGGAGGACTCCATGTCCCATGGAGCCATGCGCCAGGCTGGGGAATCCGCCAGGGAGGCTGCCACCAAGCGTCCCGGGGGTGGTATTGAGCTGCCCGTGGTGGCTCCCCCGGAACAGATGCAGCAGAGGCGTCCCTGCCGGGCATGGAACCCGGCTGTCCTTTACACTGTAAAATAAGTGCTCTTTTTGTTTTACACAAGTAAGCCTCTTTGACTGTTACAACAGGGGTGGGCAATGTCGGTCCTGGAGAGCCGCAGTGGCTGCAGGTTTTCATTCCAACCCAATTGCTTACTTAGAAACCAATCCTTGCCAGTCTCAGACTTTATTTAATTTTATGGCTTGTTAGTCTGCAATGTAAGGTTCTTATATCGTAGATTTTTTTCCTTTCCAAGTATATCATCAAAATGATTTGAAGCCTAATATGGATAATTTTCACCCTGTCACGTTTTCTATGAAGTGTTTTAATAAATCAAACAGTGCATGATGAACACACACAGATGTAAATTGAAAAAAGCTAGATGGTGATCTGCTGACTGGTTTGTCATTTACATCTTATTGCTAATAAGGAGCCATTAAAACAGCGAATGCAGCAGTTTAAGATTGAAATAAGCAATTAAGGGTGGGGAACCTTAACAAGCGAGACCACTAAAATGAAGAATCAAAATGTCACTTAAGCAATAAGTGCTTCATCAGCAGTAATTGACTTCTCATTAAGAAACCGTGCTGGAACAAAAACCTGTAGCCACTGCGGCCCTCCAGGACCGACATTGCCCACCCCTGGTCTACAATATTATTTTTCCAGTAAATACTTGATATTACAAATTAGGCCAGTTTGCTAATCTTTTTTTCTGCAAATATATTTTATGACTCTAGACATAAGAGAATGAGAGTATTGCTTTTACTTTTTAACTGCAAAGAAACATTATCATCATGGTTGGAGATTGCCACCTCACCATTTTTGTTTGTTCCATATTATGGCTGCATTGACAAGAAGCTGTACTGTTGCCAGGGACTTCACTCCCAGAAGGCATGATGCACCATGTGACTGGCGCTATGCTTTGTAACTGTGTCACAATCAGTGCAGGGCCTGAGATTACTCTGTACGTGTGTGTGAGTGTGTGTGTGTTAGCTCTTTAATTAACATCATTTGGTAATCATCTCGTAGCTCTTTCCTGCGTACCTCATTTTGGTAATAGTAATAGACTTCTGCCAATCCTTCTTTCGATACAGTTTTTGGTAAAGCAATGGTTTTTGTAATTTCTGGTATTGACATTTATTACACTTTCTCTGACATATGCTGGTCAACCCTGCCCTGGCAGGTGGCCACATTACTTCTTGCCAGCAGGAAATTCAAGTGGGTTTGCTTAAACTAAAAAAACAGGTGGTCTTTGCCTGTGCTGTGGTTGAATCGATTATACTGGACAACGTGACTGGCATAACATGTGGCTTCTGTTTCTGGGTTTATTTTTTGTTGAATACAAAAATGATATGTTAAAGCTGTTATATATTATTTGATTTTTCTAGTGAGAGGTCTTGGTGAGGACAAGATGATTACTAGTTATATTTTGATATTTTGATATGTAAATGTATAAACCTGAAAGAAAGGGTATTTACATCTTCACACCACAGTATATAGATGCATATATACAGATAAACGGAGATAAGGATAGAGAGAGACAGAGATTTGAGTTTGCCAGCTGACAGAGACGCATCACAGTAAACTTAGTACAAAAAATGTGGCAGAAGGATAAGGTCCAGGTGGAGCCTTGCTATAGAATGCCTCTTTAGAAGCCAGTCGAGGTGGGAAGGGGGGGGGGTTAATTATGTGCCAGGTGGCTTGGCGTAACGCCAGCACTATTTGGTTTTGCTATTACAGTGAAGCAGATATTTCTGATGGAAAAACGTAAGTCTAAACTTAACAGTAATGGACAGACAGTGCAGAAGTGTTCATGAGTGGCTATTCCTTTAAATGTACAGCAATGATCAGAGAAGCAGAGTGCCAAAGAGCACTGCTGAACTTGAACCAGGATTTTTTAGAGTTGTCCTAAAGCCTAAGTCCTACTACTCTATAACATAGAAAGTGGTTAGTTGGGGCAAGGATGCAGCTGTCATGTCAGCCCCATGTTGACGATTGGGGACTAATGACAGTTTGTGTCACATAACAGACTGAGGTCACATTCTTGTCTTGTTGCAATGAATATACTGTAGGCCCTGGCTCCTTCTGGTTGAGATGAGCAGATAATTTGAAGTAAGTTTTCTTTATTTTAAAATATGATTTGCAAATTATGTCACTTTCTTGATACACATCTGCAGTAGGGAGTTTACTTTAATTTGAGGAATAATGGTAGTCTTTGCTATACCAATAACATGGTTACTGAGATTACAGTTTCACCAAGATTCATTAGTTTGCCTTAATTTCAATGGAATCAACACAATTTATTTCAGTGTTACTTTCACTGTGTGCATCATCTTGGGAGTTTACTATCTTTGGATCTGTCGTGTTAAAAATACACATGAGTTTTGTATTTGAAACCTAGTGAAATAAACCTCAAGATGTGAAAAACATTCATACATCATTTATTCAGACATCTATCTATCTATCTATCTATCTATCTATCTATCTATCTATCTATCTATCTATCTATCTATCTATCTATCTATCTATCTATCTATCTATCTATCTATCTATCTATCTATCTATCTATCTATCTATCTATCTATCTATCTATCTATTTAATCAAGATCACTACTGAAGACTACCAGAAAGATAGATAGATAGATAGATAGATAGATAGATAGATAGATAGATAGATAGATAGATGATAGATAGATAGATAGATAGATAGATAGATAGATAGATAGATAGATAGATAGATAGATAGATAGATAGATAGATAGATAGATAGATAGATAGATAGGTATTGGGAGAATACAAAAGCAGCAGATTAACAGCATGAACAAAAGTCTGCTACCTCTCTGGACTGTCCCATATGGGCTTTGAACCCTTGTCATCAAGCGATTTGGATCACCAACTTGCTCACCTGCCAATTCCAGAAAAAAACATTTCCCTTGTCACATACCACCTCTCTTAATCTTATTTTTTAGACTGGCATTTTCTTCTTCCAGCAACAGGCTTTTGCCCTGCTTACCTGCTGGCTTTGGAGTTCCTGAACCACTGGCCTGAGGTATCTGTCTTTCCCGAGACCATTTATAGTTCAGCCCAGAATTAGTTAAAACGATCAGCCGGAGATCCATCCTGCACTCATGAAGTCACTGCATGCTTGAGCCTTCCACAGTCCCCACTAGGCCAGTTTTCTCAGAAGGCTTTTGAGTTGCCTTTGGTTAGATGGACGTATCATCCCATCCTTCCCAGTATAGTGCTGTCTATGACCATCCACTGGGCTAAACAGAATTCATTGCCCTCTGGCCAGTCTTCCTGGGCTATTCCTGAGTTGCCACCATGTACCCCTCTACCAATCAGGAAGCATTTCAAGTCCTTTCTTATTTTTACCATGCCACCTCCTGGGCCTCTTGCTCTCTTGCTTTCTGGTAGAATGCTGTACATGACCCCCCAGGCAATTCTCTCAGTATCTCTCTTAAAGAGCTTACCACCACTTGGGGGTGCCATTATACCATTGCCATCAGTAATGATACAAGATTGTTGGTAACAATTAACGTGTACGCCTTTGATTATTCCTTGCATCTGTTAAAAGAGTATTATATACCGCACTTAATGTATAGGTGTATATATACAAGTACATGTATGTGTCAAGTATTCAAGTATATATATTTACAGTATACATATACTGTATATGCAGGGCACCAGCCTATCACAGGGTGAAAACACACAGACACACACACAAACACTAGACCAAATTTCTAGCTTCAGATTTTTAAACTGGACCTCATTATGTATATAAAGTATACAGTTTATACATTATTTGTATATAACAGACATTAGGAGTGATGAAATGTTTGTTAATTGTCAAATATTGTTCTATACAGAGTAAATCTATGTGTAAATTAATAAAACACTCACATATAAATATTACAATCTGTAGTGGATATCTTTATTATATTTTATACATTTTTATTAAGTACATAAATTAGATTATCTGGGTGTTTCCATTAAGAATACAAATGTTGGGAGTCCAAACAACACTAGTGATGTTAATTTATTGAGTTAACCATTACTGAAAACTCTTTTGAAAAGCACCGCATTTAAAATAATTTGTCAACTGCTCTGTCCTTGAATCTCCACAACAGGGCCGGATGGCAACTCCCAGAAATTTAATAGCATTCTGTGGGATGTATTTCAGATGAGCCCCTTTTAAAGGGTTGTTTTAAAATATATGTCTTTGTTCTTAATTGAACTTTTCACCTTAAGGCAAGTACTCAGTTCTTCACAGACTATGTTCAGGGATCAAGCCTTTTACCGCTCCCTGATGGCACCTTGTTGAGCCCACAGGCGTCCGAACTGATAACAGTTATCAGAAGATGTTGGCAGAGCGGGCATTTGATATGCTCCACTTCAAGACTGCTTTTATAGTTTTTTGCGCCCAAATGTGTTCATTTTGTAAAAAGCACAAAAAATCCCCCAGGATGAAGAACAGTCGCATAAGATGTTAGAGGAAGAGGTGACTCGATTATAGTGTGATGTGAACAAGCAGGGCAGGAGGTGGAGTTCAAATGAGCACTTAATGCGCAAGAGGAAAAAAGGAGAGACAGAGAATCAGCCTCACAAGTCATTTCTCAAGCAATGGAGCTTATTTGAATCTAATAAAAAAAAAAGTATGTTTCACAAACTAGGGCTGCAGTTTACCAGGACGTAAGTCATTCAGGCAGCTAAATAAATACATTTATTAAATACATTATTAAATATTTATAATGTCAAAGCAGCAAGCAGAAAAAGTATAAGAGACCTTTCTTAAACTAAACCAGAACAAGCAATGCATTATTTTCCTGAGATATTTTAATGACAATCTACCATATTAGGTCACAAACACGAGTGTCCCCCAGTGGTCACGTGTATTTCCTCCAGGTGCTCCTCTTTCCTCCTACACTGGAAGACATGCAAGTAAAATGAATTTCCATTGCTAAATTTGGTCTAGTGTGTGTGTGTGTGTGCGTGTGTGTGTGCGTGCGTGTGTGTGCGTGCGAGTGTGCGTGTGTGTGTGTGTGTTTTCATTCTGTCATAGGCTGGTGCCCTGTCCAGGTGTTGTTTCTAGCCTTGTGCCTGGTGCTTGCTGAGTCAGGTCTTATCTTCTCTCCAATCCTTTTCTGGATAAGTGAGTTTAGAAAATGGACGGATGGACAGATATTACGAAGTGAGATGTTGGAAAGGTTTTTTTTATGTTTGGAGTAACTAAGGTGATTTGGTTTACTTTATACTTAGTTGTACTTCGGTTTTGTTACCAGTGTTAGTGAGTTCCACCTGGTAGTAAGTGGCAGACAGTAGTACTGGCATAGGTCTGAGTAGTTTATCAATCTAAGGTAGCCAGTAAATCATAGAGTAGGCACTGACATGACCTAAGTGACACACTCTTCTGTTGTGATAACCACCACATTGACTTATTAAAACTTTTTTCAACATGATCCACAATGTCATTGACAACCTATAGTGTGCAGATGAAAGGGTCTCTTGGGATTGACACATTATTTACAGAACAAGTAATACTCCACTTTCAACCAATATGTTTTGCATGAGCGCTTGTAACAAGATATACTGAGTCCCTCACATGTCAACTTCAGAAACAGAGTATGAACAGGTATCTCCTCAGCTGATATATAAATTTGGCATGAATTTGAAGTGAAGCAAAATATGCATGGGGACTTCCAGCTAGCTTCACCTGACCAGGTTTGCTGCTGCTAAACCCAGGGTAGGGCTCCCTACTGTGTGCAGGGCTACTTTTCATACATCACCCTGTATAAACATTATTTAGAATCCACAAAATGCTACAAAAAGTGCTACATGCACACAATTTGAAAGTATTACCTGTTGTGATGGTATGATATTAAGCAGTCAAATTGGTGGAAGGTCATGTCATTTTCTAACCTGTTTAATCTAGACGAGGATTGTGGGGTTGGCTGGAGGGAGCAAAGCAGGAGCACACCCTAGGAAGGGCACCAGTCATTGTATCACCCTTTGAGCAAATCCCTTGAGCTAAAATTACTCCATGTGGAACATTTCAAATAATAATATGGAAACAAATTTTCACACATACATGCTTTGTCAGACTGCCTTAGTTCATTCCTGAGCCATTGGAAGCTGGTATCTATTCTCTCAGCAGTGGGCAGGAGGGATGTAACAGTTCTGGATAGGGTGCTAGTCCACTCTCTGGAAACTACCGTAAAAAGGGGATTTGTAAAAGTTAAATGAATGGAACTGCTGCATACTATGTACTGTAATTAAACAAAATCTTGCTTACTTTGACAGTGCTGCTTACACTGGTGTTGAGGTGACTATTCAACTTTAGGGTCTAGGTGGTACTTTGAAAAGAACAGCTTAAACAAGGTAAATTACAGCCACCATGTTGCCAATATGGTAAGTATGCCAATGATATAATTAGTACTGCTTCTGTCACTAATCTATGAAACAAGCTTTTGACCACCAATTAGGCAAGTCATTAGGCCGTGTATTTTATAAAAGCAAAAAGCTCAATCAACCCACTACATAATCAATCAAGATGGAACTACCAGTCACATACAGTAGTACATGAGTAGATTACACTTTTATCTACATGTTCCACAAGGCCTACTTCTACCAAAACAAAGCTGACACTATGCGTATGATTGTGTTTTTTAAATTTCTCTGGTGCCTTTAACATAATCATCCAAACTTTCTGGTTGCTAATAAGTTCAAAGTGATGTACATGAATGTGCCCCGGATCATAAACTAATAGAAAACAGTCTGTGAGGCTTCAGGACTGTGTGTTGGAGATGGTGGGCAGCAAAACAGAGCACCCTAGGAAATGTCCAGTTTCCTTTTCTCTTCACCTTCTACACCAGAAATTTTTAGATGATGGCTTCAATGCATGCTAAATCAACAATGGAAATTGAGTAGGAACAACCATCTGCAACTGAACATTACCAAAAATATGAGTCACTGATGGACTGCTGCCATGTCAGGGAAGTTCTGAGATTAGTTGGTTTATGTAGCATCAGACCTAAGGCAGGAACGAATCCCAGACAGAACACCAATACAGCCCAGTACAGAACCAGTTCAGAGTCTCAAATTAGCCTAACATGCATGTCTTTGGATATGGAGGAACACCAAAGTACCTACAGAAAATCCATACAGCCATGGAAAAAACATTCAAACACCACACTGACGACACCTTAGTTGAGGATCAAGCCAAGGTTTCTGGAGCTGTAAATCAAAAGTTACCATCCCTAAAGAGTCCATCAATTTTCTAAATTGTCTAATTTTAGGAGGCAGAACCTGCTCTTAAAGCAAGGTAGAAAAGTAACTCTGGATGAGGTGCTTGACCAATGGAGAGCAAACTGACTCATACTTTCTGACTAACTCTTAAAGTTGATCACCTGGGCATTGAAGGAAGAGGATGGCAGGACATTAACAGTTATAATGTATGCAACTGGAAATGAAGGATTCCAGGAAACCACAGAGTATATGTATAATGGAGATTAAATAAAGGATTAACAGGAAACCTAATTCAGTTTCTCTTCTTTCTAATAACAAAATCAATAAACTTCATCTAAATCAAGGAGGTATTTCTCCTAGAAGATGCCTTCAAAAAATGTGTTGAGATTAAGTAAATTGAAATGTCCAACTAGAACCAGGAAACAGCAGGCTGCCGCCTTGAAAACAAAGACCAATTATCCATGAACAAACTCATTTGCATCTCCAGAATGTCCAGAAGAGTAGGAAAGCTCAAATCAATACTTCACAGAATGATATATGCTTTAACCAGTCAAGGGATAAAGAAATTAAAATCATGAACAGCCAAGAATGGGTGTAATCCAGGTAGAAAATCAGATGTACTGGCCCTCACACCTTTAGACACAAAGATTCATTTGTGTAAATAAGGAAGAGCTTCAAAAATTGAATGAGTAGTTGCATGCGCAGCAACCCCTTAAATATCTGAAGAGAAAAATCTATCCTGATAGCAATAGGTGAACAGCCAGCAGAACTGAGGATGGCACCTTTCATGAGGTTTCCATAATGGAAAAAAACATTTGAATAACAATTATCTCATGGTAAAATATTATCAAATTAGAAAGTAGTTAGGAGCATTGTTAAACAAAAGGAGTGTCTCACACCAGGCATCAAGAGGAAATCCGCACCATTGATTCTTAAACCCCAAAACACAAAATCACAAAGACCTGCCAGAAGTCAAGGGTGGTATTGGGCAGATTATTCTACCAAAAAACAGTGGGTACATTTTTATTGAGCCTCTGGCACAGCATGAGGTATATTCTGTAATGAGATGACTGACAAGGTGTGGCTGTGACATTTGTTAAGTGTACAAGTCTATTTTTTAACATGACAGGCAGCTGGAAAAGATGAAGTCAACCTCAGACAAGGGTACAGTAAGAGCACTGAACAACAAAAAAATGAGGGGATAAGACAAGGATGTGCATGTCAAGAAGGTAATGAAATGTAGATACCAAAATGTGAGGAATCCAGCACAGTTAGTAAGATTAAGAACGGACCAGAACTTTAAGATAATAATAATAATTATTGGCATTTATATAGCGCTTTTCTCACTACTCAAAGCGCTCAGCAATTGCAGATTAAGGACCATGCTTAAGGGCTCAAAGGAGCAGAGTCCCTCTTTGGCATTTATGGGATTTGAACCAGCAACCTTCCGATTGCCAGTGCAGATCCCTAGCCTCAGAGCCACCACTCTGCCAGGTTCAAGAGTTGAAACAGGTAAAGATCTGTTTGGAAATGGATAATGGATCACTAGCCATTCATGCAGATTCATTCACCAGGGGCCTCATGCATAATGCTGTGCGTAAAATTTGCACTATAACATGACGTAAGCACAAAAGCCGAAATGTGCTTACGCACAGAAAAATCCAGATACAGAAATCTGTGCGTTCGCCAACTTCCGCATTCTTCCGCTACATATATCCCGCTCAGCGTGGAAATAAACGCACGTGCACGCACCTGCTGTCCCGCCCCAACTCCTCCCAGAATTATGCCTCTTTGAATATGCAAATCAATATAAATAGCCCTTAAGCCCAGCATTCTGTGAAAAGGCAATGGCAAAAGTACGAGGAAAAATAGAACAATTTCAGCGAATACCAAATGGAGGCAAAGAAAAACGTACTATTTGTTGGTTTAAACAGTTATATAAGCAACAAAAGGAAGCTGATTGAGTCACATAGCATGTCGGAGAAACTCAAAAGCTCAAGTTCACAAAGTCGCACAGTGCCTGAAATAAAAAAGAAGTTATCACATATCAAAGTCAGAATGAAAAGGCGACTCGTAGCCCACCGTCTGAGTGTCATATGAAAGCTTATTAGGGTACAGTGAAAAGAAAGGCACACAGTGTGAAAAAAGCACGAAATGTCAACTTTAATCTCAAAATTTCCACTTTAATCACGTAGTTTATTTTGTCATTAAAGTAGAACATCATAAACTTCATCTTAAAATCGTTTAATTTACTAGTTTCTCAAATCCCATCATAACTAAAGTAGCACGTTAAATGCTTTGTTGTGTATTTGATCTTCTATGTGCTCTATGTGCCTGAATCACTACGTGCTCTTCCTCCGACAAGACACAGAATCCATTACGTTCGTAATATTACAGCTCTCAGAGTAATTAAAATAGTGAGATGTATACGTGATATCATTTTCATGATGATATGAGTTAAAGCATCTTATTAAATATGGGAACACGGTGGCGCAGTGATTGTTCATGTCTTACACAAGATGCTTGCTGCGCCATGCGTGACCTTCAATGAAATACTTTATTACAGAAGTACTGTCTTTTTCAAACGTATTAACCCCCAATTCCTGTCCTTACTTTTCTTTCTCCAAATACCCAATCGCCACACAATCAGCTTTGTAATAGACGTTAAGCCATCTGTAAGCTTAGACCGGCGATTCTTCAAAACTTTTAAGGAACATCGAAATATCTTCGTAATGTTTAATTATTCTATCCATCTATCCTTCCAGTGTCGTGCCAGCCACAGCATGACTACAGCGCGAGGCAGGAAGAATCGGTGAACGAAGCTCAAGTTTCTCGCTAGCACTGTGGCACCGTGTAGTTAAAGTTAATGTTTTATCTGTATAATATATTCAACATATTTTGCTGCATTACATCTTAAAAATGATATCATCATCATATGTAAATACGCGCTTTATAAAGTGGCTCAGGTTGTACAATATTATAACTGTATCATAAGTACAATAACCTCACTGTAACTTGCAAGTACAAACAGTTCTACAAGGAGCACTTGATGGACTGATTGAGTGCGTTTAGAGTTCTTGGGATGAAACTTTTTGTGAACCGCAAGGTCCGAACAGGAAAGGCTGTGAAGCGTTAGTCGGATGAGAGCAGTTCAAATAGCGAATGGCTGAGGCAGCTAGTGCTTGCATGCTGTATACCGATAATTCTCTTTCCGATCGCTGTAGATCTGTGATTCACACTCAGATACATTGATATAAATACTCCGAGTATTTGATAAAGCCGCCATCATGGATGTGGATCTAAGAAAGGGTAACCACACTGGAACAGTAGCACTGCTTTGATGTTGGGTGCCGCCAGTCTGCAAAACCGAGTGGAGAACTTGCATACGACAGGGTATGAGTTACCGTGGAAAAGTGCGTGGCTTTACGCCAAGTGTAGGTTTTATACATCACGATTTGAACGTGTAACCGTTCTTACGCAACATTTCTGTGCATACGCACCGTTTATACATGAGGCCCCAGGTCTCTTAATGATCACTGTAGATCTAGTTTCAGACACACCTAGGATGTGCTTTATGGGTATGGGATGGATAAAAAATATGGGGAAGATTTAAAATGTAACACCAGCTCTAACCAGATTTTCATTTGCCTAAGAGTGGAGGAGGACTAATCCGACGGAAGATGACATCACTTACTCAGGAGGACTGGGTCATTTAAGGCCAGAGCTCCCTTTCACGTCAGACTTCAAATAAAACCCCCAATTTTTTTCTACTTTGTTTAAATGAGATCACTTCTGCGTCCCGACTCTTTGTTTGCAGCGCATTATTTACACTAGTCAGTTTTTTTCTGAAAACTCACTCTCATATGACTGGAAATTACTCTCCCAAAAAGAAGTCCCCTTCAATGTAATCATAAATTAAATCATATTGAAACTGACTACTCTGATGGACTTGCGCTTTGGTTCCTGCCTTGTGTCCAGTGCTGCTGGCATAGGCTTCCCAAGAGCCTAATTTAGTTTAAGCAGGTATAGGAATGGAATATAATAGCTGACATTTTGTGATTTTTTTTTTTTTGATCTAGAACCACAGTGGAAAAAAGCAGCAAAAATATTTGACTTTAAGGACCAGACTAGACTAGACTGTTCCACAGGATATCTTTATATATAATACGCTACCATGGCTGTTTGTTTGTCTGGCCAGGATTTAAAATCATCTGTAGCTCACACAACGTTTGACCTTTTGACCTGAAATGTGGTACACATACACTACGTGACGTCTACTATCCGCTTTTGGGGTGATGATTGACCTCCAAGGTTATTCCTCTTTTTACTTTTATTTCATTTTATTGTACTGTAGAATCAACACTCGGCAGTGGCCAGCAGGAAGGCCATGCAGTGCATGCGTACGGGCGCCATTCTCATCCCTACCACCTTCGGTGTCACTTCCCCTACCTCTTCATATCTTAAATCATTCTTGAGGCAGATTGAAGACTTAAGTGCTAGCTTAAGTGAAAAATTAAAGAAAACGTACTAAGTAATTGCAACACAAACACTGACTTAATCAGTTTTAATGCGAAAAGATGCAGACGGAAGAAGAGAAGAAGCGGGCCGCTAGGGTGGAGAAAAGAAGAGCTGCTCAGGAAGCAGCAAGCACATCAACCTCTGAGCAAATGAATGCTAAATGTACAGAGAAAGAGTATGAAAACTATGAATGCTCAAGTCAAGTGTATTTAATGCAGATGGGCTGATATCAGCTGATTGTGGATGTGTGTGTGTGCGTGTGTGTGTGTGTGCAAGTGAGAAGGAAGGGGCAAGACTAAAGGGGATTTGAACATGGCAGGGAAGTAGCTGCCATCGCTTTTACACATGAGTGGGTGATGAGTCTGTTAAAATGGCCTGATGTTCAAAATACATCCAGATAGTAGCCTGTTGATGAGTGCACAGAGCTTGGTCAGTCAAAAAACAGCAGGGGTGGTAATGAAGACCCCTACAGTTCAAAGACACATATTGCCCAGTGTGAATGATGCACATTAGTGGTATAAAGGTGTGAAGTTTGATTTTGTAACATACTTTGAATACCTTGTTTAGAGTACAGAATTAGGACATCTGAACATAGCTGATGATTTTCACTCTCAGGCTGAAGCACAACATGATGACAGGTGGCCATTCTCTTAGCACAACCTTCCAAAGTCAGGCTCAGTAGTGTCAAAACTGAACCTTGAGGGGTGAGAGTAAAATGGTGCACTACATCACTGAAACAGAGGAGTGGGATAAAACAGAGGTGCAAATTACGTTATGTAATGACAAACCAGAGGTCAAAACAGAGAAGTGAGTAAAAGAAAAAACAGTGAACCTAAAAAAGGTCCATGGAGGCCTAAACATGGGAAAGCAAGCACATGAGAAAGGATCAAAACAATAAAAAACTAGAAGGAGAGTTGAAAAGATGGGCAACATACTTAAAAATGTAAAAAATACACAAAAGATGAATTGAATAAATAAAAAACAACAATCTTTTGCAAACACAATGAGGCTTAATCATAGAGCATGTATTAGAAATGTGTTAGAAGCCAATTCAATTCATTGTGTCTTGTTTTCTTTTTGAAATGAAGCAGGTGGATGGAAGTATTTAACTGGAGTGGCATACCATTACCCAGTGTGAGTGGCATGCCAACAGAATCTTGGCTGGAGTTGAGCTCCATGGCAGTATTAATACCCCACGCCATAGTGGACAGCAGCGTTATTGTGCTTTAAAGTTAAATGTTCCCTAAAGGGGCTCCCAGGAAATGAAATGTGGAATTTCCTGGAATTTCTTCTAGGGAGAATTGATGACCCAGAAGTGCGTCACGGTAAGCTGGAGTATATGCAGTGTGAAATAAGGCGTTATATAGGCGCCCGACCTGGCACAGATTCACACTGAGGCACGTGTAAAAACACAAAGACTTTTTATTTTTCTTCACCTGTGAACCCCACAGTCAATACACAGTCCCAGAGCACTTCAAATAAAGCACAACTAATCACCACAAATACGCCCTTCTGGCGGCGGCAGCAGCAACACCACTACCTAACACCCCCACCCCCCCCCCTCCTCCTCCTCCTCCTCCTCCTCCTTCCAGGCAACCTCATCCTCTTCCTCCCGATTCTGGCCCTGAGTAGTGACTGCAGGCTCTTTTTGTAGCACTCCCGGAAGTGCTCCAGGTGGTAATTGGCCTACTTAGGCTGCACTTCCAGGTGTGGCTGCCTTCCTGCCCACAGAGGCTCATTAAGCCATGCAGCTCCTCCGGGTGGTGGCCACGGAGCCCAACAGGTCTGAGTCCTGAAGTCCCACCTCTGTGCCCCCGATGTAACCCAGGTGGGCTGCCACCAAGCGTTCCGGGGGACATAGAGTGCATCCCATGGCTGCTCCCCCGGATCCAGTGTTGAAGGGGCGTCCCAGCCGGGCATGGGACCCAGCCGCCCATCACAGCAGGACTAGACCTAAAAGGGCCTTTACTTCTTCAGTCAGACAAGTTTTATTTCAGGATAGGAGGAAAGGGAAGGCAAGCAGAAAATAAAATTCACAAGACCTGGATAACCTTCAAAACTGAGTGAACACTTGAAAAATGCAGTTTAATTTAAAAAGTGCAAAATGCTTCATGGGGGCACGAGGAACGTCAATTATAAATAGGGAGACACTGTCCTACAGTAAGCAACCTGTGGAAAGGATTTAGGAGTTTATGTTGACACAACATTTTCATAATTTAAGCAATGCACAGAAGCTATTAAAAACTGCAAATAAAATGTTAGGTTACATTATAAAAACTGTAGAATATAAATCAAGGGATGTTACAGTATATAATGCACTAGTGAGAGCACATCTTGAGCATTGTGTGCAGTTCTGGTCACCATGCTACAAAAAAAAACCTATTAGCACTTAAAGCTGTGCAGAGAACAGCAACTAAGCACATCTCAGGACTTGTGGACTTGTCCTACTGTGACAGTCTCGGAGAGTTAAACCTGTTTGTCTCAAACAAAAGTGACCGATAAAGTAGATCCAGCAGAATTCTTTTAGTGTAAGAGTGAATCATATATTCAAGAACATGCCCATCTAGGGTGGCCATGGTAACCAGGATTCAAAATGGCTGCTGGGAATACTCATCCAGGATGGTGGCAAAGATGGTGTAAACAAAATAATAAATCACCAAAATGAATATCAGATTTGTAATCTGCAGTGCTGAAAACCCCTACTTTGAGTGCAAAATAGTGCAAACAACTAAGGAACATATATAAAAATTAGAAAGTCTATACACCAATAGGAAGAAGAAGACAGCAGCATGATCTGCTGAATATCAGGTATGAGACAAAATACCTACACAAACATCATTGTGCTCCAGTCTTCACACAAAAGTGATCGTTATGATTGTGCTACACACACAGTAATGGCGCAACTTCTCCAGAGTGTCAAAGCAAACACAGGAGGTGCTTTAGTGACAAAGAACATTGAGAGGTAAGCCTGGTTACTGAACCACTGACCAACTGGCTAATACTATGGCTCATCGAAATACCAGACATACCCCACGATACTGAATACAAAATCAAAAATGACAGAGAAGTGTATGTCAACAAATGAGGAGAACGTCTTCTGCCCATGTGCAAAAATTGCTTTAAAATCCATGCATCAATATTTGGTTGAAGAGCACCACTTATGAAAGTTACATTGGCAATGTGCTCACAGTGGGGTGATATTTCTTTATACTGAAAACAAAACAATGTGTGTCTTAAAATGGAAATGTTCAGCTTGCTCTATGAACCACCTCAATTTGAGGAACGGAGGTACTTGTGTTTCTTAGTTACAGTGAAATAACCGTATTGTTACAGACTCTTCAGTCACCTGGTTTCAATTTGGGGAAGCATTCAAACAATGACAGAAAATAAACTGTTCGAACATGAAGTCCACCAGTACATTATTATTTGCAACAGTTTGGTCTGATGAGCGTAGGATTTATATGGAGCCGATTTACCATTAGCTAGGGTAGCCTCTCCGTGTATATTTAAGACATGAACAGGATGAAGGCGTCCTGAAAAGTGCAGAGCACGTCAGACGTTTAGAAAACTCCAAAAGAATGACATGTTCAGCAGACATTTAAAGTTAGTCATCTTCATTTTTTATATTTTCTATTATTGTTAGGTGTTAGATTGCATTTAAAAGGCCTCCCAGATCTAGAGTTCTGTTCAGTTACAAATGCACAGTTTCACTTTTAAGAAAGACAGATTGTTACTCAACAAAGCTCTCCAGCTGCCAGGAGAGGTTTATTTAAAACACAATCATTATCTTCTAACTGGAATCGGAAGAGAATGTATTCTGGAAAAATCCACTCAAGCCCAGGAACCTGCACTAGTGCTAATCACAATGATGTGAGCAAATCGTGTTGCTTTGCTCATGTCAGTATTTTGCTGGAAGGTAAGATAGATCACAAGCATTTCCTTCTCCTTGAGACTGCCACGTATTTTTATTGAAGAAATAGTTCTTATTAAAGGCACTCGTAAAGAGTCAGGGCTGAAACAGGCTGCATGTGTTTCTCTGCAATGACTCACCCTGGAGCCTTAAAATAACAACCAAGTGATATGAGCCTGAGATACAACACTCAGTTGGTGTGATTTTAAACAGGGACATGTCCTGAATGCTGCAGTTCGGGGCCAGACAGCACTTACTTCTCTCCTGTGTTGCCCTTTTTGGTTCACTTTTCATTGCCCATGGCAAGTTAGAATGAGTTCAAATCACCCCATAGCTTCACCCCCTACTGAACGTTACAAAATTGGGCTGTGACAAAACCCAACTCAGTGATGGATGCTGATTACCCACCCTGAGACTTCTCTGCATCGGTTTTCTTCATCTCTGTGAGGTGCTTTGACAGCTGCTTCATTTCTCATGAACAGCAGCAGGGCTGTCACTTCTCTGCTTTATGACAGACTTTACTGAGTCACGGCAAGAGCAGACTCTGGAATTACAGTCTCTGCATTGGTCAAAGTCGATAGGGGATGAAACAAACAGGCAGAGTATGGCATTACAGGTCTCTTCTTCCTCGACTATGCAATTTGAGCGCTGACCAGTGATGGTGAGTTTTCTATTCTCCTTTAAGCTGTTTTCTTTCACCTTTCATAGTAAAGACTGCAGGGATAACAAGCTCAGACCCACCATTTGTGTTTCTGCACAGAAGCTGTCTTCCTGTAGCTAAAGAGAATACAGACCACTGAAGATGGATCTGTAATCTTCATAGTAGAATAGGAGGGGAGGCTGGGAAGGTTACAGTTGATGTACCTAAGACTGCAAATTCAAACAACTGCTGGGAATAAATCACAAAGACTCAGCTTAACATGTATTCTCTACACAATAATCATCATTTCTAACTGAAGTCCTACCTGTATCCATCAACATGCTGAGAACTTGTACTGGAGAGGCAAAAGAAATAATGGATGAGTCACCAAAGAGAAAGAACTTAAAAATATAGAACAGCAAATCCAAGGTATGACTGTGAAAAGGCCAGCCATTCCATCCTGTTTTTAGCCTCACTCATAAGGTAAGCGTAAGGGAAATCAATTTGGAAGAATATCACCAGCAGCCTTTACAGAAATAGAATCACAGAGCGTATGTGAGTGTCCCCAAAAGACTGTCAACAAGTTGGCAAGGAATACATCTGACAAATCCCCATCATTCTTTGGTTAAAAAGGAAAGAGCAGTATTTATCTGCAAAACAACCAAAATCTTTATCAGCTAACTCTAGGAATAACGCTCACTTTGATGGAGTTCAACGAGTGTCCATTATCTTGGAGATGAAGGATGACTTAAGATGAAAATCTGGGAAAGTTCAAAGACTACAAGGCTGTTTATTAATGCTGCAGAGAAAAGGCTTGCATGGTGCTCTATTTATATTTCTTTCTAAGTAAACAGCTAATAGATCCTGCTTTTAAACCCCCCTAATCACATATTCATCAGCTACTTTACATAATTCCAGCAGATTCTTACTAATGATACCATCTATCTAAAAGTAATAAACACATCAGCTGGAGCAATGAGTCACAGTGTCTAGCCTCTTATGTCCAAAAAGGCTTTTTTCATTCTTAAGAGGGCGAGGTGCCGCTCCCCACTTTAACATATATTATAGCCCTAAAAAGTCAGTGGTTAATAAAGTCAGACTACACCACAAGTTAATAGTGCTGTGGAGATTATGGGGTGGCCAAACCCCAACATTTCCTCTTATTTGCTCTTCTGGACGAATTTAAATGGTTCCTTCCCCTTATTTGTTACCAGGAGCCTCTTGATAGGAAGAGTATATTATAGTGTTGTCCAAGGCTATGAAATTTACAAATAAAATCCCAAATCTCATTCTAATTCACCTTCTTCTGTAAGTGTGTAAAAAAAAAAAAAATAAAATGGGAAAAACTGTTTATTTATATCCTGCCTCAAACATCCATCCATCCACCAACCCGCTATATCCTAACTACAGGGTCACGGGGGTCTGCTGGAGCCAATCCCAGCCAACACAGTACACAAGGCAGGAAACCAACCCCGGGCAGGGCGCCAGCCCATCGCAGGGCACACACACACACACAGCACACACTAGGGACAATTCAGGATCGCCAATGCACCTAACCTGCATGTCTTTGGAATGTGGGAGGAAACCGGAGCACCCGGAGGAAACCCACACAGACATGGGAAGAACATGCAAACTCCACGCAATGAGGACCCAGAAAGCTAACTGAGGTATGGCAGCAGCACTACCACTGCGCCACCGTGCCACCCTGCCACAAACATATTCTATTAATCTCTAATATTTTAAATCTATATTCACAGTATAGGGCGGCACGGTGGCGCAGTGGGTAGCGCAGTTGGGAGACCTGGGGACCTGGGTTCGCTTCCCGGGTCCTCCCTGCGTGGAGTTTGCATGTTCTCCCCGTGTCTGCGTGGGTTTCCTCCCACAGTCCAAAGACATGCAGGTTAGGTGGATTGACAATTCTAAATTGGCCCTGGTGTGTGGGTGTGTTTGTGTGTGTCCTACAGTGGGTTGGCACCCTGCCCGGGATTGGTTCCTGCCTTGTGCCCTGTGTTGGCTGGGATTGGCTCCAGCAGACCCCCGTGACCCTGTGTTTGGATTCAACGGGTTGGAAAATGGATGGATTCACAGTATACTGTCAATCTTTTGAAGGACCCTCTTGGACGTGAAGGAAGTGTTGGGGTGCCATCCAGGTCACCTCTGCTAATCCTAACATAAATAATTCCAAACAAAAGAACGCTTGATGGTGTTATAGTGCTCTGGCCAGCAGGTGCGTAGTCAATTGCCCTCATTGGGCATCGTCTCACTGATATGTGTGACAAAAGAGATGACAATGCTAATGGCTGTGCCCCTTCTCACCCTGGGTTGGTATCACTTACCTCCAATAACTCAGAAGATGATCCTCTAATACGCATATGTGACAATACATATAAGAGAAAGCAGATGGACTGACTCAGTCACTCACTCATTACCAAATACACTATTTTTTGTTTAGCTAAAAAGCTGAAATTTGGCAGGATGGTACATCTTGAGCAGTAGATATCCATTAAGAAAGGACATTTTAATAAATCAATATTAAGGGGTAAAAAAACACAAAAGATAAACTAAATACCTTAAAAATCTCAAAAATGCCTTGATGGTTTTGAGTGAAATTTTGCGATGTACAAAAAATAAAATTAGCCAACATGTTGTTTTATTTGTTGATATTTGTTATTAATAATTCTCTAGTGAATGGGACATTCTAACATAACATGTTTTGCTGACAGCAGTTGTACAGAGAAATGTGACATGCCGGTTTATGAAAATGTAGGTTGTCTGAAAAAGCTAAGCAAAAGGAGCAGAGTCTGGTAAATCTTGAAGAAGACATGTTTAGCAAATGCTTCCCAAGTGCTGTGGTTGTGAGACTAGTCAGTTTCATGCAACTGATACATTAAGAAAGGCATTTAATATACATTACCCCCCCCCCCCAACCCCACACACATCTTATCTGCAACCTTGTGATAAAGCCAAAGAGAGGACTACAATTCCCATCAACCTGTGCGATGCTCCAGATGGTGTCATCAACATTCACAAAGTTTAAACAAGAGCATTTAAGTTATTTTATGACCCACAGACAATATATGGTGGTGGTGGGGGTGGGGGGGTGTGAGGTGTTCTTCATGAATCATGCACAATTAGAACAACTGGAGAGGGGATGTTACCTTGGTGAATAGTTAGAAATGGGAAAAAATATTGCGTTGTTGATCATTTCAGTGTGAGGCAGGGTTTGTCACATGTGACAGTAGATGCGAGGTAAACTGATTACCCTTCTTTTTTTTATTAGTCCATAGCCTTACATTCACAATAACTATCAATGATCAGCAGTCAGCACTTTTTGTAGTTAAAAAACAAAGATGAAGTGAAATAAAAACTATATTAATTAATGAAGCCAAGCCATGACTGAACAGACTTTGATGCTAAATGAAAGTTGTGGTTTTTACAATTTATTAGCTTTCAAAGAATCAACTTTCAGTCACCTTTGTATCATTACCAAATATCGCTATTGGAGATGTCCTTTAATATGGCGCTCTACTGCAAGCTCTTTCACGCCATCACCCCCAAGGATTGTGTGTACCATGTTCAATAGTAAACAACTCAAGTGAAGTAATAATATTGTATACAGAAAAGTACTTCGCTAGTTAGTGTTTCTGATACTTCCGATTAATCAATGGCACAGTAACTGAGGCCCATTGACTTAGAAAATGATTCTTGACAGAGCTAGTAATTTAATAATGTCCACTTTATGAAACATATTATTGAACCATTTTAACTGAGGTATAACTTATAATTTATGAGGTGCTAGTCACACACACATATGCACACACCCTCACATTCACTCATACTGGGTAAATTTAGGATTACCAATTAAAATAAAATGCATGTTTTTCAATGGTGATGAAGATGGAATAATTTAAATGACCCAGGAAGAAATCTACATTGCTGTGCTGATTGTGAAGTAATGCAATAGAAAATTATGTTGTAAATAGGAGGTACATCCGATGTTTCATCAAAACAAATTTGCTTTACAAAAGTCAAATTAGAGGTCCTAATCCCAAAACAAACTACCTAAACACTAATCACAATCACGCAGAAAATATCTTTGAATTATCCACAAAGCTGGCAGACCCGTGAATACGTGACGGCAACCATGCAACTCTGGGTGATGTTGGCTGGCAAAATTCTGACAACCACTGCTCAAAATGGTGACACGTATAAGGAACAAGATGGCATTGGGAAAACACGCTAAATATTTTTAAACATATAACCATATTCTGTAACCTAAAAAACTTGTAATAGGATACAAAGTATTTACCAAACAAGTTCATGAAAACTATCAAAAAAATGAATTAGAAAGACAAATCACCAAACGCACAGAAATAGGTAGAATATGTAGAACAAACCCTGACATTTTTGCCTAAAATAATTCAATTTCTGAAGAAGTATGTTTTTCATCTGTTGTTGGTATTGTATTACTGTCACTATGGGAATGGTGCTATATAAATCAATTATTATTATTATTATTATTATTATTATTATTATTATTATTATTATTATTATTATTATTATCAGTCTGTGGGACATGTGCTCTCAAATTGAGTTTGTGAATACTCTTACATACAAGATATCATTTTGTGTACTGCTTTTCATCATTATGGCAATATCATTTATAACAATGACATCTGTTGCTTGACCGGACCTGATATGCTGCATGTGTCATCATAGAGATAATTTGAAATGGTGATGATTATTAACTTGCATCCAAGTTTTTGGATTTATTAAAGACATGGACAAATTTGTTGGTATCCTTCTCAGCTCATTGAAAATGTGCTATATGCCTCCTGAAAAGTGATTAAAATGAAAAGCAACAGTCAAATGTATACCTGCATACATTTAACATGTCATCAAGTAAAGCAAACCAAGTGTGAAAAGAGATCAAGTATTGCTTATTCTACAAAGATATTCTAAAATGGCATGGACACATTTGTTGGTATCCATAGAAAACATCATAAATAATTAGATCAGAGGGATTTTTCAAAATAGCTGTTGTCTTTAATCAGCATCACACGTCTCTAATCGTTCAATCATTCATTCAGCATATTTAAATGGAGAAAAGTAGTCACCCTGTTGTTTGGTGTCATTGTGTGCCCCACACTGAACATGGACCAGAGCAAGCAAAGGAGACAGTTGTCTGAGGAGATTAGAAAGAAAAGTATAGACCAGCATGTTAAAGGCAAAGTCTTGAAGACCATCTCCAAGCGGCCTGATGTTACCTGTGACAACAGTTGCAAAATTATTAAGAAGTTTAAAGACCATGGGACTGTAGCCAACCTCCCTGGATGTGGCTGCAAGAGGAAAATCAGCCCCAGAATGGGCCAGAGGATAGTGAGAATGATAGACAAAATGTCAAGGACAACTTCCAAAGAGATAAAAGCTGAAGTCCAAGGTCAGGGTCTATCAGTGTCTGATTGTACCATCTTTTGCTTTTTGAGCGAAGACAACCCAGGATGACTCCACTGTTGAATGAAAACTGTTAAAAATCCAGACAGGAATTTGCTAAAATGCATATTGATAATCCACAATGCTTCTGGGAAAATGTCATTTGAAAAGACACATCAGCTCAATGTCCATGGATGAAAAAATGAAACTTTGAAAGAAAAGAACACCATACCTACTGTGAAACATGGATAAGCAAAAGTCAATGGTAAGCATTGCTGTTCGTTCCATAACATACTCTTGATAAACCTGCTTGATCCAATTTAGGGTTGCAGAGTTGCTATCCTGGCAACAACAGTCTGAAGGTAGGAGACAAATCTGCCTGGGGTGCCAGTTCATCTCAGAGTTTATTCTCTCACACAAAGCAAGCTCAGAATCACCAATTCATACCATTAACCACAGAGCTTCCCTCATCGAATTGCAAATAAAGATCAGCTTGGCATAAAAGATAACTAAAAGTAGAAGCTCATCTTTCCAGTGCAGGGCAAGAGACCCATTTCTTTCACTATTGAAATATTACTAAAATTGGAAGACAAAAGGAAGTGATTCCAAAGAGAAAAAAGCAGATATTAATAACGTCAGAAAAAAAGATAATAGAGCACAAATTTCTCATGAAATCCTTAATAAATCAATATCAGCAGAAAACTTGCATGTGGAAGATATCGACTCCTTTTTATCCCAGCGTCACTGAAAGTGGGCCAGAGAAAAGCAAAGAAATATGTTGTGTTTGTAGGTCAAGAGAAAACAAATGAGCCAAGAATTAATTCTTTTTTTGCCGAGCCGTCAACACCCTGACATCCCGGTGGACTTGACACTAAACCCAGCTGGACGGTGCTAATTATGTTGATTCTGCACAGCTTACCTGTTTTATCTGCCAAACTGGATATCTGTTTGCTCCATTAGGATTCCTGGAGATTAAGGGTCAACAGCTTGGAAGAGACAGAAGGGAAAGCCGTGACACAGGGCTGGCAATGCAGTTTCACTCAGGTAACATTCCTAAAGAGGGCACTTGAGAACATGAGGTTCAGAGAAGGACAAAGGTAGGCTACCATCTGGGAGCTTAATGACCTCTAGAGCAAGGGAGCCCACACTTTTTCGGCTTGTGAGCTATTTTTAAAATGACCAGGTCGAAATGATCTACCTACATTAAAAATGCTATACAGTATATACCCGTGACCCTGTAGTTAGGACATAGCGGGTTGGATAATGGATGGATATATATATATATATATATATATATATATATATATATATATATATATATATACTGAGTATACTTTATACATAAAATATATGTTGTCATACCTTGCATAACTGAATAACCTTTATGGCACAATAACAATTCAATACATTTATGGTCACTACAGTATTTGGATTTAATAATCTTCATGTGGGAATGTGGTAAAAGGCTGACTCGCATAAATAAATAGACCCGAATAATGCAGTCAAGGAGGTAGCACATTTCCTCATGTTTGGGTACTTTTCCTCTGCAGAGTAAGTTCCAAAACTGTCCATGAACCCCAGACTTCAGCTGAATGTCATCCTGTAGTGTCAAAATCTCATCCTCCACTGTAGAGGAGTTTTAGGTGAAACAGTGTTGCAATTTTTGATGCGGGTGAATCACCCTCAACATCTTCCCTAAATGGATAGCACTTAAATGTAACGACTGGCTCAAGTAAAGCTGAGTCTTGAAACCGTCTGTCAAAGTCTGACAGACAATTTTCAATCTGCTCTGTGTAGCGTATGCTGTCAAGTTGCGCACACGCCTTCCATTGCGTCTCCAGCTCTGACGCGAGGTTTTGGATGTTCCCCAAATCAAGGCACTGCAGCTTTGAGGACAGATGTTGCATTTTTCGTTTGACAGCATTAACTGAGCTAATCATATTGACCATGAAGTTCTTTTTTCCTTGCAGCTGTAAATTAAGCTCATTCAACATGTTGGTCAGATCGGAAAAAAATGCCAAGTCTAGCGGCCATTGATCATTATTAACTTGCTTGTATTCTGCATGTTTAATGACAAGGAGAAACTACTTTTTCTCTGGCCAAGAGACGAAGGCCTCTTTTATCATGTTTCCATCTTGGAAGGACTTCTTATGCTTAATGATCGAGTGACTCACCCGGAACAATGCTTCGGTGTGTCTGCCTTTGCTTTTGAATTCAGCCGAGTGGAAAATGACAGCTGTCCGATTAACTGCGATTTTAGTTCCCTCCCCTTTCTCTTTCTCAGATCACTTTTTGGAAGGAAGTCTGTTTCGTAGTTTTTATGAACAGTTCGAAAGTGCCTTTCCACATTTTTCTTCTTTGGAATAGCAATGATAGATTGACAGATCAGACAAACGCACTTCGATTGTGACATTGTGAGAAAAAAAATCCTCTTCCAATGCCACATCCAGCCCATACCCTCCCCAAACAATTTTTTTTAATCCCTTCTTTAGTCGATATAAATTGGAAGGCTAACTAGATCACAGCCGGAGTTTTGCAGTAGCTCGCGCGTTTGATCGTGCGTGCAGGATGACCAGTGTGTTAGAAGAAAAGAGATCTCAGACTGGCCGCCCTGTATGTCAATCAAGTGGCAAATGCCATAGGGAGGATATATAGACTAACGTTTAAAAAGTTTTTTTTTTTTAATGCAACGCGATCTACCTGCACTACCTTTCCGATCTACTGGTTGTTCGCAATCGACGTATTGGGCACCCCTGCTCTAGAGCAATGCAGCTTTAAGTGGAGCCATAAGAAGAAAAGCTAAATTTAACAGACATACTACAGTAACCTTCAAGAAATTAACAGTGTTTTGATATGACTAACTTTAGCAATACTATTTTCCAAAGTGAAGCCCAAACAGCATGTGATGAGAATTTAAGGTTTAAATCTTATAGATTAGTGGGCTTGATGTTCATTGTGCTGCTACAAGTCTGTTCTACCTGGGTGGCATAACAGCTAAGGAAGTCAAAACTTGAAGGCTACCATTTTCATACCACTCAACCCACCTGTGCTACAAATGTGAAAAAAGGTGCAAATGGCTGTACTATAGGTGTGTACACGTAATTTCCTGAGATCGTGTTCCTTATAGAAAGACACTACATAAAACAGATAGTTCAAAATACAGCCTGTGATATTATAATAGTGTCATTATATAGTGTCTGATAAATCAAGATCACTACTGAAGACTACCAGATAGATAGATAGATAGATAGATAGATAGATAGATAGATAGATAGATAGATAGATAGATAGATAGATAGATAGATAGATAGATAGATAGATAGATAGATTATATTTTATTTGTACCCAAGGGGAAATTACAAAGTAAAAGAGTATGTTAATCTGTGAATTTTGTCTTTTGACTTTCTTTCCATTTTGTTTCTCCTGCCCAATTTATAATGTTTTATTTCAGTTTAATTTTGGTGAATTGTTTTCATTAAGAGTTTGTTTGAGTATAGTGTGTTGTTCCTTAATTGTTAATAAGACCCTTGGTTAGGTGGTTGCCCTCAGGTGCTCAGATTAGGTAACGTTATAACACCTGAGGGTTTTAATAATCCGGTTTCTCACTCTTTAAATGGCGGGGCATTGGTTAGCGTCTGTTCAGTGTCATTTCACCCCTTTTTAAATCTTCTCATTCCACAATCCTCAGTTTTTGGAGTTTGGAGGTTTTGGGGCAACTAAGTGCTTAACCTTTTGTTTTTTTAGCTTATGGTTTAGTATTTAGGTCTTGAAGTTTGCACATTTTTGGGTATTTTTGGATTTTTTGATCATGTCAATGTATGGCATTTGATGTTAATATATTTGCAACTTTTTTTTTTTTACCTTTTTATATTTTACTATATTTCCTTTTAAATTTTAATATATTTCTTTTTTGTGTTTTTGCCTTTTGTCCCTTTTTAAATTTTAAGAATTATTTTTTTATTTTTTATAGAATATTTCTCTTTGCCCTCTTTGCTTTCTGTTTAGAATTTGTTTGATTATTTGTATTTATTTCAATAAATTACCTCAGTTAAGTTAATTAAGAGGCTAGGCGTATTCTCCACTGTTTCCTGCTCTCTTTATGGTATTTCTGGTTGTGACCTTGACATCTAATTAATGGATGCAGGCCACAGGGAAATCACACAAATGAACAAAGAAAGAAATATTGACTGAGCAATTCATTTACATTTAAAAAGAAGTTTGTAGAATAAATGCATGGAGGTACAGATGAAGATTCAATCTGAGTCATATTTTCAACATAAAGGTCTTGAGTCCATATGCTGTACAGAGGTGTGGGATCTGTGGCAGTGCCTTCAGTTTAGCTAATCCATGGCAAGGCTTCTTTTAAAATTTTCATTGTTGCTTACATCCTGGCTGGTAAGAAGTTGCCATGGGTAAGTTAACAAAGTCCAGGATGAAGTCCTGTGGAAAACTACTTGAAGAGACAATCCAACTGAAGATGCCAGTGTGAGCAGGCAGGACCACCAGGTGGCTATAGTGCCTAATCTGCTGCCTGCCTGGATTTATCTCCTCTGACCTCACAATTTGATATTACAAACCCTAATGGTCTTGATTTCTCATAGTGGCATTCCTAGTTCATCTCTTCTAACAGAAGTTAAGTTACAGCATTCTACTATCCTGGTGGATATTATATTATAGTGCACATTGCCTAGACAATGAAATGAGATTATAAGCTATGCAAATGATGACCTTAAAAATGAAATCTGTGCCAGGTTAAAAGAGATGAATACCTCTTAGTCACTTGGCACTGACTTGTAGTTTTAATGGTGACAGCCAAAGCCCCTACAGAACATACAGCAGAGATGTAGAGCAAGCCGAAATAAAAAAAATAGCAGTAATAACAGTCTTGTAATGAAGAATATGCAAAGGCTAGAGTGAGGGGTCCAGCACCTACTCTGTCCTTGCTAATTGTCCTCATACAAGTAGGGAGTGCTCTTGAAATTACTAAAGAGCACAGTGAGCAGAGGGCACAATTGTATGTGTATTATTGTACAGCAGTGCAACAGATAATGTAGGAGGCTTAGTTGGCACGGGGGCACACAATTATTGAAGAACAAGTTACCAGGCCACGAGAGAGCACACACACTCAACATATTTTAACATAACATACATTCTCAAGCCTGCTTAATCCAGTTCACAGTCATAGCAGGGGCAGAAGCTGATCCCTTCATCACTGAGTTTTTGTCAAAGTCTGTAGAGGAAGTTACCCTAATAAACAAGCAATTAATCTAAACTGAATATCAGGCCAAGGTGACTAGAAGAGTTGAGCATTGTACTTTACAATAAGAATACAATCAGGTTGAAGGACTCCCTCACAGCCAAACAGTTGAGCTGAGCCAGTAACTTTGTTTAAAGTGCACAATTTACCTCTACCTGAAATGCTTTTTACAGATTAGAAAAAATTGAAAAATTATGATGGCTTTTAAGTATGGAGGGTACTGAGAAATTAATTAATTCACTTAATTCTTATAGAATTGACTTCTGCAGTATACCGTTCACAGGCTGTTTAAGCAATTCCATTATCAGCCTTCACTTAACCTAAAACGCTGCAGCAAGAATCATTATAAGAACTAGACAGTAGGACTACTTAACTCCTGTCCTTAAGTCATTGCACTGGCTTCCAGTTCACTTTAGGGTTGTTATATTTGGGTTGTGTTATTAGTTTTCTTTATTCAATATTATTCAATATTAATTAGGGGATTTCTGAATCTGAGAATTCATTTCTGGCATTTATCTTTTTCACTCTCCAATGAGAAGTCAAGCAAAATGACACCATTTATTGGCTAACTAAAAAGATTACAATATGGACACTTTCAAGGCAGATAATTTAGGAGTTGTGTACATTTTTTGTAATGTTTTGGCTGCCATTTTAGTTACTACTATTTTTTACCAGTCTCTAGACCTACTCCTGCAGTATCGGGGGCACTATCGTGACCTGCTTTTAATTAGCACGACTGGTTGAAAGGTCAGCTGTAGGTGCACTTCCTTATGCAATCCTCAGATTCTAAACTCTTCAAAACTTTTTAGAAAAATGCTTTCTTGTTATTGTTGCTCCATACTTACCTTTTGCTTCGACTTTTTCAGCACAATTTTTTTCTCACATTCTGGTTTTGTTGCTGGTAAATTGATCTCCCTGCTATGACCTTTTTCTGCTTCATCACATACCTCCCAATTCCTCACAAAAAACTGTCCAGGTGATTTGAAAATCCTTCTTCTTACATATACATGTTTAAATTGTTTGGGTCCTACTAACTTTTCTGAACTCATCAATACATAGATACATGCATACAGTAAACTAATAACAGGAGGTTGAGCCTTTAGCTACAGGTCCCCAAAGCTATCAAATGGTCTCTCGGCTTGTGGTGGAAATTCCCTGCCTCTGCCCTCATCTTTTAAATCCCACTTGAAGAAATATGTTAACTTTAGTATAACATATTCTGATTAGATCTGTTGACTGTCTGTTTAAATTGCAGCTGTTTGTTAGCCATTCATACAATAACAAGCACGACAAATATTATAAAAAGTCACTGGCCCTCTTCTATTCTTTCTCTCTTCTTGACATCTTGCTATGTCACTTGCTGCCACACAGCCACCCCTACCCACTTGAAGGACACCAGATATATTGAGTGACTTGGATACCAAAAATGAAAGACATCAATTGCCAATTGGACTGTACAGTACAAACTTACATAATATGGGAGAATGTGAAGGAAGGGTGAGCAAAAATGTCGTCCTAGGTCACCAGAAACCAGAAAAGGTCTGTGTAAACTGTGTACAGTTTTAAATTTTCTTCTTGTTTTCCTTTTCTCTTCAGTCAAAAGGGCATATTTCAGTTATAATATTGATTAACTTTTATTGTCATAATTTATTTACGTTAACCTTTTTTCACTATTTGTTTAACCTGATTTGTATTTCTAAATAAAATAATTAAGCAATTCATATTATAACTGCCTGCTTGTTATGGCGTTTTGAGCCTGCATTCATTCAAGAGTGCTATACAAAAATATATTGAATTGAACTGAAAAAGAATATCTATTGCCGTAGCCAACAGGCTGCAGGTGTTTACTGAGATCAAACTACAGTTTAGAAAGGGCCAATGAAAACACACAGATTATTTTGCTGCTGTATATTAAAACTCTTCAATATTGCTTTGTTTATTTATCCTTTAAAAATGCTTACTGTTTTACAGTAGTTCCATCTTGCTACTTGGGTGCTGCTTTCATTCTTCTTTAGGGTGACTTCTTTTACATGTTCTCCCCATGTTCTTTCCTTCCACAGGCCAGAGACCAGCGTGGGCGCATTTCTCAATTTGCTCTGTGATAACTGGCTCCCATCTATGTTCCATTACCCAGAGAAAAAGTATTCAGTGGGTGAATGCTTTTAGACTTTTTAAAACATTGCTGCTTTGCAAGTTGAACACTTCAAAGATTCAAACACTGTACATCAAGAGTCCCAGCTTGATGTGATTGCTAGTCTGAAACGTACATTCTTGGCTTGAAACCACCAAAACTTGTAAAATTCCTGGCTTGTCTTTTTTTTTCTTTTTTATGTTCCCAGATCCAGTGGTTTTATGTCTAAGATTCTGTGTTGTCCTAATTTTCCGTAATTAATCATGTCAGTTTGTAGTCAGAGCTCTTTAACTTTTATTTCTTACCATGTGTCTCTGTATGCGCTCGGCTGCAGCCATGCAGTCCCCTGTGAGCATGTAGGCAGTGCTAAAGAACTTTGATATGACAGAGAAGAATGCTGATGTACTTATTTTAAATAAAAATGGTGAAATGCTTGTACTCTGAAAAGAAAGTTCAACTGCAAAATTGACACTGTGAGAAAGTTTACGATAGGAATGAATGAAGTGTGCATGTTATGTTAATTGGTGACTCTGAGTGAGTTGATTAGCACTTCTTCTAGGTTTGGTCCTTACATTTACTGACTCTGTCAGCTTCTCACATCCCTAAAATTAGTCTCATCAGGTTCATGAGGTGGATAAATTGAAAGATATTAAGGATATTAAGTAAACCGGTGTTTCTTCAAATTGAAAACTTGGGTTCAGCCCAGCTGCTTATCTTCTCACTTTCTCCTTGTATGTCTTTGCTTCATTCACTGAGTTTGTACAAGTATTTTTTGTGATCAATTTTTTATTAACATCAGCCTTAATATTGCAGAATTTTTATTAATATGATTGGTTTGCAAAAATAACAGAGATGCATATCATTTCATTGAGGTTATATGGGACAAAGTGGCATCTCAGCCCATATGATTCCTACTCTCTTACCTCACCAGGAGGCCTTGATAATGGAAGGTCGGGTGAAAGTGACAATATCTCCTTGTCGTACCCAGACCCAGATGTGGAAGGACATTACAGCGGTCACAATGATGCTGGCATCCTAATAGCTATCCACTATGGGCAGAGTGTTCCCCCGTACCCTAGGCAGGGGCTTCCCATATGGCGGGCCCCAATATGGTTGCCTGAAGGGCAGCCTGGCAGTTTTGGACCCATTGCTCTGTCATGTCCTGTTCTGTGGGGGCTGTCAGAGGACTGTTGTGGTCCTGCCTGACCCTGAAGTGCTTCCCAGTGGCAATAAGTTAAGCACCAGAAGTACTCCCAGGTCCAGAGTTAAAAGAAAGCCCTCCACTCAGCTCAGGGAATCAGAGTCAGGAGAGACGACAGACAACATTCCCCTGAGGGGAGTAGAGAAGAACGTAATGAGCAAGGGAGTGACTGACATTACTTTTCCTGTACTGGGTTTTGAGGGAGGCACTACACCACTGAGGGAAGTACACCTGTAAACAATGTGAATAAAAACATGTTATTTGTACCCGGAACTGTATGTCTACAGTTGTGTCAGGGGTTTGGGGCTCTGCAATGCCACCTGCTTGCCATAAGGGTTACAAAAGTAATCTGACCTGACATAATCTTACTATTATCTGACAATTTTCTGAATCCATTTATTCCATTACAGTCTATATGAATCTGGAGCCGAACACAGCAGCATCCTCAAACCAGTCCATCATAAGGCATACTAGCTTCCACTGAACCAACACAGAGTCACCCATTCACCTGACCTGTATGTCACATAACATCTGTGGGGGATGTGTTCTGTGGGAGAACATGCAGACTCCACTCTGTTTAAACATTGATTTATAAATGCACTTTAATTCATTAGTCGGATATGCGGTTACTCAATTATCAGTGTTTCTTTTAGGGTTGACCTGAAAGCACTAATACATATTTATTAATTATGGAGTAATGACGGGAATTTAATTTTTCAGCATGCTTTACTTAATTAGGATTGGTATAAATAGAAATATCTCTCTTTTTCAAAACTTTTGGGGGTCTAACATAGACCATAAGGAAGATCAGTCATGAATATACAGTGTGGTTGGCAATAGTAATTTTCAATACAGAATGTCTCGCACAGTAGACAAAGAGTGAAATATAATAATGATTTTCTATAGATATAATAATGCTGTGAAGAGATATATTTCTATTTGCCATGTGCTACACTGTTAATAATAATAATAATAATAATAATAATAATAATACTCCATTCGGGCGGCACGGTGGCGCAGTGGGTAGCGCTGCTGCCTCGCAGTTGGGAGATCTGGGGGACCTGGGTTCAATTCCCGGGTCCTCCCTGCGTGGAGTTTGCATAGTTCTCCCCGTGTCTGCGGTGGGTTTCCTCCGGGCGCTCCAGTTTCCTCCCACATTCCCAAAGACATGCAGGTTAGGTGGATGGGCGATTCTAAATTGGCCCTGGTGTGTGGGTGTGTTTGTGTGTGTCCTGTGGTGGGGTGGCACCCTGCCCAGGATTGTTTCCTGCCTTGTGCCCTGTGTTGGCTGGTATTGGCTCCAGCAGACCCCCGTGACCCTGTGTTCGGATTCAGCGGGTTGGAAAATGGATGGATGGATAATACTCCATTCTACTGGCTTTAATCCACTGGCTCTCATAGTCTAAATTGGGTTTCTCTAACATTCTCTTATACAATATACTGTACTCTGTACACATTAAGATCCTTCTACCACTAATCAATCAATAATTCATGTCATTTATCCAGTTATATAGAACACAGTACATCAATTTAAGGTTGCAGCATTAAGTGTACCCCTGAACAGGGCATAGTCATATACACACCTACACTCACTCAAGGATGGCTGACCAGTTTAGTGATGCCAGTCTACCTAATATGAGAAATCCCCACAAATTTATGAGGCAAAACAGACAATGACTAGATCAGGGTCTGAATCAAGTTTCAAAAAGCAACAGCATAAACCACTCAATCAAGGGGCTGCTCATTAATGAATGAATAATAAATATAGCAAGTACATTTATAGCACATTTTTATTGAATTAAAAAAAAAGTTTTTCAGGCAAACAAACCAATAAAATTAACAAAATTGGAGAAAATGCCATGGAGTGAGTGGTGGTGTTCTGATCAATCTGGCCAAAGTGTTTCTTTAACAAACTATGATTTTAGGGATATCATCACAATGTGCTAAATTCATCAAATGCAAAGAAATGATACACACTTGAGATCTATAGACATTTTATTTCCTGTATGGTAAATACAGCACATTATGGGCAGAAAATGCAGAAATTCTTACTTTTACAAGAAGAATGCCTATGGCTGGGTTTGCAGTTTTATTTACAGCCACACAGTATTTCAGCACTGGGACTTGAAGCTTCACCTTTGGGGGCTTTCAGTCACTTAGGTCACCCTGCATGCTACCTTTGCCTGATTAGTAAGCATAGTTCCGTGACAGAGTAAATGTCAGCAAGCCGCTGTCCTGAAGTGCTCTCCATGGTGCTGATTTGCAGTCTTTGCCTGGAGCCGATTTGCCCAGACCCCAAGTTGCCCTACCAGCCTGCATTCAATAAGAGATGGCCTGCAACAATGGAACAGGATTATAGGTTTCCAATAAAAAGAATTTGCTTATGGAAAGTTTTAGCACCATTTTTTGGTTTGTCTCCATTAAAAGCCCTGCATTTGAAGCTCCAGACCTACCTTTCTGAGAAAGGATAATGGGAGCAAAGGTAACTGGCAGCCAAAGAAAGGTAGCATGGCACCTTTAACTACAGAAAACACGCAAAGTGCTAGCTGAAACAAAAAGTCACAATAAATTGGCAAAGATATGGAGTATGGCCATCAACAGTGAAACCTATAAGCCAGGGGATCACTTATGTTCAGAGATTACGAGAATAAACTGATTTTGGGGTCCCTGGAATAATTTTCAATCTCCAGCGTTCCTATCCTCCAAAGTCCTGTGCACCCTTATATTGTATGCTGAAATATATTCATCCTGTGGTCTGCAACCTGAGAGCCAGCCTGCATTAAATGGCCAGTTGAGCACATAAAGTTTACATGTATGCCAGCATCAAGACATGCAGACAATTTTATGTAATTACTGGTGAGTAATGGAACTTTGTTATATGGATTTGGAAAGAATTGAGGGGTTGGGCATATTATGTGTTTTATAGGCCGATGATTTTGGAATCTTACTGTCCTGGACTAGATACCAAAGTCTCTGTCCAAATCCTACAATAATCAGTGCTTATTTAATGATTAATAAAAACACCTAAATGAACTGCCAAGCCCAGTATACACCCACCATCACAGACACTCATCTGTTATATTATTAATATCATCTCAGAATTTCACTTTTCCGTGAGCACAAGCAAATACTCATGAGTTTAAGATTCAGCTTCAACAAGGGCCATGGCAATAAGTAAAGCATTCATTTGTATAAACAGTGGCACAATTCCACATCAGGTAACATTACTGCCTTACATCTCCATGCTGTGAATTCAGATATTAGCGTGTATGGAGTCTTCATGTTTTCAATATGTGCTGTAGGTTACCTCTTGGGTATTTATTTATTTATTGTCTGACACTTTCATTCAAAGTGACTCACAACTGGCTACATTTCTTTTGTTTTTCAAGTTGGAGAACAGGCAAGCGAAGTAACTTTCTCATGATCACACAGTGCCAGTGGTGGGATTTGAACCCACAACCACAGAGCTTAAGGTCCAAAGCCTTAACCAGTAAACCACGCTGCCTGCCTGATAGCCTCTAATCTTTCATTAGTGAATAGTCCTGGGTACAAGGCAGGAATAATCTATTTGCAGGTTATTTTAGAAAGGCAGTGGAAAATTGCCAGAGATGCAATGTGTAAACATAAGCTGGGGCTCACACTGAGGAGCATTTCATTTTACGACTTCCCAGCTCATGGCATAATATTATTTCCAAGAATCTGTCTCAGATATCTATGAAAACAGCCATAATATTGTCTTCTTTAAATAAAAGGCACAGATACGAGTTAAAAACCTATAAGAAACTCAGGCAATCACATAAATATAATAAGTCTGTGACTGACTCAGCACTTTTCATAAACAAGCACACAAGATTAGTGTTGTACTGTTAGCTAATTAAAAAGAGTCTATAATTTGATGGACTCTATGCTACTTTAGGGAACAGCAGAAGAGGTGGTAGCATGCTTACAATCGACTAAGATATATATATATATATATATATAATATATATATATATATATATATATATATTATATATATATATATTGTCACACACGTGCGACTAGGAAGATGTTGTATGGACCAAGCAAAGGTAACTCCACGCCAGGCCAGTGGGTGGCGGGGTGCACTAAACCTTCTCCTGTTATCTCTACAGACCAGCTGCGGGAAAACCTGTCTGATTTTAAACAGATGACGTCACTTTCGGTTCCGGAGCCCAGAAGAATATCACTTCCGGTTCCGGTGCCTAGAAGGTTATCACTTCCGGCACCTGCTCTAACTAATGAAGAACATCACTTCCGGTCCCCTTACATCACTTCCTGTCCTATCCCTTAAAGCCGCCATCTTGACAAACCTTCATCAGTTCTATTTTGGACTCGATATAGAGAACATCTCTGTATTTATCAAAGACTCTTTTGCAGCCAGGAATAATATACGGGTGGCTGCCCCAAACCTTTTTAAGTGTGTTGAGTCAATTCCTTTTACAATATATATATATATATATATATATATATATATATATATATATATATATACAGTGGTGTGAAAAACTATTTGCCCCCTTCCTGATTTCTTATTCTTTTGCATGTTTGTCACACAAAATGTTTCTAATCATCAAACACATTTAACCATTAGTCAAATATAACACAAGTAAACACAAAAATGCAGTTTTTTAAAATGATGGTGTTTATTATTTTGGGAGAAAAAAAATCCAAACCTACATGGCCCTGTGTGAAAAAGTAATTGGCCCCCTTGTTAAAAAATAACCTAACTGTGGTGTATCACACCTGAGTTCAATTTCCGTAGCCACCCCCAGGCCTGATTACTGCCACACCTGTTTCAATCAAGAAATCACTTAAATAGGAGCTGCCTGACACAGAGAAGTAGACCAAAAGCACCCAAAAGCTAGACATCATGCCAAGATCCAAAGAAATTCAGGAACAAATGAGAACAGAAGTAATTGAGATCTATCAGTCTGGTAAAGGTTATAAAGCCATTTCTAAAGCTTTGGGACTCCAGCGAACCACAGTGAGAGCCATTATCCACAATGGCAAAAACATGGAACAGTGGTGAACCTTCCAGGAGTGGCCGGCCGACCAAAATTACCCCAAGAGCGCAGAGACGACTCATCCGAGAGGTCACAAAAGACCCCAGGACAACGTCTAAGAACTGCAGGCCTCACTTGCCTCAATTAAAGGTCAGTGTTCACGACTCCACCATAAGAAAGAGACTGGCAAAAACGGCCTGCATGGCAGATTTCCAAGACGCAAACCACTGTAAGCAAAAAGAACATTAGGGCTCGTCTCAATTATTGCTAAGAAACATCTCAATGATTGCCAAGACTTTTTGGGAAAATACCTTGTGGACTGATGAGTCAAAAGTTGAACTTTTTGGAAGGCAAATGTCCCGTTACATCTGGCGTAAAAGGAACACAGCATTTCAGAAAAAGAACATCATACCAACAGTAAAATATGGTGGTGGGAAGTGTGATGGTCTGGGGTTGTTTTGCAGCTTCAGGACCTGAAGGCTTGCTGTGATAGATGGAACCATGAATTTCTACTGTCTACCAAAAAATCCTGAAGGAGAATGTCCGGCCATCTGTTCGTCACTCAAGCTGAAGCAATCTTGGGTGCTGCAACAGGACAATGACCCAAAAACACACCAGCAAATCCACCTCTGAATGGCTGAAGAAAAACAAAATGAAGACTTTGGAGTGGCCTAGTCAAAGTCCTGACCTGAATCCAATTGAGATGCTATGGCATGACCTTAAAAAGGCGGTTCATGCTAGAAAACCCTCAAATAAAGCTGAATTACAACAATTTTGCAAAGATGAGTGGGCCAAAATCCTCCAGAGCGCTGTAAAAGACTCATTGCAAGTTATCGCAAACGCTTGATGCAGTTATTGCTGCTAAGGGTGGCCCAACCAGTTATTAGGTTCAGGGGGCAAATTACTTTTTCACACAGGGCCATGTAGGTTTGGATTTTTTTTCTCCCTAAAATAATAAAAACCACCATTTACAAACTGCATTTTGTGTTTACTTGTGTTATATTTGACTAATGGTTAAATGTTTTGATGATCAGAAACATTTTGTGTGACAAAACATGCAAAAGAATAAGAAATCAGGAAGGGGGGCAAATAGTTTTTCACACCACTGTATATAGTATATAGTCATACATGTGCGCATGGGAGGCAACTAAAGGGCTAGAAAGAGGATAATTCCATACCGGACCCTAACCCTAACCCTTTCTCTCTTTCTTCTGCAGACCACCAAAGGGAAAATTCCACCAGGGCCCAATGATGTGACTTCCAGTTTTGGGCCAGATGACATGACTTCCAGTTTTGGGCTGGATGACGTCCTTTCCACCACCTTCTTTAAAAATGCCATTTTGTTAGCTATGCATCAGTTCAGTTTTGGACTCAGTTGTGCAAAGAGATATTGATGACTTTTTGCTCTCATTTTTGACACAATCTTCAAGTATATGGGGTGGCTACCTAAAACCTTTTTCTGTGTTCCTCTCTTCATCCATCCATCCATTTTCCAATCCGCTGAATCCGAACACAGGGTCACGGGGGTCTGCTGGAGCCAATCCCAGCCAACACAGGGCACAAGGCAGGAACCAATCCCGGGCAGGGTGCCAACCCACCGCATCCTCTCTTTATTTTACTATTTATATACGGTATATATATCATAGTGATAGAGTGAGTGAGAAAGTGAGAGAGTTCAGCTCTTTAGACATTGATATTAAAAGATCTTTAATGCAGCATCTAGGGTTTCAGCCCTTCTTCACTAAGACCTAGCCTGGACTTGTAATATGTGAGAACTTTTGTGATTGAGAGTGCGTAGCTTTCTTTTCTGTTTGTCTGTGGTGGCATTTTGCTCTACTGCTGCCTGTTCAGGGCACTGTGCAGCCATTTGTGATGTTCAAATGAAGGCAAGTGCCCTGGCTGTCCACAGGACTCCTTGCATCGAATCCTCCAAGAAGATGCCTGGAAACAATGAGGAATTACTTAAAAACATTTATGTTGGGAAGAATGCCCAGTGAGGGCTATCTGGTTGTTTTGCCTTGAAACCCCTGTAGATTTTGTTTTTTCCTTCCTTTTATAGATTCTTTTGTCTTCCCAAACATCTGACTTTATCATCGTATCATCAGTGTTCATAGATTTAGAATACAATACTACATATAAATATAAAATCCTCCATTTCTACCAAATGTATATGTTACATATGTAAGCCCATATTTTTACCTAAATTAATTTGTTTTTCTTTTCTTGTAACTAGCACTTTGAGCTACATCCTATGTTTGGAAATGTGCACTAGAAATAAATGTAGTTGTTGTTGTTGTTGTCACCATGAAACTGGGAAATTTAAGTGTCATCTTTATAAATGTGATTGAGCAAACACCCTGCTGATAATGTCTCTGGTACTATCTATCTATGGAAATATCTCATTTTATTCATTTAAAGAATATGTCAGATATTCTCAAAGGAATATGTTGAGCTTTCAAGTCACAACTGCTCCTGCATGGAGGACCTTGTATAATTCCAGCAAGTGTGCTGCACAGATATGATTGGAAGATATTGAAGTAAAATACAATTTATGCATCAAAGTATAAATGTAAACAGTACTAGTTTCATGTATGCATTAAGTAAATGATGAAATTCAATGGGAGCTACGCTGTGCTTTGGCTGGAACTCCAATTTCCATTGTCAGCACACTCCTTTTCTGCTTCCAGGCAGTGAGTATGAGTTCTGATGCCTCATAATTACAAAGAACTGGACTTACTCTGGAGGATTTTGTATGTTGCAGTTGCTTCTAATTCTTTTTTTAAACTACTGGCCATAGCTTACTGTGCATTGTCCCTTTTAAAATCAAAAAGAAAGTATTCTTTATTTCAGGCTTTTATCAGGCTGACACTACTGTTCAATTGCTTTATTATCTGAGAAGCTAGAATGAGTTTTAATTTAATTTTTATACCTGGAATTCCTGTCTGTAGGAAAAATAAAAAGGAAAAACTTGTAATGGTAAAAGTAGAAATGGGCTAACCTCTGACACATTATTAATGTATAAAGTTCTTCTTCATGGGAAATTGAAAGTAATTTTGCATATTATTAGATTTTGATAATATTGCATATTTTCAAATTAAATTAAACATTTTGCAAAATTTAGGATATTGATGACATTTTATATTCTACAGAAGATTAATTTCTAGTGGTAAAATGAGATAAGATTGTTATATGTTAATATAATTTCAGTTGCAATATAATTGTAAATAAAGTTGTGTGTAAGTTTAATCTCATTATCTATTATTATCTATCTCATTATCTAGTACACAGGATGGTCAAGCCCACAATAAACAAGGACTTCCCATGGCTTGGCACCCTTTATGATTGAAGGTAAATTTCTTCATCTTCACCTTTTACCACACTTAGTATTAATAAATGTTTTAATGGAAGTACTGCACAAAGTTTATAAGATTACAAGTTGGTTCAAATACAATTGCCAGAATCCTGACTTCAGACATAGTAAACAACAACCAAATAACTCTACTGAATCATTTTCAAAACTCTGCTACTAACTGGCAGGACTGTTAATCTCAACCCCTCCATACTACAGATCATCTTCATCATGCCCTCTATTAACCTGTAGAGCACCATAGCTTTTTGGATATTGACCTGCTTGCGATCTCAAAGCCCTGTTGGCTATCTCCTACTATTCTAATCCTTCCTAAAAGTCTTCCTTTTCTTTCTTGCATTGTAGATCTACTATCTCCAAAGTTAATTGTTTTATTACTGAGTCTTTTGTACCTTCCACCCTGACGCTGACCCTGCTGTGCTCTCTATCAACTCTTCCCATCATTTAAAACTTTCATACATTCAGTTCATTGTTTTATATTCTGTTTTTATATCTGGGCAATTCTCAGATGTGCTCAGAATGTCTGCCTGTTTTCGTTTGTATTCACTGACCCGGTCATCTCTGTGAAGGACTCATGCTCTGTCTGATTTGTTACTATCTTGAGTCCATTGCTGCTGGGGTAGGCTCTGTCTCCCTGTGAAAGTAAATTCAAGTAAGCAGGTTCATGAAATGAATGATTGGATGTAATTTATTTTGCTATTGTAGGTTTCTTTATATCATATTCCTGTTTGATCTGCACAGTCCTTTGTGATGCTCTCTGTGAAACATGTTACTTAAATAGGAAACCTGCAAGTCGTTTGGCAAAAAAGAGTGCAATTTGAGGACATGTAAAAAAAAAATATTGAAAAAACAACTACATTCAAAAACAGTAGACTAAATTAGACAAACACAATAAATAAGTATTTTTGTTCATATTTAAAGATTGCTGACTCTAAGAATGTGCATATGGATGTGTGCATGATTGTGCCCTGCAATCAGCCCCTCCAAGCCTGCTTCCTGCGTTGCGCTCCACATTACCCAGTGACCCTAAACTGGATTAAGTGGGTTTGAAAACAATTATAAGAAAGTGTAATGCTGATAATCCACAAACAGTTAGACTTCTTTAATACAATATACACCCACCAGCCACTTTATTAGGCACACTTGCTCAACTGCTTGTTAACCTAAATATCTAATCAGCTACTCACATGGCAGCAGCTCAACGCATTTAGACCTTTAGGCGTTGCCAAGATGACCTGCTGAAGTGAGCATCAGAAAGGGGAAGAAAGGTGATTCAGGTGACTTTGAATGTGGCATGGTTGTTGGTGCCAGATGGACTGGTCTGAGTATTTCAGAAACTGCTGATCTACTGGGATTTTCACGAACAACCATCTCCTGTGTTTAGAGAGAATGGTCCAAAAAAGGGAAAATATTCGGTGAGCAGCAGTTCTCTGGGCAAAAAATGCCAGAGGTCAGAAGAGAATGGCCAGGCTGGACTGAGCTGATACAACCGAGGTATGCAGAAGAGCATCTCTGAATACACAACATGTTGAACCTTGAAGCAGATGGGCCACAGCAGCAGGAAACCACACTGGGTGCCACTCCTGTCAGCTATGAATGGGTATGTGAGGCTACAATTTGCATGGGCTCACCAAAATTGGACATCAGATGATTGGAAAAAAGATGCCTGGTTTGATGAGTCTCAATTTCTGCTGTGACATTCAGATGATCAGAATTTGGTGTCAACAACATTAAAGCTTGGATCCATGCTGCCTTGTGTCAACAGTTCAGGGTGGTGGTGTAATGGTGTGGGGGATATTTTCTTGGCACACTATGGGCTCTTTATTACCAACTGAACATCGTTTAAATGCCACAGCCCACCTGAGTATTGCTGCTGACCATGTCCATCCCTTTATGACCGCAGTGTACCCACCTTCTGATGCTTACTTCCAAGCAGGATAATGCAGCACGTAACAAAGCTCAAATCAACCCAAGCTGGTTTCTTGAACATGACAAACAGTTCACTGTTCTCAGATGGCTTCCACAGTCACCAGATCTCAATCCAGTAGAGAACCTTTGGGATATGGTGGAACAGGAGATTCACATCATGGACGTGCAGCCAACAAATCTGCTTGATGCTATCATGTCAATATGGATCAAAATCCCTGAGGAATGTTTCAGGCACCTTGTTGAGTCTATTACAGCAGTTCTGAAGGCAAAAGGGTGTCCAACCCAGTACTAGCAAAGTGTACCTAATAAAATGACCGGTGAGTGTACAAATACATATAAACACCACAGATGTAAACAGGTGTGGGTTTCCTGATGCTATAATAATCTATCTATTATATAGTGCCTTTCATAACAACATTAAATATTATGTAGTGTCTTTCATATCTGACTATCTATCTGGTCCTATCTGGTCTTGTGGTTCTCATCAAAGTGTCAATCCACATCTTGGCCTATCCAGTACCACACCCATAGGAAAAATTCAAGCTAAAATGTATTCTACCCTTTCCACCGTGCTGCCCAATCTGATCCAGCTTTCCCATTTCTGCTGTGCTCCAAAACTTCAGTCCGTGACATCCACAGTCCCCTTATTCTTCCCATAACTTGCACTACAGATGTGGAAAGAAACAGGTGCACTTGACACCCACATTTTATACTACACATGTCTCTAAATTGCTTGATCCTGTGCCGACTTGCCCAGTTCCCCATTCTACCATATCCTACACTATAATGTTCACACCCCACCTCCATAATCTTCCAATAAAGTGGATTTACGTCTGTACTATAACAAATCCATAGCATAAGTCCAATCCAAAACTTATTCTGCTTCTGCTAATAAAGTGCCCGTTTCAACTGTATTCCAGAAATCCATATCATAAAATCACTAGTCCTCTGATTTTTCTCAAGTCTTTCATCCCAGTTTATCATTTGCCACACCCACAGAGGAATTCCCACCCTAATTTTATTTTACAGGCGTAACTCACATTGGCACAAATTCACATTGTAAGTTCCACAGACCCCCACATCTTAAAACATAACTTGCCCCCCAAACTGTCTTGTATTACATCCAATGGGACAAGTCCAACCAAAATCTCAGTCTGCCTTTATGATTAGGATACCAATATTTCCTTGAACATAAATTCTGCCCTCCCTTCCTTCAGGCCTGAAAATTTCTCAATTACTTTCCTGATTAAATTGAGTCATTTCACTAAGCCTGCCAAAAAATTGCCTCAACTGTTGTCTATATCAGTGTTTCCCAACCTTTTTTTCTGTAGTGGCAAACTTTTTGTAACCAAAATCATCCCAAGGCACACCACTATTTTACTAACCACAAACATATATACAGTATATCTCACACACTTGCTCAGTTGTCCAAAGGGGTGGAACTACCGGAGAAGCCAGTAAAAAAGGAGCTCCAAGATCAGTTCTCAGACACAGCACTTAGTGAGCACTTTGGTGGCATCTTTAAGCTGCTTTGCCCCTTTGCCTGTCTCTCTCTGCCTGTGAAGCAACTTGAATGCCCACTGTCCACCAGCCCTATGAGGATTACTGGTGACCACACACCCAGGGCAGATAGACTCTAGTAGCAGGTAGACACATCCGAAGAGCTCTAACATGGTGATTGTGGAGCTGCTTTTATGCTAGCTTCTCCAGGGAGATCTATCTTCCTCAAACAGGTCTCAACCACCTGCTGAGCTAGTATGGGAAGAAGTGTGTGTGTGTGTGTGTATATGTGTGTTAGCTCATCCACGATCACTTGCCTGTTGCTGAATTCTTGAGTCAGCCTGGTCCAGTCCAAGCTTCTTTATCTTCTTTTATTCTTCAAGTGAATGATTTATGAAGGGGTGTTTCATTAAAGAAATAACCAAATTTTCTTTGATTTGTGAAGCTCCACTTGAAATTGCCATCTCCCTAAAGTCACGCTTGCTCATCTGTAGTTACGTTAAAGGCGGGTGTGAACTGTGAACCATTGGCATAAACATGAAATAGTGTGTTACCAGTTGTCCAATCACATTAGATTAAAAAAACCTAAACCAATACTAGTTTGCTGCTAATAAATGTGGGAGTGTCCAGGGTACAGAGAGCTGTGTCTCTGGTAAAATCTGAAAGCAACCAATTAAAGGGTGGCCTCAGGTCACCTGCTTGCCAAAAGATCAAGGACTTACAAACACTTTCATTTGGCTGGCACCCTTCACTCAGTAAATATACTGTAGATATTCACACAGAAATTATCCATCCATCCATTATCCAACCCGCTATATCCTAACTACAGGGTCATGGGGGTCTGCTGGAGCCAATCCCAGCCAACACAGGGCGCAATGCAGGAAACAAACCCCAGGCAGGGCGCCAGCCCCACCTCAGGGTGCACACACACGCCAAGCACACACTAGGGACAATTTAGGATCGCCAATGCACCTAACCTGCATGTCTTTGGACTGTGGGAGGAAACCGGAGTACCCGGAGGAAACCCATGCAGACACGGGGAGAACATGCAAACTGCACGCATGGGAGGACCTGGGAAGCGAACCCACAAATACAATTCTGAACCAGTTTTTAATGGATGCTGATATGTGCTAAAACCAGGTATGTTGTGCAAATAAATTTATTTCATGATTATTTCCATCCATTCATCCATTTTCCAACCCGCTGAATCCGAACACAGGGTCACGGGGGTCTGCTGGAGCCAATCCCAGCCAATACAGGGCACAAGGCAGGAACCAATCCCAGGCAGGGTGCCAACCCACCGCAGGACACACACAAACACATCCACACACCAAGCACACCCTAGGGCCAATTTAGAATCGCCAATCCACCTAACCTGCATGTCTTTGGACTGTGGGAGGAAACCAGAGTGTCCGGAGGAAACCCATGCAGACACGGGGAGAACATGCAAACTCCAGGCAGGGAGGACCCGGGAAGCGAACCCGGATCTCCTAACTGCGAGGCAGCAGCGCTACCACTGCGCCACCGTGCCGCCCCTCATGATCATTTCACATTACCTGATTAATTTAAGTAGAATTTTAAAAATACCAAATTATGCACGAGAAAGAGGCACTCTAGTGGGACCCTCAAATACCGTAATTCTGTAATTAATTATGAATACTTTTCATCAATTGCTACCGTAATAAACTATTTTATGATCAGAAAGATCAGCATCAGAGCAGTAAATAATTACTGAAATGTTATAGAATAGTTGGGTAACTTGGATCCTAGGGTGCAAAGCCTGCTGATGCTCACGTCCGAATGTTTTTATATAAGTCCAGGAGGTATGGTAGTGATATCCTCATGATGTACTCAGTCGAGCACACAACTCACTGCAGATCTGTGTGGTCCTTATTTGAGTCATTTCCATATCCGGTCCCAGTGCCTCACATTACAAACCACCAATGATATTAAAGTGAGTTTTGCTAATTTTCTTTGTCAATGTCTCTCTTCCATTTTGAACAACTTGTGCACTAGAGATTAAAATTTGGAAGCCTCGCATCATATTTAGATTAGATGGTACTGTCGTAGTTATATGCTCATTAAGCCTTAGGGGATAGTGCCCACTAGTGGTTTAGAAACACTAAACGTGTTGTAAGTTTTTGCCTTGGTGTTTCATCTTTAATCAACCCAGACCTCATCCTCCCTGCTGAGCTTTCCTCCGTCGTCTTCTTTCAACAGCCCACAGCTGGCAGGCCATCTCATAGTACTTTAAACACTGCTTTTTCAGCCTGGCACAGCGATTGTTTTAATAACTCGTAGCTGTTCAAAAATAGGTTAACTAATAAGAAGCTGCTCCCAGTCAGCCCTTCTGCCAGACGACGATATGCAGCTTATGATTACAGGTTCTTCCATTCCAAAAAGAGGCAAGAGTGTTATCTAACATCTACCCACGGCTGCTCCTTCCACAAGATGCCAGGCGCCTCCTGTCAAGGCAGAGGGGGCAGATGGGAGAGCCTGACAAGACAACCACCGCCTTTCCACTTCCCCGGCTCCTAATTATTATATTCAGTTGCTTTTCTCAGATGATTTTGGCAATAACCTTGTCATTTGCACTCTGATAATTATTGCACCCACCTGCCTCCATATTTATTTATTTTGGTTGCTGTTTGTGGTTTCAGGTTTTGCAATTTTGCAATTCTGGGAAACAAATAATTAGGAAGTGGAAAAATGGCTCTCACTTAATTCTTCCCTTTGGTAGGTGCTGCTTTTTCCTTCTTTTTTTGTTCATTTCTCCTCTCTCATTTTCATTTTTCTATTCACACCTTGCCAGGGTGCACTTATTTAAAATGAAGAATTCTGGCTGTGAGAAAAAGAAATGTGGCAGCTGGTAGGCTGAGTGTGA